>NC_134885.1:24310591-24323091 GCF_041734735.1 Babylonia areolata
ACACACACACACACACACACACACACACACACACACACACACACACACTCAAACAAACATGCACGTACTCACACACACACACACACACACACACACACGCACACACACACACACAAACATGCACGTACCCACTCACACACACACACGTGGTGGTGGTGTGTCCATCGAGATCGATGATGACCATCGTTGTCATCCAGATGGGGGATGGGGGGAGGGTGGTGGTGGGGTGGGGGGAAGGATGCTCATGAATCTATCTGTGAGTGCGCAGATGGCTGAATAGTCCAATCTGCGCACGAAATGTTCGCTGACAGTTGGGGCAGACAAAGACAGGCATACCATTGTCAGGGAGCTTATTTGCCCGTGACTTTCTGGCCTGCCTCTTCTCAACAGCTGCAGCAGTCCTGTTGGCCTCGCACAACCTGGCGCCTTTGTGCACAGCAGCGCGCCATTTGTCACGGTCCACTGCAGATTCCTCCCAGGAGTCAGGGTTGATATCAAACGCTTTCAGAGAGACTTTCAGAGTATCTCTGAAGCGCTTCTTCTGACCTCCGTGTGATCTCTTCCCTTGTTGCAGCTCGCCATAGAAGAGCCTTTTGGGCAGCCGATGGTCTGGCATGCGCGCCACGTGTCCAGCCCAGCGAAGCTGTGACTGCATCAGGATGGTGAAGATGCTGGGAAGGGTGGCTTTTGCGAGCACCTCTGTGTCAGGGGTCTTGTCTTGCCACTTGATGTTCAGTAGCTTCCTGAGGCATGTTGTGTGGAAGTGGTTCAGCTTCTTGGCGTGTCGTTGGTACACTGTCCAAGTTTCGCAGGCGTACAGTAGTGTGGGGAGAACTACTGCTCTGTAGACCTTTAGCTTGGTCTCAAGACTAATGCCTCTTCTGTTCCAGACATTTGCATTGAGTCTACCAAAAGCTGCGCTTGCTCTTGCAATCCTGACGTTCACTTCATCGTCGATTGTCACATTTCGTGACAGTGTGCTGCCAAGGTATGTGAACCGCTCCACCGCACTGAGTCTCTGACCGTTGACTGTGATGTTGGGCTCAACGTAGGGTTTCCCTGGGGCTGGCTGATGGAGAACTTCAGTTTTCCTCGTGCTGATGGTAGGGCCCGAAGTTCCTGCTGGCAGTGGCAAACTTGTCGACGCTGAGTTGCATGTCAGCTTCAGATCCAGCGTTGAGGGCACAATCATCAGCAAACAAAAAAGTTCTCTGATGATGTCTGTCATGACCTTCGTTTTTGCTTGAAGCCTTCGAGGTTAAACAGCTTGCCATCTGTTCAGGTACTTAGGCCGATTCCCAACATCGCCATCTCTGAAGGCATCAGTAAGCATTGCAGAGAACATGAGGCTGAACAGCGTTGGAGCCATGACGCAGCCTTGCTTGACACCATTTGTGACAGCAAAGGAGCAGATGGTTCACCATTGTCCTGGACTCGAGCCTGCATGCCTTCATGGAATTGGCTGACCAAGGAAATAAATTTCCGAGGGCATCCGTACTTGGCCATGATCATCCACAGTCCCTCTCTACTCACGGTGTCGAAGGCCTTAGTGAGGTCGACATAGGTGGAGAACAGATCAGCATTTTGCTCCCTGACATTTCTCTTGCAGCTGCCTTGCAGCAAACACCATGTCAGTGGTTCCGCGCTCTTCCCGGAATCCACATTGGCTCTCAGGGCAAATGACCTTGGTCAAGGTGTGCTGTGAGGCGGTTAAGTAGGATCCTGGCAAGTATCTTGCCTGCGATGGAGAGCAAGGAAATGCCCCGATGGTTATCACAGGCTTGCCGGTTCCCCTTTCGCTTGTACAAGTGAATGATAGATGCATCTTTGAAATCCTGGGGGATCGTCTCTTCTTTCCACATGAGTGAGTACAGCTGATGAAGCTTCTCAGTCAGCACAGTGCCTCCATCCTTGTAGACCTCTGCTGGTATGGAGTCTGAGCCAGGTGCTTTGCCACTGGATAGCAGACGGATTGCTTTCTGGGTCTCAAGAAGTGTTGGCGGATCGTCCAGTGCTTCGTTGGTGGGGACTTGTGGGAGACGGTCCTATGGCTTCATCATTTATGGAGGAAGGGCGATTTAAGACACTGTTGAAGTGCTCAGCCCATCGTTCGAGAATGTTCTCCTTCTCGGTGATCAAGGTATTCCCATCTGCACTGAGGAGGGGGGATGATCCTGAGGATGTGGGGCCGTAGACTTCTTTTAAGGCATCATAGAACCTCTTCATATCGTGCCTGTCAGCATATCCCTGGATCTCATCAGCTTTGTCACTCAGGCCACTTATCCTGCATTCTGGCGTAACTTTTGCTGAACAGTCCTGCGGATGTCATTGTATGCATCCTTTTTTGATGTGGACTTTGGGTTGCTCAGGTGGGCTTGATGCAGACAGCGTTTCTCATCCAGAAGCTGCTTGATTTCATCACAGTTTTCATCAAACCAGTCTTTGTGCTTTCTGGTCATGGGTCCCAGGGTCTCTGAAGCTGTACTATAGATCAGCTCACGCAGGGTCCTCCAGTCAGACTCCACATTCTGGTTGTCCAGAGAGGCGGATTCCAGACGATCTTCCAGCAGCTCCACAAAGGGACTGTTTGATGGTGATGCTTTTCAGCTTAGCGATGTTGAGCCGTTTTGGAGCCTTCTGGCCTTGGGGGCGTCTCTTGGGTTGGATTCGAATATTCAGCTTCGAGACTACAAGGCGATGGTCTGTCCAACACTCGGCGCCGCACATGGTCTTTGTTACACGTACATCTTGCCTATCCCTTTTCCTGACGATGACATAATCGATGAGATGCCAATGCTTTGAGCGAGGGTGCATCCATGACGTCCTGTTACGGGTAGGGAGGCAGAAAACTGTGTTGGTTATCAGCAGTTCGTGCTCTGCACAGGTCTGAAGCAAAAGCAATCCATTTGGGTTGCAGTGGCCCACACCGTGCTTTCCAATCACTCCATCCCAGGAGATGTAGTCAGAGCCAACTCTAGCATTGAAGTCCCCAAGAATGATGAGCTTGTCTGCTTTAGGGATGGCAGCAATGACAGAGTGAAGGTCCTCGTAGAACTTCGCCTTCACTTCATCCGGGTTGGTCATGGTTGGGGGCGTAGGCACTGACAATGGTGAGGTGCTTCTGGCCAGATGCCAGTGGGAGTTTCATGGTCATAAGCCTATCGTTGACTCCCTTTGGGATTCCAGCTAGCTTGCTGACAAGTGCTGTTTTTACTGCAAAACCAACGCCAGCCTCACGTCGCTCTTCGCTTCCTCGTCCACTCCAGAAGAAGGTGTAACCAGATCCCCGTTCACAGAGCTCGCCTTCGCCTGCAAGCCGAGTCTCACTCAAGGCTGCGATGTCGATGTTGTATCTGGCGAGTTCGGATGCAACTAGTGCTGTTCTCCTTTGGGGTCTGTCCGCGTTATCTCTGTCCAGGAGAGTCCTTATGTTCCAAGCACCAATGGTGAGAGGAACGATCCTTGTTTTTTTCTTTTCTTTCTCTTTGTTTCGACCGCTGATGTAGGGTCCCCGCCAGCCGCGGTATGCTGGCCAGGGTGATATGGAGCAGGCAATTTTTAGGGCACCTTTTCTAGCCCCTTCCTCATGCCAGGGAGGTGAGCAGTGCATTCCTAAAGAGGGCTGCTCAGACGCTCAGACGGCTGCCGAGCTCCATCGCTGTTCCTGTCGACCCTATGGCCTGAGCCGCCTGCGTGCAGGTCTGCGGCTGCGACTGCCATTGTACCCACACCTGTCGTTTCGTCGCTCGCCTGTCGCCACAGGACTTGGGGGTGATGAAATGATGAAGGATGAAAGGTCATTTTGGATGACTGATGACTTGCGCGATGAGTTTGTTTAAAGTGAAGAGGAGTTGCGCAACGTCAACCTCACTCTCTCGTCCGGGTCCACCAATTTCCAGTGGCAAGACTAAGTCGAGACGACTGGAGGATGAGCACGGATGCAGTGGATGACCAAGATATCCTTTCGGTGTCTCATCTTGCTCTCTGCACTCCACAGTGCGTTGCTGTAACCGCCTTCCTCTCCGTTGAACCGATAGGTTTCTTCCGCAGATTCTGCCGGATCCAGACTTCGCATACATGGGTAGACACACCCCGGGGGCCAACTGCGTGTGGCATGCACACAGCACAGTGGAGCTAGATGGCCGTCGGTGGCTCTCCTGAGCCGACGCCCTTTTATGGATCTCCATAAGGGTGTCTAGCCACCCGCCTCACCAGTCCCAGAAGGGAGCGGTGGAAGTGCCGGTTTAGTCGTCGGCAACCCGACCCTGAACAGGTTGTACTGGATTACAGGTTACCAGTAGCAGATCTAATGACCTGACCTGACCTTCACGTACACACACACACGTACTCACACACACACACACACACACACACACACACACACACACACACAAACATGCACATACCCACTCACACACACACGCAAACATGCACGTACCCACTCTCACACACACACACACACACTCACACACACACACACACACACACACACACACACACACACACACACACACACACACACACACTCACACACACACAAAGACACACTCACAAACACACACACACACACATGTACGTACCCACTCACACACATACACACACACACTCACGCACACACACACACACATACACACACACACACACACACACACACACACACACACACACACACACACAAACATGCACGTACCCATTCACACACACACACACACACACACACACACATGGACGTACCCACTCACACACACATACAAACATGCACATACCCCCCCCCCCCCACACACACACACACAAATATGCACGTACCCACTCACACACACACACAAACATGCACGTACCCACTCTCACACACACACACGCAAACATGCACGTACCCACTCAGACACACACACACACACACACACACACACACACACACACACACACACACACACACACGGGGATGGGGGAGGGGTGAGGGGGACGTTCGGGGGTCAGCATTGTTCGACCAGTCTTGACCAGGAAGGTCTCACGCTCAGCCCAGAACAAGACAAGGAGCAGGCAGACACTGGACTGACGGACAATGGCGATCGGAATATCCATGGCAAAGAAATCGTGAATTAGGATTGTCGTTGTGTCACAATGAGAATTGTTGACGGCAAGGTCATTCGGATGAGACGATAAACCGAGGTCCCGTGTGCTAGCATGCACTTAGCGCACGTAAAAGAACCCATGGCAACAAAAGGGTTGTTCCTGGCAAAATTCTATAGAAAAATTTACTTCGGTAGGAAAAACAAATAAAACTGCACGCAGGAAAAAATACAAAAAAAAAATGGGTGGCGCTGTAGTATAGCGACGCGCTCTCCCTGGGGAGATCAGCCCGAATTTCACACAGAGAAATCTGTTGTGATAAAAAAGAGAAATACAAATACAAGGTCATGCCCCCCCACCCCCCCCCCCCCCCCCCCCCCTCTCGATATAATTATGATGTCTCAGAGAGGTTCCATTGTGTTTATCACTGATGTCAGTCAGAGAGGTGTTGCTGTTTACTGCTGATGTCAGAAAGGTGTCACCGTGTTTATTATGTTATCCGTTGATTTGATCATTTATTTATTTATTTATTTATTCATTCATTTATCTATGCAATTATTTCTTTATTCATTAATTCAATGATGTATGTATCTACTCATTCATTTATGAAGAGTTTTTTTTTTTCTTTCTCACCCCACCTCCCCACCCCCCCACCCACCCCCTCAAGGCCTGACTAAACGCGTTGAGCTACGCTACGCTGCTGGTCAGGCATATCTGCTTAGCATACGTGTTGTAGCGTATATGGAATTGTCCGAACGTAGTGACGCCTCCTTGAGCAAGTAACTGAACTGAAGTGAACAGTGCCTGCTGCGGCAGTTAAGTGGTGGGCGAGCAGAGCTGAGCAGAGCAGAGCCTACAGACAGCAGGCAGTGGGTATCAGTAGTGAGTGAAGGAAGGGCGCCGCCAGCTTTCTTCTCAGCACGAAGCCTGTCTAGCGGCATGCCAGGGACGACCCCGCCCCCTCCCGGCACAGCTCTCTCTCTCTCTCTCTCTCTCTCTCTCTCTCTCTCTCTCTCTCTCTCTCTCTGCAAAGCAAACAAACAAGGTTTAGCTGGGATGGGAACCTCGTCCCCTCGGCTTTCATGCGGACACGATCTCCCCACGGGACCCCTCCTACCACACACACACGCGCACACACGCACACGCACGCACGCACACATACACACACGCACGCACGCACACATACACACACAGACACGCACGCACGCACGCATACACAAACATACACATACGCACGCACACACACAACACACACACACACACACACACACACATACACACACACGGCCACACCCAGAACTTGGCAGAGGGTTCCCCCCCCCCCCCCCCCCACGCCCCCCCCCCCCCCCCCCCCCCGCACACACACACACACCTTCCTCCTCCTTCTCCTTCTCCCCTCAACCACCACCCCCTCCCCCACCCCCCCTCCCCTAACCCCAGCCCCCCCCCACCCCCACATCCCTCTCCCCCCCCCACCCCCCCACCCCGCCCTTCAGCCCCCACAACATCGCCGTGCCTCAGACGTTGTTGAGGAAATCCTGCTGGAGTCTCGGGAGCAAGAGGAAGTAATTCTCGGAGCAAACAGCAGGTCTGTTTGCCAGGGTGTGCAAATTGCAGCAGGGCCGCTTAATTAACTGTCCGTTTGTCCCCCCCCCCCCCCCCCCACCCCTGTCCCGTCCTGAAAGCACAACACTGCGCAGTGCACGTGGGGCCAGACGGAGGGAGGAATGGGAGAGATAGGAGGTGTTGGGGGTCGGGGGGTTGCGGGGGAGGGGGGGCAGGGGGGGGAGGGTTTGGTGGGGGGGGGTGAAAGGGGAACGGAGGGGAATGGTTTTGTCTCTTACCTCCCCCTCCCCAACCCCCCCCCCCACACACACACACACACAGACACACACACACACACACACACCTCACCATCTTCTGATGATAGAAAAGAGGACATGTGAATTTTGGGGTGAATTTCCTTTTGGAGATGGACAAACACGACTGACCCTTCTGAGAATTACCGACAAATAAAAACGCTTGCGGCGCGTCATATGATAACATTGCCCCTAACCCCAAACTCCACCCCAACCCCCCCCCCCCCCACACCCCCCCACCACCCCCCTCCTCTCCCAACCCCCTCCAACGTCTCCACCACCACCACCACCCCACAACCCACCGTCGCCATTTTGCCCATGGTGTCAAGAACGTGATATCGTCAAAGGACCTGTTCTCATTGTCGTGATGACGTCAAAGAATCTGCCTCGTATTGTCGTCATGACGTCCAAACAAATCGCTCGTATTGTCGTTCAAACATCAAAGCCTGACAAAGCTTAGTCACTAGTATTGTCGTCCACACATCAAAGCCCTTTTGGCTCAATTACTCGAATCATCGACGAAACATCAAAGCCTAATAAAAACTCTGACAAGATTTGTGTCAACAGCTAGTTGAGGAAGGCTTGAGCCAATCTGATTTCAAATACCTTGAGTTGTGACAGAAACCACAAACTTTCGGGTGGATAAATCCTGACCGTTTTTGTCTTTCACCTGAAGAGCTTGTTTTTTTTGTGTGTGTAATTTTTTTTCTTGTTGTTTGGTTGTTTTTTTTGTTTTGGGGGGGCTTTTTTTGGTTTTTTTTTTTTTCAGAACGGAGTGGTTGGCATCCTCCAGCCTGTGACATTTTGCAGACACTATTCTGAAGCACGTGGAAGCGCCAGGTAAATATCATTTTGTCCGTATCGGAACCTAAACATCTCAAAGAATTTCACCATAGCCATGACGTCCCGTGAAATGGCTATAAGTGAGAGAGACAGACAGACAGACAGACAGGCAGACAAATAGAGAAAGAGAGTTAACTCTGCGTCTAACATCACGTGTGTGTGTGTGTGTGTGTGTGTGTGTGTGTGTGTGTGTGTGTGTGTGTGTGTGTGTGTGTGTGTGTGTGTGTGTATGACAGTTTTGTTTTATTCACCCCCGCCATGTAGGCAGCCAAACTCCATTTTCTGGGGGTGTGCATGCTGGGTCAGTTTTTGTTTCTATAACCCACCGAACGCTGACATGGATTACAGGATCTTTAACGTGTGTATTTGATATTCTGTGTGCGTATACGCACACAGGAAGTTGAGGCCTGCACATAATTATGTTGACCTGGAAGATCGGAAAACTCTCCACCCTTATGCCACCAGGCACCACGAGGATTGAACTCAGGACACTCGGGCGAGAATCCAGCGGTCTGACCATTTGACCACCGCACCCATCAGTTGGTTTTGTTCTTCACACCCATCCAGGGACAGCACGTGCACATTAACATTAAACTGCATAATTAGCACTCGTAAAATAAAATAAATAAATATTTTTTAAAAAAAGATAAAGACTTTCGACTACCCCAATGCAGACAGACTTACTACATGCAGGTAGACTGTTCGCTTGTTGTTTTTTGTGGGTTTTTTTGTTTGTTTGTTTGTTGTTGTTTTTTTGTTTGTTTGTTTGTTTTTTGTGTGTTGTTTGTTTGTTTGTTGTTTTTGTTGTTGCTGCTGTTTATGTCTTTGTATTTGTATTTCTCTTTTTATCACAACAGATTTCTCTGTGTGAATTTCGGGCTGTTCTCCCCAGGGAGAACGCGTCGCTACACTGAGAGCGCCACCCTTTTTTTTTCTTTTCTTTTTTGTATTTTTTCCTGCGTTCAGTTTTATTTGTTTTTCCTGTCGAAGTGGATTTTTCTACAGAATTTTGCCAGGAACAACCCTCTTGTTGCCATGGGTTTTTTTTACGTGCGCTAAATGCATGCTGCACACGGGACCTCGGTTTATCGTCTCATCCGAATGACTAGCGTCCAGACCACCACTCAAGGTCCAGTGGAGGGGGAGAAAATATCGGCGGCTGAGCTGTGAATCGAACCAGTGCGCTCAGACTCTCTCGCTTCCTAGGCGGATGCGTTACCTCTAGGCCATCACTCCACATTTATGTTTATGCAGAAACTGAAAGATATTCAATTAACTATGAGTCTGTGGACAAACACGATATATTGTATCATTAAACTTGTGTGAAAGTTGCTAACTGAATCTTTTTTTTTTCTTTTCTGTATCTGAAAAACGCAGGCAGACTTACCACTGGCAGTAACTGGGTTTGTGGGTCAGGAGGGAAAACTGGGTCACAAGAGCTTCTGGTTGACACACTTTATCACACAGACACTAACGAAATAGGTAAGAAAACAGAAAGAAGAAAAAAAAAATATGTACAAAGAGACAAGCTTCCAATGCGGTGTTCAGTCGTGTAGCGTATTAATCATGCATTGTGGAACTGCTAAAATACAAACGAAATAGACAAGAAAATAGAAATTGCTAAAAAAAAAACAAAAAAAAAACAACAACAACAAAACACAAACAAACAAACGAAATAGATCAGATAAAACATATGGATATATTATAGATATATGAAGAAAAAGACACAAGTTATAGATCGTGAATGATTGAACTGCAAAAAAGTGGAATGATGCAAAATGTAGTTTACCAGTTGTTGTGTTGTGTGTTTTGGCAGAGGGGTGAAGTCCTGGAAGCGAGGAACGCTCCTTCAGGAGCCAGTTGCATTGCTCGGACGGAAAAGCCTAGTATGATCGTAACCCGCTACTAACTGTGTGTAGCATGGAACTGACCAATGGTGTAGTTCGGTCAACGTAGGCATTTAGTCACGTGTAACTGTCAAAAAGTTAAAACTAAGCAATGCAACTGGCTCCAGGAGACCATACATGGCAGGCATAAAGCTTACAACGCTCGGCTTACGTCAGAGACTGACCAAAGTCACAGGTGGGCCAACGGCAAAGTCAGAGCTGACTGATCAACAGTGTTTCCAGTGCAGTGGGGTATTCATTTACAGCTTAGTCTCTTCCTAACCTACTTACTGAAAGCTTCTCTGAAGGCCTTCAGCATCGGCCACGACACATGGGAGCTGAATGCAATGGACAGACCAAAGTGGCGTTCAGCTGTCCACAAAGGCGCCAAATCCTGTGAGGCCAACAGAATCGCTGCAGCAGAGCAACTCAGACAGGCCAGGAAAAGCAGTGCCAGCAAGTCCCCGACAACCGCCACCATTCCCTGTCCACACTGCATCAGAACCTTCCGGGCGCGGATTGGCCTGACCAGTCATCTGCGCACCCACAGATCCCAACCCACCCACCCCCAGGATGACTAGATGGTCCTCGTCGATCCCGACTGACGAACCACACAGTCTCTTGTAAAGGACTGTGACTCTCAAGCTAGGAGGCAAGATTTCACCTAAAAGCAGTGAAATCTTGCCTCCTAGCTTGAGAGTCATGGAGCTAGTTGGCTCGCCTTTGGGAACCATCCCCAACGCCGACTGTCCTACAACCCTCTTGGTGGAGAGAATGGGATTGTAGTTTGGCCAAGACACTCCGCACTATAATCAAATTCTATGCCCCATTAGTTGGGACAGCAGTTGCCTCCTCTGCTGTTCTGGTGGTCATAGTCGGACATGACTGACTATTATACAGCCCTCAAGGCCTGACTAAGCGCGTTGGGTTACGCTGCTGGTCAGGCATCTGCTTGGCAGATGTGGTGTAGCGTATATGGATTTGTCCGAACGCAGTGACGCCTCCTTGAGCTACTGAAACTGAAACTGAAACTATACAGACCTCATTTAACACTACACTGACACTACATCTTGTTGAATGAGAATGGGGTTGTAGCTTGAGCAAGACACTGTCCACTTTTAACTCTCTCCATACGAACGGCGAAAGAGACGACGT
This sequence comes from Babylonia areolata, assembly GCF_041734735.1. Classification (NCBI taxonomy): domain Eukaryota; kingdom Metazoa; phylum Mollusca; class Gastropoda; order Neogastropoda; family Buccinidae; genus Babylonia; species Babylonia areolata. The sequence continues at coordinate 24,321,405 of NC_134885.1, forward strand.
TAACAGCGTTTCAGACGTTAACAGCGTTTCAGTCCAATTACCATCATCAAAATATTGCAAGCGGAAGGCTCTCATACTGAAGAGGTGAATGTTGACAAAGAATACCACAATTCTGACGACGGAAGCTAAAGGTTGGGTCACTCAGACACCCACCGGACATCCGAGGGGTCTGTGTAGAGGAGAAGAGAGGACTGGCCGTACTGAGTGAGTTAAACAAACTCTGGCCCAGGTAGTCTGGACAGCACTAGCCCCCTCTTGCTGTTCCCATGGTCATAGAGGGACACGACAGACTGTCATACAGACGTAACAGGCTGAGGACACGGAAGGCAGGGAGACACTGGTGGTGACAGGTGTCCGTGTGGTGCTGGGCTCTGCCGTCCACCAGCCCGACACATGTTTCCTCGTGTCTCTGTCATCTTTTCTGCATCTGTGTGTGTGTGTGTGTGTGTGTGTGTGTGTGTGTGTGTGTGTGTGTGTGTGTGTGTGCTGATTTAATTTCTCTTTTGCTTATTCCCTCATAAAAAAAAGATTCGTTCGTTCGTTCGTTCTCTCTTCTTCTTCTTCTTCTTCTTCTTCTTCTTCTTCTTCTTCTTCCTCTTTCTCGAGAAATAGGGATGTATGTATTTTGGTTGTGTTTTTCTGGTTGGGGGGGGTGGGGGGGGGGGGGTTATTTGGCTCTATTTCCTCTTTAGCACGAGGGTTGTGGTAAAAACAACAACAACAACAAAACCATGTTACTTGCTTAACTGTTACCCTCGATAATAAAGATTTTGTCTTGTCTTGTCTTGTCTTGTCTTGTCTCTCTTTCTCCCTCTATCTGTCTGTCTGTCTGTTGGTCGGTCTATCTATCTATCTATCTGTCTCTCTCTCTCTCTACTCCTCTCTTCTTCATCTCTCTCCCTATCTCTTTCCCTCCCCCTCTCTCTCCCCTCCTCTCCTCACCCCCCTCTCTCCATCTCTCTGTCTCCTCCCACTCTCTCTCTCCCCCTCTCTGTCTCTCCCACTCTCTCTCTGTGTCTCCGTTCTCTCTCTGAGTTCCTCACAGCAGGCATCGTCACTGACACACCTGTCAATACTCAACAGTGATTTATTCTTGCCTGTCAAGTGGGCACGTTTTCTTTTTGCCCCCTCCAACAACAGTTCAGCGTGAAGGTGTGTGTGTGTGTGTGTGTGTGTGTGTGTGTGTGTGTGTGTGTTTGTGTGTGTGTGTGTGTGTGTGTGTGTGTGTGTGTGTGTGCGTGTGTGTGTGTGTGTGTGTGTGTGTGTGTGTGTGTGCCGGTGACAGGGGGAAGCGGTGTCAGATCTCTGCATTAACCCTTCATCTGCTAACTTCTCCTTCTTCTTCAGGCCGCCTCTCCAGTATTGTCATCTCTCTTTTCTTCTTCTTATTTTCTTCTTCTTCTTCTTCTTCTTCTTCTTCTTCTTCTTCTTCTTCTCTTTCCCAAAGGACGGGTTTAGCTGCTATTGGTAAATAGGATGTAGAACAGTTAAAGTCTTCTTCTTTTTTTTTATATATAAAAGTAAACTTTTTGCTTGCTTATTTGTATTTATTTCTTTATTCTCTCTTTCTTTCTTTCCGTAAGACGGGGTTTGCTGTTATTCATAGCTAGGATGTAAAACAGTTAAATGACAAAGTCCTTTCATATAAAAAAAAGAAAAAAGAAAAAAGAAATAAGAATCTGTTACT
>NC_134885.1:24328091-24335591 GCF_041734735.1 Babylonia areolata
TGTTGTGGCGAGGGGGGCGGGGGTGGGGGATGGGTGGGCGAGGGGGTGGTGATGTTGCTGGAGGTGAATACTGACCATATGTCACACAGTAACCACACACTGTCCACAGGGTACACACACACACACACACACACACACACACACACACACACACACACACACACACTGACCAGACACTGACCACAGGGCACACACACACAGTGACCACGGGGCACACACACACACTGACCAGACACTGACCACAGGGCACACACACACAGTGACCACGGGGCACACACACACACACTGACCAGACACTGACCACAGGGCACACACACACACACTGACCAGACACTGTTCACAGGACACACACACACACTGACCAGACACTGACCACAGGGTACACACACACACACACACACACACACACACACACACACACACACACACACACACACACACACACACACACTGACCACAGGGCACACACACACACACACACACTGACCATACACTGACCACAAGGTACACACACACACACACACACACACACACACACACACACACACACACAAACACACGCACGCACACACACACACACACAAACACACACACACACACACACACACACACACACACACAAACACACGCACGCACACACACACACACACAAACACACACACACACACACACACACACACACACAACACACACACACTCTGACCACACACTGACCACAGGATTCACACACACACACACACACACACACTGACCACAGGGCACACACACACACACACACTGACCACATACTGACCACAGGACACACACACACACACACTGACCACAGGGAACACACAAACACACGCGCGCGCACGCACACACACACACACACACACACACACACACACACTGACCACACACTGACCACACACTGATCACACACTGACCACAGGGAACACACACACACTCTCTCACACACACACACACACACACACACACACACATACACACTGACCACACACTGACCACAGTGTGTGTGTGTGTGTGTGTGTGTGTGTGTGTGTGTGTGTGTGTGTGTGTGTGTGTGCCCTGTGGTCAGTGCGTGGTCAGTGTGTGTGTATGTGATTTTTTTTTTTTTTTTTTTTTATCAATGTCTAACTAAGCGCGTTAGGTTACGCTGCTGGCCAGGCATCTGCTTGGCAGATGTGGTGTAGCGTATATGGATTTGATCGAATGCAGTGACGCCTCCTTGAGCTACTGATACTGATACCGCTCATACAGTGTGTCAGTACAACCCTTCACAGGGCGGCTGCTTGAAACTGAAAAATATTTTCTTATCCTAGTTTTACGGAGGGGGGGGGAGGGGGGAGTTTAAAACCGTGGTGAACAGTTAAATAAATAAACCAGTAAAAATTGCTCGTTTGTTTTATGACAGTATCTAATAAAGATTTTTTTTTATTTGCCACGTGATAACATCACACAGAACAAATAAGGTAACTGATCAGAAGAGCCCAGGTCGTCTCTGTCTCACATGTCAGCGCTTTTTTTTTTTTTCTCTCTCTCTCTCTATTATTCGATTGTTATTGTGTACGTGTGTGTTTGTGTTGGGGTTTTTTTATGTAAAAGATTATAAACCTGGATAAATAGATGAATAAATAAATTGCGTGCTTGTCTCTGACGTCGGGTAGGAGAGATTCCAGGGCTATATATCATAATCTGATATCCGGGTGAGGCTGACAGGTCCCTTGCAAGCAGCACAGTTACAGCGACACGCCACCCGGGGTACAGGCCGAAACCGCATCCTCCTGGAGACGCCAGGATGACTGTGTTGAAGGCGGTGATTTATCACGTCACTGTGCACTGTGTGCTGCTGCACCAGGAGCCGTGCAGTGTCATCGACGTCACACACCAACGTCACTGGGGTCCTACGTCACAGACAGTCACGTGCAGACAGCGTCATTAATTTACTGCCACTTAACTGTTTAAAGTGTTTCTGGAGCAGTCACGGTTTGAGCTCACTCACTTTGACATAGATCTTGCCGCGTTGTTGAACAACACACGAGGCAGTCATAGCACTCCGTTGCCTGCAGTCCTCAGCGTTTGCTGGTTTCACCCCATTGTCCTTCGAAAAGTCTGAGGTCTCTCTCTCTCTCTCTCTCTCTCTCTCTCTCCACTGATTTGAGCCATTTCAAGAAATAGGATATCAAGTTGTGTGTGTGTGTGTGTGTGTGTGTGTGTGTGTGTGTGTGTGTGTGTGTGTGTGTGTGTGTGTTTGCTTGTCACAGTTTGGTGTGTATACGTATCAATGATGTAAAAGAAAATAATAATAAAAAATTAAAAAAGCAAAAACAAAAATAAACATGTTTTGTAAAGCATCTAGAGCAGATTTATGGATTAGTGTGCCATATAAGTATCCAGTAGTAGTAGTAAATGGTAGTAGTATGTAGGCTGCGTCCCTTGTTTGCACGAAAATTCTATGCTGTGCATTGACAATGTTCATTCTTCGACAAAGTCTTACTGACAGAAATATGAAACCGTAAAGATTTAAAGGGAAGCACGTCTTGACAGAATCCACACTTCTTTCATGAGAGGTGGATAGGGTGGGGGTGGGGTCTTTGATTTAAAAGCAGAAGACAGAATACTTTAGTATCTCAACAAGAGAAATTCATATGTGGTGTAAAACAGAAGAACAACAATGAATGGTATAAAGCAGACCAGTGAAATGGTATAAAAACCAATGTTGAAAAAAAAAAAAAAAAACCTCGAGCAGGTTTCGTGTGTGTGTGTGTGTGTGTGTGTGTGTGTGAAAATTATCATTTGAAAACTCTTATTGATAAACACATAGCTCTCGTGATTATTTCATTCACTTATTCATTCATTTAATAATCTACTTGTCGATCGATTGATTGATTGATTGATTGGTTGATTGATCGATCAGTATCCCTCTTTCTTTGCCATATTTCATTTCATTTCATTTGTTTCCACTTGTTTGTTCCTTTATCTGCATGCCTGTCTGTCAATGAAATGTTACATAATTACCATATTATATGTTTACGTTTGTGAATAATCAGAATGGAAGCAGCGTGCTCATAACATCAAATTCAATTTATATGCTTTTTTAAGCATAATAGTCAAAGATTTGAACATGGTGTTTTGCACGTATGTCAGCTGCTTTCACATGTACACTCCATCTCGCTCTCTACGTTCACGCATACCCAGATTAAAACACTCGGCCGCCGTACGTTCTCCGTCTGTGGACTTTGTAATTGGAGTGAACTTCCTCTTTCGCTTCGTCAGTTCTCCACACTCAGCTCTTTCAAGTCTGGCCTTAAAACCCACCTCTTCCCAAAATCGCCTCCCTTCCCTGCCTCTTCCTTGTCTTCAGTTTCTTCCCAGTTTGAGAGTTATGCATGCGCGTGAATGACTGGTGCTAAAGCGCTTTGATTTGTCTCTGCACAAGATTCAACGCTATATAAATATGATGATTAATAATTAATTAATGTCGATTGCCAGTTCAAACTGGGGTTCTACATGCAGCATGAACCTTGAGAGTGTAAAATGAAGACAACCAGGGCAAAAATCATGCAGACCAATCATGGTCCGAAGCTCTATTTCGGCATGGCGTTGTGTCCTTGGGAAAGGCACTGTACTCCGATTTTCTCATTCCTGTTTCTCCACCCTTGTGTCAATGGGTAACGGATTGGGTAGGGGAAGATTGAATCGGTGGGAGGATAGAGAACTGGGCTCCACCTTCCTATGCCGAGCAAATTAACATGGTGGACACTGTCCCGAAGGCTGTGGTGGCAACCTGGATCTGGTCTGATAGTGTACGTCGCAGACGCCACTTCTGGCGATATAGACGCGACGGAACTAGGAGGGCGCATGCTCCTAGCAGAAAAAAATAGTCAAAGGAAGACGTAAAGAAAACTGTCTACCCTGGGTTAAGACCATCAAAACCCCCGGTTCGGCCAGAAGGGTCCAGGCCCCACTTCCAGAAGCAAGACCTTAACAAAAACAAAAACAAAAAACAAAAAAAATAGTGTTTGCTGGTCACAGGCGATCTGGTGATCTGGTCAGCGCTGATGAAAATGCGCTGACTGAGCCTGCAGTGACAGTGGCCTCACTTAGTTGGATCCACCCCATGGCAGTCCTGATGAAGAAGGAGCTATGATATATTTCTGTTCTCGCGTCGGGGACCCGGAATCCACGAGAGTGGTTGATGGCCTGTCTTTCTATTACATTTGTAGTTTTGAATCCCTCAAAATTGGTGGGCTTAATTCTGCGGCGATTTGTAGGGGCCGGAGTTAGGAGTTTATCTGCTGGGATAGCTGGGAGGACACCCTCAGCAATGATCTTACAGTAGAGGCTGAGGCGTTGGTGCCTGCGTCTTTCCTCCAGGGGCGGCAGGTTAGTTCCTTCAGCATGCCACTTACGCATCCGGGATTCCTGGACTTGTAGTCTCCGGTAATAAAGCGTGCTGCTTGGCGTTGCACTCTCTCCAGCTTTTCGATGTCCTGTCTCTGGTGCGGGTCCCACACTGTCGCGCTGTATTCCAGCTTGGATCTGACCAGTGCCGTATATGCCAGGCGCCTGCAGTCTTTGGGACAGTTCCGGAGGTTCCGGCGCAGGAATCCTAGGGTCGATCCAGCTTTGCGGCTGATATTGGAGATATGTGGGGACCATTTCAAGTCGCTCGCGATTTGTACTCCAAGACAGGGTGTCCCTTGTACTTGTTTCAATATTACTTCTCCCAGGCTATAGAGGTAGGACGAAGTGCTTTTGATGAAGAGCAGACGGCACTTCTGGGCGTTGGATCGCATGTCTCACTTCTTAGCCCGTTCTTCTAAGTTTCTGCGATCTACCTTGTGTTTGATTTAAATCGTCGAAAACAACGACAAAAGAGAGAGAGAGAGAGAGAGAGAGAGAGAGAGAGAGAGAGAGAGAGACAGAGACAGAGAGACAGAGACAGAGAGAGACAGAGACAGAGAGAGAAAAGAAAAAAAGAAGAAGAAAGGCTGAGTTCTCGTTAGAAATGATTGAAACCACGAAACACACACACACACACACACACACACACACACACACACACAACACACACACACACACACACACACACACACACACACACACACACACACACATTTATATACATACATACATACATACATACATACATACATAAGTAGGCATGTAGCTACATTAACTGCTAGAAAAACAAAACAAAGACATTTGGATATTTGAAAATTAATGTATAAAAAAAAAGGATAACGCATTCACTGTCAGTGACATATATACAATGCATACAGGGATGGCATTCAATTGTTGAATGGAATTTTATTCCAGAAAACAGTGGAAAAACATCACAGCACATCATTTCCGTGCAACAAGTGTAGCTTTTTTAGCATGCTCAAAACGAATGGATAAGGCGCTCGCGTGCATACACACACACACACACACACACACACACACACACACACACACACACACACACACACACACACACACACACTGTTGTTGCTTATTTCTCGCCATTCTGACTTTGACTTAGACTTAACACACACACACACACACACACACACACACACACACACACACACACACATTTATCAGTCATGCTCATGCTTTGCTTGATGCCCAGGCCGTAGACAGCATTGGTGTCCAGAAAGGGAATACCATTAAGCTATAAATAGATTCTTTATCTATTTATAGCTCAACGGTGGTTGCGGGTTGTGTGAGGGGGGAAGGGGGGGGGGGGGAGGGACATCCTTCCTTTCCTCACTATCACCAGAGGAGACATAAGGTCACAATTCTCCGGCCAGGGTGCTAGGTGTAGATAATTATAGTCCCTGCATGGTCGCTGGGTGTGGCATGATGGACTGTGGCAGGTACTCAGACAGTTTGGCATCGAGGAGGGTCTTACCCAAGTCATTCAGGCGCTGTACAAGACATTGCTTGGAATCTCATGGAAGGACAGAAAGACCAATGACTTTGTCAAGAGCCAAATAACCATGCTAGCGGGTCCACTGGAACCACTCTTAGCAGTGGTCAAAAGGAGGAAGCTGTCATGGTTCGGGCATGTGACACGCCACAATTCACTGCAAAAGACAGTTCTACAGGGAACGCTAGAGGGTGGTAGGCGAAGAGGGAGGCAAGCCAAATGCTGGATGGACAACATCAAGGAATGGACCAATATGGATAGCGCTACGCTGATACGACAGGCAGAAGACAGAACCGGATGGCGTCGTCTGACTACTGAATCGTCCCTCATGTCTCCTCTACGCCCATCCCGGGCAGGAGAATGAATGGAATGGAATGGCATGGTCGCTACTTCGCCGTCATCACGCCTGCTGGCACCAGATTGTTTTGCCGCCCGTTGAGCCGTGGCCGTCAGCGTTTTCGCCGATGATCATTCATCTCTTCATCACCTGCGACAGAACACAATGAAGCTGAGCTGATTTTGGATTCACTTGTGCAAACCATGTTGTGAGTCTGTGTGTAATAACCCGGTGTTCGACTCTGTGTGTGTGTGTGTGTGTGTGTGTGTGTGTGTGTGTGTGTGTGTGTGTGTGTGTGTGTGTGTGTGTGTGTGTGTGTGTGTGTGTGTGTGTGTGTGTGTGTGTGCGTGTGTGCGTGTTGGGTAGGTCGGCGTGTGTGTGTGTGTGTGTGTGTGTGAGTCTGTGTGTTTGCGTGTATGTGCGTGTGTGAGTGTGTGTGTGTGTATGTGTGCGTGTGTGCGTGTTGGGTAGGTCGGCGTGTGTGTGTGTGTGTGTGTGTGTGTGTGTGTGTGTGTGTGTGTCATGTTGCATGATTATGAGAGAGACCGATAAACAGACACCAGCACTGACACGGACATGGTCGCTGACTCGGTCAAAGGGTTTGTTTCAACAGTAAAATGATACAGGCGAAGTTACGCATGAAAACAAGAACATTTCTTCTTCTTCTTCTTCTTCTTCTTCTTCTTCTTCTTCTTCTTCTTCTTCTTCTTCTTCTTCTTCTTCTTCTTCTTCTTCTTCTTCTTCTTCTTCTTCTTCGTTTGATTCATTTAGCGTCTGTTCATTATTGTGATGAAATATTTAGACCTCTTCCCTCTCTGTCCACCCCAATACCACTCATATATGTGTATGTGTGCACGTGTGTTTTGTGGGTGTGGGTGTGCGTGTGCATGGTGTGTGTGTGTGTGTGTGTGTGTGTGTGTGTGTGTGTGTGTGTGTGTGTGTAATTACAGATAGTATGTCGTAAGCTTCAGCATTGTGGTCAGCATCACCACTGACAAAAGCTATGCATGTGTATGATAGTTTAATCGTGTCTAATTCTGACCATCAGAACAACAGAGAAGGCAACCGCTGACCCGACTATCTCCGCTAGGATTGAGTCACGTTGAAGAGCGTCTTGCCCAAGTTACACACCCAGTCTCTCGGCTAAGAGGACATCAGGACAGTCAGTATTTGGGATGATCCCCACAGGCCAAGGCTGCAGCACCAAGAGCCAGTTCAATGAGAGTCACAAGTCCTTCACAAAAGA
>NC_134885.1:24340591-24345591 GCF_041734735.1 Babylonia areolata
GTCATTACCAAGAAATCGACCGAAATTCTCCTCCTCCGCCTCCTCCTCCACATTCTCTCTCTCTCTCTCTTTCTCTCTTTCTCTCTCTCTCTCTCTCTCACTCTCTGTGTGTGTGTGTGTGTGTGTGTGTGTGTGTGTGTGTGTGTGTGCGTGTGTGTGTGTTTGCGCGCGTGTGTGTGGAAAAGGTTAAACGAGTAAACAAATTAACAAACAAAATAAGTGAGTGACTGAACAAACTGCCAGAGGCTGGTGGTGTAGGTGGGGATGGGAGTGGGAGATGATGATTGTCAAGCACTTTGAAGACAGGACTAAGGAAAGGCGGTGCTGCTGTTGTTACGTTGTTGAACTGTCAGGGAGGAGAGAGAGAGAGAGAGAGGAGGAGGAGGAGGAGGAGGAGGACTTTCCCAAGCAGGGGGGACGATACAAGGAGAGGTGAAGAGTCCCAATCTATATACTGTAGTTTCTCTCCCTCATCTCTCTTCCCCCCCCCCCCTCCCCTTCCGCCCCCCCCCCCCCCATACCCCCCCCCCCTCCCAACGCCCTCCCCTCCATCGACTTTTGATGACGTGGATGTGGTGGTTGTTTTCATTTGCCGGTGGTGGTGGTGGTGGTGGTGTTGTTGTTGTTGCTTACAGCAGACATCCTTGTTGTTACTGTTGTTGTTGGTTGGTTGGTTGGTTGGTTGGTTGGTTAGGGTGATGATGATGGTGGTGAAGGGTTAATGATGCTTTTGTTTTTAACATTGTTGTTTGTTTTGTTGCTATTGGAGTTTGTGTTGCTGTTGTTGTTGTTGGTGGTGGTGGTGGTGGTGGTTGGTGGTGGTGGTGGTGGTAGTGTTGGTATTGGTGGTTGTGGTGTTTTTGCTGGTGTTGTTGTTGTTGTTACTGCTGGGGGTTTTTTGTTTGTTTTTTTGTGTGTGTTTTTTTTTGGGGGGGGGGTTGTTTGTTTTTTTTGGTGATTGTGGGTGGTAGTATTGCTGTTAGTGTTGGTGGCTGTAGTGTTGCTGTTGTTGCTGCTGTAGTTGGTGATGGTGATGGTGGTGGTGCTGTTGTGGTGGGTGTGATGCTGGTGGTGGTGGTGGTGCTGTGGTGGTGGTGGTGGTGCTGTGGTGGTGGTGGTGGTGCTGCTGCTGCTGTTGTTGTTGTTGTTGTTGTCTGTCACAGAAGAAGAAGACTTTCTAGCAGGAGACATACAAGGAGAGAAGAAGTCTCAATCCATATAAAGTATCCGTCTACTTTTGTTGACAGTTGATGTGGAGGCTGTTTTTTTCACTTGCCGGTGGTGTTGTTTGCTGCATCAGATAGGATATTTTTCTTGTTGTTTTGGTTGGTTGGTTGGTTGGTTGGTTGGTTCTTTATTTGTTTTGCTGTGATTTGCACCTGTGGGATTTGAGACTGTGATGACGCCTGTGTCAATTTATGTATATGTATATATGTGTGTATATATATGTATATATATATATATATATATATATATATATATTATCATGTCAGTCTTACATATGCATAGTTTAGCCATTGTCATGTTTAAACTTTGTAGACTTTGTACATATATTTTACGACACTTAGTCTTAAATTTCTTTTCTTTTTTTTTTTTCTTTTTTGTGACGCGCGGTGAGCCCCATCTGAGATGGGGGTACTGCGCTATATCAGCCTACATTTTATAATGATTATTATTATTTGTTCGTTTTATGTTTATTTGTTTGCTTGTTGTTGGGGTGGTGTTTATGGGGCTTTTTGTGTTTGCTGCTGTTATTATTGATGTTGGTTTTACTGATGTCGTTGTATTTGTATTTGTATTTGTATTTCTTTTTATCACAACAGATTTCTCTGTGTGAAATTCGGGCTGCTTTCCCCAGGGAGAGCGCGTCGCTACACTACAGCGCCACCCTTTTTTTTTTTTTTTTTGTATTTTTTCCTGCGTGCAGTTTTATTTGTTTTTTCCTATCGAAGTGGATTTTTCTACAGAATTTTGCCAGGAACAACCCTTTTGTTGGAGTTGCAGTTGGTGTTGGTAGTCATGGTAGTGGTGTTGTTGTTGGTGGTGGTGGTGGTGGTGATGATGGTGGTGGCGGTGATGGTGATGGTGGTGATAGTGATGATGGTGGGGGTAGTGTTGTTGTTGTTGGTGGTGGTGGTGGTGATGGTGGTGGTGATGGTGATGATGGTGGGGGTAGTGTTGTTTGTAGTGGTGGTGGTGATGGTGGTGGTGATGGTGATGATGGTGGGGGTAGTGTTGTTGTTGGTGGTGGTGGTGATAGTGATGATGGTGGGGGTAGTGTTGTTGTTGTTGTTGGTGGTGATGGTGGTGGTGATAGTGAAGATGGTGGGGGTAGTGTTGTTGTTGGTGGTGGTGGTGATGGTGGTGGTGATAGTGATGATGGTGGGGGTAGTGTTGTTGTTGGTGGTGGTGGTGGTGATAGTGATGATGGTGGGGGTAGTGTTGTTGTTGGTGGTGGTGGTGATGGTGGTGGTGATAGTGATGATGGTGGGGGTAGTGTTGGTGATGGCGGTGGTGATGGTGGTGGTGATAGTGATGATGGTGGGGGTAGTGTTGTTGTTGGTGGTGGTGATAGCGATGATGGTGGGGGTAGTGTTGTTGTTGGTGGTGGTGGTGATGGTGGTGGTGATAGTGATGATGGTGGGGGTAGTGTTGTTGTTGGTGGTGGTGGTGATAGTGATGATGGTGGGGGTAGTGTTGTTGTTGGTGGTGGTGGTGATAGTGATGATGGTGGTGGTAGTGTTGTTGTTGGTGGTGGTGGTGATAGTGATGATGGTGGGGGCAGTGTTGTTGGTGGTGGTGGTGGTGATGGTGGTGGTGGTAGTGATGATGGTGGGGGTTGTGTTGTTGTTGGTGGTGGTGATAGTGGTGGTGGTGGTGATGGTAATGATGGTGGTTGTGGTGTTGGTGATGGTGGTGGTTATAGTGATGGTGGTGGTGGTGGTGTGGCAGTTGTTGTTGCTGCTGTTGGTGATGGTGGTGAAGGTGTAGGTAGTGCTGTTGTTGTTGTTGCTGCTGCTGCTGCTACTACTGCTGCTGTTAGTATTATCAGTGTTGTTATTGCTGTTGTTAATGTCGATTGCCTTTTTTCTAAGCTCCCTGACAAACGTTTTCATTGGGGGGAAAAAAAGGAAACACAGTGAGCTTGTGCATAATGAATGTCTTTACCGCTAGGAAATTGATAAAGTGATATGAAAGCCAACCTCCAGGTCCCACCTTGCCAGTCAGGCACAAGCTGGGTCACCCCCCACCCCCACCCTACCACCTTCCATTACTCTCCCCACCCCCACCCCCACCCCCACCCCTTTTCTTCCCTCTCCCCACTGGACCTTGAAGAGTGATATTGGGTGCTTTTCTCTCGAATGGAGCAATAAACGGATGTCTTGTATATGTACACAGTGTACATAAGTACAAGTAAGACGACCCACGACAGCAAAAAAAAATTTAAGCGACATTCTGATGGACGGAAAACACACACACACACAGACAGACACACACAGACACACACACACACACACACACACACACACACACACACACACACACACACACACACACACACACACACACACACACACACACACACACACACACACACACACACACACACACACACTTGCGCGTGTGGACGTGACGTGTAAGAAATAGGGGAGGAACAGGTTGGAAGGAACGGGTGGAGGTGAAGGGGGCGGGGGGGGGGAACTGGTGCCACCTGGCTTTGGCAAGGTACTGCTGCTGATGAAGGACAGCAGTAGCTGTCTGACTTTCAGTTCACACACTGCAGCATGTTGCCAGGGGAAACAGTACTCTACACTTGCCCCACTTTCCGGTGACATTCGCCCTGTTGTGAGGATGAGGATGAGGTCTACAACAGCAAACATAAACTGTTCTGTAGACAACCGGGGTTTCAATGGACTTGGACAAAGTTACAGGAGCGATCTTTTGTTTTTAACTGAATTGACCGAACTGTATGATATGGTATGGTATGGTATGGTATCGTATCGTATCGTATCGTATCGTATCGTGTCCACTTGGACAAAGTTACACCAGCGATCTTTGCAGGCCTATGGTTGCTTTTCGTTGGGCTTATTCCTAAGTAGTAGTAGTAGCAGTCTTCAGTTTAACGTCTTCCACTTTAAGTGATATTAGACGAAAAAAAAAAGGGGGGGGGGGGGGGGGAGGGTGTGGGTGGTGGGAACACAATTAGGCAGAGGGCGAAGAATGGTGTGTGTGTATGTGTGTGTGCGCTTGTGTGCGCTTGTGTGCGCGTGGTGGGGAAAAATACAGAGCATTGGAAAAAAAATAATAAAACATTAAAAGGGGAGACATAGTCATATAGAAGGAAAAGCTAACATCAAACAACTACAACAACTATAACAAATGTCCTATTGGACTATACAGCAAACCTTCTGCAATACCAGATAACATCTTGATATTGTCAAATATATATTCCTAAGTCGAAGGAGGAAGATGACCGACTGGCCAACACGTTTATCTGCCAATACATCGTCCGTGAGGGTGTGAGTTCAAACGAATCCCGCTCTCGCTCTTTCTCCCAAGTTTGACTGGAAAATCAGACTGAGCGGCTGGTCACTCCAGTGAGACGATGAATCATAGTCCTGGGTGCAGCACGCACTTTGCGCACTAAGAAAAGAACCACTGGCAACAAGAAAAACAAGAGAGGCAAGGCCTTCAAGACTCACTTGTGATTCTTTTTTTTTTCTAAATCTAATCGTTAAAATGTGTTCTGTATTTGTAAGCCCTGTACACTGAGAGTAAAACACACAAGTTTTTTTTATATACTGAGTATAATTTCAAAATGTAATGTTTAAGATGAGAAAGATCAGTTTAAAGCAAATTAAGTCCCCTAGCATTAATTAGAGTAATTTCCCTTTTTTTACTATCTGCACCAAAACGTTTGCAAAATAAATAAAATTTCCATGCTTAGCAAAAGAAGTTCCTGTTTGAACAAAAAATGATAATAATGACTGCTCTTGTTG
>NC_134885.1:24355591-24358091 GCF_041734735.1 Babylonia areolata
GCGAATATGTGAAATGCTTTTTATTTGAGAACATATGTTTATTACTCTTGTTTAATCAAGTTATCCGCGTGTGTGTGTGGGGGGGGGGGGGTGGCGGGGGGTGCGGGTGTGTGCTGATTATCTGGTTGCGGTTTTCCGCAATTCATCTTTATTCTTATCTTATCTGTCTATCATAATCAATGTGCAGTATAGTAGGCTATGTTTATAATTATATTCAAATAATATTTCTTAATTCTTTCTGTTTTTACATTAAGAATACTAGTTATTACCTGCATTGTGTGTGGATGTATGTATGAAACGATGTATGTGATATTTTTTACATTTGTATCTTCGTAATATTTGTAGGGGCCGTTGTTGGCTTTTACAGTTATGGTCTCCATGTTGTTTACTTGTCTATGTTATGATAATGCACCTGACCAAATTTCTCCAGTTGGAGATAATAAAGTTATTCTTATCTTATCTTATCTTATCTTCTTATCTTATCTTAAGCTGTAAATGAATCCCCATCGCAGTGGAAAAAAAACATTGGTTATACGGCTCTCACTTTGCTGTTTGTTGAGTACTCAGCCCAAAGCGGAAACACAACGAGCATGGGCAAGTGATGTGGAGGTCAGAGCTTCTCCCAGTCCTCACATAGTCCACCGGCTTGGAAAAGACGGAACACATTTTAGAAGCAGACAGACATACAAACCGACAGACAATCAGTTTCAGTTTCAGTTGCTCAAGGAGGCGTCACTGCGTTCGGACAAACCATATACGCTACACCACATCTGCCAAGCAGATGCCTGACCAGCAGCGTAACCCAACGCGCTTAGTCAGGCCTTGAGAAAAAACAAACAAACAAAAAACAAAAAAAAACAGGGGAATAAATATTAGATAAGCTTACATAAATAAATAAATAAATGAATAATAATTATAATATAGAAAAAGGTAGTAGTAATAATAATAGTAATACTAATAAAATGATTTTAAAAAAATAAAAATAAATAAAAAATACAGACAAACACACACACACACACACACACACACACACACACACACAGAAATGACAATGACAATGACAAATGTTTTATTGAGGGTAGAATGGATAAGCTGGAAGCTTCTTTTCACCATGCCCTCAGTCACACACGCATACACATACATACGCACAATCTAATAAATGAAATAAGTGTGAATAAATAACCAGAGACAGACAGACAGACAGACGGACAGACAGAGATGAAATGTCTTTTTTGTGAAATGTATTGTCTAGGGAGCTGTGATGCTATTGGACAATAAACAAAAGACATTTCATTACAGAGAGAGACAGAGAGAGATTTAACGGTTTAACGATTTTTTTTTTAAATTCACATGAAGGCCAACGCCCCTTTCTGAAGATGGTCACATTTAAAAAGGATAAAGAAGAACAAAAAATACTAATAGATTATGACATTGAATCGACAACAAAAAATAGCCAACAGTAACTATTGCAAATATCCAACCACATTCACAAAGTAACAGTTTTCAGTTTCAGTTTCAGTAGCTCAAGGAGGCGTCACTGCGTTCGGACAAATCCATATACGCTACACCACATCTGCCAAGCAGATGCCTGACCAGCAGCGTAACCCAACGCGCTTTGTCAGGCCTTCAGAAAAAAAAATATATAATAATAATAATGATAAAATAAATAAATGAATAATAATTTTAAAAAATAAATAAATAATTTTTTTATAAAAATAAATAAATAAATTAAAAAGTTATACAGAGTAGACATGTCCAGAGTTCAGTTCAGTTACTCAAGGAGGCGTCACTGCGTTCAGACAGATCCATATACGCTACACCACATGCCTAACCAGCAGCGCAGCGCAACACGCTTAGAAAGACGACACGATCTTTATAATAGTGTGTTTGAATTAGTGTTATCAGAGGTGACTCCAGACAGGGCATCACAACAAGAAAAAAACAAAGGAGTTGATCTTCTTTACCCAGATTACATAAACCACTTGAAAACACATGTATACTTACGATGTTATATCTAAAACTGTGAGCAGCAATATTAGAAAGAAAAAAAAATCAATCCTTTTTAATTCATGCTTTATATATTTGTTCCATCCCATCTCGATAGACGGTTCGATCACGTGCAATCTTTTGAGAAGTCTAAACTTCGTAAGTCTATCACTAGCCGGTTTGTATGTGATCATACCAGTCTTGCCACATACAATCAACGTATGTTGTCTAAAGCATTTAACTTTAACCCTCAATATATTAACCCCCTTGATGGTCGTCACACAAACACAAAACCATAAGATTTATAACACCTACAAACACTCGTTTCCCACTTCTTCTATCCATTATTTTCAAAACAATAAAACATCTTATAAGCTTGAATGGAAAACTATTTTCATTCGTTCTCGTCAACTTCAACCAAAGTATAAGTACAGCTAATGTGTAATATCGTCATCTTAGATGAACCGACTATAAATAAATAAACGAATGATGTGTAATTCATATCAGCCAACAT
>NC_134885.1:24363091-24365591 GCF_041734735.1 Babylonia areolata
CGGTACCTTTGGTAATAAAAATATATGCTATTCTATTCTATTCTATTCTATTCTATTCTATTGATGGCACCCTCACTCGCTAGACTCCAGCAGGCTACACATCTGTCCATCTGATCCTGTGAAGACGAAGATTCTATCTCCTAACCATAGCGAAGAAACGCAAATTGAAGTGGTATGGGCACATCTCACTTTCAGCAGGACTTGCCAAGACAATCCTCCAGGACACAGTGCAAGGAAGGAGAATGAGAGGCAGACAGGAAAGGAAAAAGACAGGAGAACAGTGTCCCAGAATGGACAGGCCTGGGACTGAGCGACGCCGTGAGAGAGACGAAATCGAAATCGAAATCGAAACTTTTTTTTATTTATTGAGGGAAAAGGAATAGACACTTTTCGGCCTGTTTTCATCCTACCCTCGTAAAGAAAAATATAAACTAGTCTAGGAAATAAGACAAAAAATTTAAAGTGTGAAAAAACCATACACATCATATAGCAACGACAAAAAGATTTAATAAATGGCATAGAAAATACACAATTCTCCACAAAATAACGTAGTATGCACATGCGTGAAAGAGAGAGGGAAGGAAGAAGGTCAGGAAAGAAGAGATATGAAGGAGAGAAAGAAAAAACTGTTGAGAGAGAGAGAGAGAGGGGAGAGAGAGGGAGAGAGAGAGGAGGGAGGGAGGGAAGGAGGGAGGGAGGAAAGGAGATAGACACACAGACAAAGATATTGAAAATACATCATTTGTTTTTTCGTCTCAGTAATTTCAAGGATTCATGGAACTTAGCTCTGATATTAGATTTTTTATGATATAGTCTTTTGAATACAGTGAGATTGGAGTTTATATTAAGTGCAGATGAAATAGTATTTCATAAAATATAACACCAAATGAGGAATGGGGACCAATGGACAGAACTGGTTGTCCGGTCATCAGTGATTGAGACTACAGAGCAGAAGAAGAAGCAGCAGAAGAAGAAGACACGCCTATCATTGACCCTCATCTCAACCACTATTTCCCTCGCGTGGTTTATTAAACCATCCTCTACGCAGTTCAGATCCTGTCGATATACGACACCGGAATTTCTGAAGACAGACACACGAGGAGCTGGTTCCATTGAACTAAAGGCGTTTGCTTCAGAATTGCCAGCTGCCGCAGCAAAAAATTCCAGTGACCTTTCTTTGACTTGGCTGGTGCTATTTTTGTCGCGAAAGGCTTTATCTCTCGTCCTCTAACCCTGTGTTCAATATCTCAGTTGATAGGTATGTATGATGATTACTTTATTGTTTGATGTCGTTACGTTTGTTTATTTATCACGTTTACTTTATCATAAACGGTTCATGATTTCTTACGTTATGGGGCTCTGTAAACGATTAGCTGGACGCAATGAAAAGACCATTGTAATAATGATAATATGATAAAGTACATTTATATAGCGCCCTTTCTCACTAAGAGCTCAGGGCGCTTTACATGAAAGAAAAATATTACAAGTAACATAAAACATTCATGACCACTCTTTCTCAAAAACCCCTCCCCCAACTCACACTCTCCCTTTCCCACTCCACATACATCCAAAGTGAATTGACATGGGTGGTGTTGGAGAAAAGGAAGCTGAAAGTACTTATAGATAGGTTTTAAAAAGATGAGTCTTTAGTGATGAGCGAAAAGCAGAAATAGAATCAGATGCACGGATATGATGAGAAAGGTTGTTCCAGATATGAGGAGCAGCAAAGAAGAAAGAACGTTCACCATTGTAGCGTAAACAACATTCAGTATGTCATAAGACTTTAGCCAGGTTAAACAGCAAACAATGATTCGATCTTATTTTGAGCACAGACACTTAATATACAATAATATCATGTAGGAAGTCACCGTGTGCAGACAGGCCAAGCATCTAATAAACCGAAGCCTGTTTTCTCGTTAAAGAAACTAGATGACATTAATATATAGTTCAGCTTAACTTTATCACTAACTTTTTGTCTTGTTATAAAATGTAATAAACGGTTTATGAAATAAGCATATGGACATATTTGCATGCCAGCAGTTATCTAAAGTAATGACTGTCTTTTTTTTCTGATTGTGTTTTTTATCCTGTCTCATAGAGTTCCATCCATTCATTGCCATGCACTCCAGCGAGTCCCTTTGTTTGTGACAGCGCATTTTGTGCTCCTTATTCCTCATGACAGGGTTCAGTGTGTGTGTGTGTGTGTGTGTGTGTGTGTGTGTGTGTGTGTGTGTGTGTGTGTGTGTGTGTGTGTGTGTGTGTGTGTGTCTGTGTCTGTGTCTGAGAGACAGACAGACAGACAGACAGAGATGGCATGTTTGACAAAATAATGCACTGGTCATTTTCATTCCAAACCAAACAAAAGCAAGTAAGCAAACAAGCAAAATAAACACCCAACACACAAACGACAGTTTAAGGATGACACGAAAGTCTGTTTGCAATGTTTGATACCAGTAGTAACATGGAACACCAACCTCGGAAAGACGTTTTTGAAAACAAA
>NC_134885.1:24373091-24380591 GCF_041734735.1 Babylonia areolata
CGCTTTGACTTTCGTTCATTGTGATACTTTTCGTTGTTTTGATATTGACGTGTCGTTTGCGTTATGGATACGAATTAACGCAACCCCACCCCGTCCCCCACCCCTTTATATTTCTGTTCTGTATTTGACATCGGCTGATATTTTGCCAGAAAATGAAACCGTGTGATTAACATAGTGTAACATTGATCAGTTGTAAATTACACTTTCTTTGATTAATGCTTGCCTATATTAGCACCATTTCATATTATCTCGGTGACAGCGCCTGGGTGCAGATCTGCTAGTGCCTGAACCCCCTTCGTGTGTATACGCAAGCAGAAGATCAAATGCGCACGTTAAAGATCCTGTAATCCATGTCAGCAATCGGTGAGTTATTGAAACAAGATTATACCCAGCATGCACATCCCCGAAAACGGAGTATGGCTGCCTACATGGCGGGGTAAATAAACAAAACGGTCATACACGTAAAATGTTACATGTCTGTTTGAGTGTGTGTGAGTGCGTGCCTGAAATCTGATTGAATGGCACAGGAAACGAATGATGAGCGCCCAGTGGCAGGCGACAGTCGGCTCTACCCATGTAGGGAGCCTGGTGTGCAAAGGACTCCGTGTTTGTAAAGCGCTTAGAGTTTAGTCCCCGACCGAGGATAGGCGCTATATATGTATCCATATCGATCAATCAATCAATCAATCAATTATACTGAACATAGTGTCGAGCTTGAACTTCTAAACATTGACTCTTTGTGAAAGAAATATTCTAGATACTAATGGGTCACACATTTTATGTGAGGTTAACGCAGTTTGTGTTGTTTTGAAACAGTTGCATCTCGGTCCACGTCACTTAAAGTGTGCATTATTTCATTTGCGTACATCATCGACAAGCGCTGAGCAACAATCTTACTTACACTGTCGCTGTTTTATTGTGCTTGTTGTTGCTGTTGTTGTTTTGTTTGTTTGGTGGGGTGTTTTTTTTTTGTTTTTTTTTTTTTTGTTTTTTTTTTTCGGGGGAGGGTGTTGGGGGGGGGGGGAGGTTGGTTTTTTTTGGTTTTTTGTTGTTTTTTTAATTGGTTTTTTGTTGTTGTTGTTGTTGTTGTTTTGAGTTGTTTTTTTTTCCTTATTTATTTTCTTTACTTTTTTTTTTCTTTTCTTTTTTTTTTTTGGTTTTGTTTTGTTTTCTTTTTGTTGTTGTTTGTTTGTTTTGATTTTGCTTTTTTGTTTTGTTTTGTTTTGTTTTGTTTTTGTTGTTTTGTTTTGTTTTTTTTTTGGGGGGGGGGGTTGTTGTTGTTTGGTTGTTTTGTTTTGTTTTTTTGTTTCGTTCATTTTTTTCTCTTCCTTTTTTTTGGTGGTGGGGGGTGGGGGGTGTGTGTATGGGGGGGGGGGTTGTTGTTGTTTGTTTGCTTGTTTATTTTTGGATCCCCGTGGGATGTTTCACGAACAAACCTTGTTCTTGGTGTTGACCCAAATAAAATAGCTGTATAAATATCTATCAAGTGGTCCTACAGCTTGCGGACCATTTTTCTTAACTGCGAAGGCCAGAAAGGCGTCAGAAATATTTGTCATCTGACAACGCTTTGTTTGTCCAGCTTTGATGTTTGCCGAGAAAATACCAGCGTTCATTTTAAACGCGCGCGCACGCATACAGTCGAATCGAATTCACATATCTTGTTTACACCTGTGAGTCAGAAAAAAAAAAAACCGTGCAGATAGACTCATTCCGTCACGACGTGCATCGGAACATCCTTCTGTAAGAAACCATTACCATGGGTGTGTGTGTGTGTGTGTGTGTGTGTGTGTGTGCGTGCGTGCGTGCGTGCGTGCGTGTGTGCGTGCGTGCGCGCGCGCGCGCGCGTGTGTGTGTGACTTGACTTGACTTGACTTGACTTCATTTATTGTCATAAAATCCCGAAGGATTAATAGACACAACAAAGAAATAAACGGTCATCTAATACACATGCAATGAAATACATAGTTGGCGAATGTTTTTTTAGTCATCGCTGTTGAATAAATCACTTGGTTTTAGGATTTTGTTTTGTATTTTTCTAGTGATCACATTTGAGTGATGATCATACTGCTGTACAGTTGTAATCAGATGGTTTCGCAAATTATGAAATAAGATACACGTAACTAAGAAATGTAATTCATCTTCAACAACTTCACATATATCACATAACCTCTCTTCTCCAAAATTGTGTGTTTGTGACTGGAGTGGCAGATTCCGAGTTCCCAGTGCAAAACCTGAGCTGACAGTGCCTTCACCCCCATTGAGATAACTTTACCTGTATATCAGATTTTTAACAGGCTTCACTTTTTTCTTTTTTTTTTTTTTTTTTTTTTTTTTACCTTCGTTAATATTTATTATTGGTTATCGCGTGATAGTCTGTGTGCATGTATGCGTGCGTGAGTGTGCATGTGTGCGCGCGCGTGCGTGTGTGTGTATGTGAGTAAACTGCAGAAAACATCCTCCCCTGTAGTTACACACCATTACATCGTCATTGTTGATTTGTGGGGGTTTTGTTTTGTTTTGTTTTTTGTTGTTGTTTGTTTTTGTTTTTTGTTGTTGTTGTTGTTGTTTGTTTGTTTGTTTTTTGGGTGTTTTTTTTTTTTTTTGTTTTTTTTTTGTTTTGTTTGTTTGTTTTGTTTTGTTTTTTTCGTGTTTGTTTATTGTTGTTGTATTTTTGTGTCTGTGTGTTTGTTTGTTTTTTGTTTTGTTTTTTTCTTTCTTTGAATTTCATCCAGTGTTTACATTTTCCTTACTTTTCCCTGTTTTTGGTTCCTGAAACTAGTTTCTTCCCAACGACAAACCAACCAAGTGACCACTCGTCTGTCCACAGCGGAACATTGTGCAGCATCGTTTGTCCTTTCTTATCCACCCCTTCCCTCTTCACTCCCCACCCCACCCCGTCAACCACCCTCCACCCCCAATTAACGAGCAAATATTCAGTTGTGAGCGATCTTGATAGCCAGTATGAACAGTAGCAACAGCAGTAGCAGTGGCACTGGTAGCAGCGGCGTTGGTGGTGGTATAAGTGTGTGTGTGTGTGTGTGTGTGTGTGTGTGTGTGTGTGTGTGTGTGTGTGTAAACGAGTAAAATTGAACCACACTGAGAGCACATGTATGAAAGTACTGCGAAAGACGCTGCTGTTGATATTGTTGTTGTTGTTGTTATTGTTGCTTTATTCTTCAAACCAATTTTCATGCTGCCTTTTCTTCCATTGTTTGGATTTTATGCTAGTAGTAACAGGGCATACGTTTTATGATTCCTTGTTTTATATTTATAGATATAGATAGATAGATGGTACTATATCAATGTTCTTTTCTTTCCCAAGTTTACGATCATTCACTTCTTACTTTCTCACTTGCTTGACTATTTAAAGTTGCATTTTGTTTTGTTAATTAATTTCTTTTTTGTGGTGCTTCAAGTCGTTTTGTTTTCTTTCGTAATTCCGATTACAAGATCGGTACCCCGAGACCAATTTTAAATTGATTCTAGTTGTAGTTATGATGACAAATATACATTGTTTTGAGTCGATTTGATTTGTCTAAAATCATCAGCTTGTATTAGTTTCAGTTTCAAGGACAGTCAGTGCGTGCAGTGTAATCTTTATACACTACATTACATCCGCTTAAAAAATAATTTCAAGAAAAATAAAAAGGTAGATGCGCGAGTTATTTATAAACTCAACGCATTTACCAGACCTAGAGAGCTCATCAGACTCTACGTGTTTGTGTTTCGCAAATGATATAATTATGTTTAAATGTAACTTTTTTCTATAAACTCGTATATCACATTGTGCAATCTGCATTGTTTTTATGTGCTGTTTCTCTATTCACAGACTTTGCACACAGCTATGGACGTTTATTACTTCAAGTTTTAATCAAAGAAGCCTCTTACTCACTAATGAGACCTTGTGTGTGCGTGCGTACGTGTGTGCGTGTGCATGTGTCTGTGTGTGTGTGTCTGTGTACGTCTGTGTGTGTCTGTCTATGTGTGTGTGTGTGTTTGTATGCTTATGGGTGTGCGAGCGTGCGCGTGTGTGTGTATGTGTGTGCGTGCGTGCAGGTGCGATTTTTATATGCTTGTGTCTGCGTGTGTGTGCGTGTGTGTGTGTGTGTGCGTGCGTGCGATTATGACAGTGTGTGTGTGTGTGTGTGTGTGTGTGTGTGTGTGTGTGTGTGTGTGTGTGTGTGTGGACAGCTAACAACCAAATTAGCCAGCAGCCAACCTTCAGTCTATACCTTTCGAATAATAATTTTTTTTAAATGTTTCTATTATTTTATATTTTCTTTACGGAGTGCACAATTTTGCTGATAAAACTAAGCCTTTTTAGTCCAGTATACAGTACAATACACACACAGTGCTGCTGACTGAAATCAGCCACTTAATCAATGCTTTATGTTTGCAAGGCACCGCAATCTCTTTCTGCCGAATACTATCCTAATCTTCATTTCATTATAATGATAAAGTGGACAGAGCAGCGAAACAAAGGGAAAAGTGTCGCTTGTAACCCATATGTATATTCCTTCGTCCTTACATGAATACTTCAGTTTAGTAGAATCGTAGGATCGGAAACAATTTCTGAGTTCCCTTACAAAATACGATGGAAAGTATACAAAAAAAATTTACAAAGTTAAGAAAATACACATAAAAAAACAACTGTTTCTTAAATAAAATATACCAGAAATGTCACATGTATTTGAGAATAAATTACCAACCGTGAACATATCTTTACCTGTGATGTCGTGAAGCGATATATCGCAGTACTTTCAAAACACTATATTCAAAACATTTTTTTATTCACAAGCCTTCATCTATAATTGTTTCCTTATCAAATATTCCCATGAGCAAGTACTCCTAAGCGAAGGTTCTATTTTTCTTCTTGTTTCTTTTTTTTAAAGGTCACGATAATTGGAAAATATCGAACCATTCGGAAATCATTGTATACAAACGCGCGCGCGCGCGCACACACACACACACACACACACAACCACACACACACACACACAACACACACACACACACACACACACACACACACACACACACACACATACACACACAGCACACACACAGAGGCCACTTTTCCTTACCCTGTTCATTACATCACACCCTTTCACCCCTCCTTGCAGATTCGTACCCGCTTCCCAACCCTTCCCTAATGTTACTGTTAGTGAAAAAAAAACAATAACAACAACACGTAATCATGTTCGGTGCCTATGTATTTGTACAATACTTGCTTACTTGTTCGTTTATGCTTCGAGTTTCATAGTTTATATAGTCTTTTATCTTTCTTCCTTTTTTCTAAGTGGCTAAATAACATTTATTCTTTATGTAAACTAAGACATTTACCATGAGCGGTTGTTTTTGTGTGTGTGTGTTTTGTTTTGTTTTTTGTTTGTTTGTTGTTTTTTGTTTTCATTTTTTGTTGTTTTGTTTTGTTTCGTTTGGTTTGGTTTTTGTGTGTTTTTTGTTTTAGTTTTTACTGTTATTTTTAGCGACAGTTCCCTTTCTTAGGCTGCCAAGTTGAAAAGCTGTTGTTACATACGCCATAAAACACCAGCCTGCACGGACAACAATGCAGTTTGGCCTGCGATCGCGACGCGATAAATATTGTTAACTTTCGCGGTTGACAAAGCCAATCAATTCTTTGTCCCTTACCCACTCAATTACGCTTAGCAATAAATGATAACAAAATAAACTATAAAATACATAAATGATGAAATAAATAGATAAATGAATAAATAAACAAATAAATAAATAACACGGTTACACACGATAGAGTGTTAGAACGGTTTGTACCGAACAAAAATTAAGACTGAAGAATTTGAAACCGTTTGTTGTCTGTCTCTGTATATCAAGATGTAAAATAACCCGGGTTTGATTTGTTTTCGTAATACTTATCACAATCTGTTTTGCACTTCGGGGCCTGCAAGGTTCAGTTAGTGGAGAGCAGCGGGCCGATCTGCATTTCGAAGGCTCTTAGTTCGAATCCCAGCTGAGGTGCTTTGGATAAAACGAAATGGCCTTTTCGCAGCCTAACAGAATGTTTTGTCGTTTTGTCGGTGCTAGTGTAAGCAGCCCCACCGCCTCCTTCCGTTTTTTCCTCCAAACTTTTGAGATGGCTATCACCGTTGGCTATTCTCACCTTTCGGTAAACCTTGATTCTTGTCAACTTCGTCCAAATTCTTATTAAAATATTCATTTTGGGTGGAATAGTATTTTACTCTGCGTTTTCATATTGCCGGTGACTTGGCACAGGGCTGGGTGGTGGTTACTAGTAATTTGTCAAGTCATTTCTCAATACACAAACCATCACTGACTGGATCCACTGCAGTTTCGCCGGTAAATCATTGTGGTTTTGTTTTTGTTTTCGTATATCTGTCTTTCTATATTTATATTGAATGCAGTGTTTTACTTGCCGCACAGGTCTTACTTTAATTGAAGTGCCTCCTTTCGATTGCTAAACCACAAATTGTCACCACATGCCATTTATTGTAATCGTAGTCTTCTTTTCTTTTCTTTTTCCTTTATTTTCTATCTTCTTTTTTTTTTCTTTCTTTTTTTTTTTTACTCAAAAACATTTCTTAAAAACTAAATCAAACTAAATGCGATTTCATTAAAATGATTAAAACCGAAATCTGAAAAAGAGCAGGTACGGTACTGAAGCGATCGCATTCGCAATGTTCCACTTCTAATTAATTCTGGCCACACGCCGGGCACACAACTAACAGAACAATTCAACGGACACGAGAAGGGTGAGAAAAAAAAACTAGCACTATACCTACACTGTTTCAATCTAGCCGCTGTCCTGCTCTTTACGCACCTTGACCAAACAGGGGGAAATATCCAAACACAATGCGATATACTCCCAAGAATTCTCACCGTCCGTGCGTTTGCCGACCGGAGGCCATTTGACTACTTTGCGTGCTCCACAGCAACTGAGAGAAAAGGGAGACCGAGGGGCGAGGATGTGGAATATTGAACAAACTCAAAACGTCGAAGTTTTCTTCGATATCATCAACATGGCGAGGGCTGTCCTATCGACAAACTGAAACCGAGCCAACATGGAAACGGACAGCGAGTTGATGGCAGAAATTGTCGTCTGCTCGATAAGCCTTCGATCCAGACGGTGACAGGGAGGCAACTCGTCTCGAAAGGAAAAGACGAGAGAGCAAATACTGTCCCCTGTTTGGTGTCGGGTGATCCACTGGTTTCCTGTTTCCTGACCGCTCTTAGTCTCTGCGGGAAGGAGGGGAATTGGAAGGGGATGGGGGAGAAGAGGGCTGGAGGGAGGGGGTCATTGGATGGGGATGGGGGGGAGAAGACATGTCAGTTAGTGTGGTGAACGAGGTTGAAGTTTTTGTCTATGAATGTTGAGGAATTATTGGTAAAATGTGTGTGTGTGTGTGTGCCGTGTGCGTGCATGCGTGCGTGCGTGCGTGTGTGTGTGTGTGTGTGTGTGTGTGTGTGTGTGTGTGTGTGTGTGTGCTGAATGAAGATATTTAT
>NC_134885.1:24383091-24385591 GCF_041734735.1 Babylonia areolata
CATGACTTCCAATGTTAATTTGTATGTTATTTCTGTTTCACTGAATCTAATCGTCATAAGTAAAATATGAATAAAAGAGAAAAAAAATTAGTGATGTTTTCTCCGAAATTCTAACGAAAGTTACTTTTGACAAAGCGTAGATATATCAAAATCACACACTTCGATCGGACTATACTTGGCAAGAAGCTTAATCCATCTGTTCTCTATCAGTTTCATAAGCCGAACCGTTTAGCTGCAAATGGCAGCGTGAGATTGTTTCTTCGATGTATGAGTACTGTTACTCTTTCCAAGACAAACGAACACAACTTCAAAGTTATATACCTTTGTTTCAAAGAGTAACAGTACTTGGTTGTGTAATCTCTCTCTCTCTCTCTCTCTCTCTCTGTGTATGTGTGTGTGTGTGTGTGTGAGACTCAATTCAACTTTCCACACGACTTCATTTATTGTTATGAAATCTTTAAGGATTAATTAGTGTGTGTGTGTGTGTGTGTGTGAGAGAGAGAGAGAGAGAGTTTTCATGTTAGAATTATTATTTTGAGTATATAATTTTGACAGTGACAGACAGACCAGAGAGTGCGAGAATTCTGACAAAGACCCAGCGAAGGAGGTCGAGACAGAAAAATGAGTGTCAAGCCTTTGGCAAGGTTCATTGCGAGTGGCTGAAGATAAACAGCAATGATACCACCATCTGTTGAAATACTGCATGCACCTCAATGGTGAGTGGCAGGGAAACGGCCAATAAAAAGGTTAAACATCCCACAGCCTTCTATGACCATTGGGGCAATGAATTCAAAGGCACGGTGTCAAAGGCTCAGCACAGGAAGGCAGGGCCAAATCCTCTCCTGTCATTTTAAGCTTCCCCAACCAAAATCAGGTACCCATTCACACCTGGGTGGAGCGAGGAAGATCAGAATAAAATGCATGCTTTTTCCCAAGAACACAACACCATGCTGGAACAGGGTCTCGTATCCTCATCACTGGTGAATACTGAATCAGAAGTCCAACACTTAACCAGCTCTGCCACGACACTGGTCAAGTGAAGACATTCTTTTCAGAGCTGAAGACAATATAACTTGCACAGATAAAAGTCTGTGTCACTGGCATGTCTGGTGCAGATGATCCACCATGCAAATAATATGCAATGTAAGAGAAAGTGGTTCTTTTTCTTGTTTCAATTCCTGGTTTATTAATGGCAACATTAGACTTGCCTCGACACTGCCGCCCCGCTTTTGTTCTAGAATGCTGCACAGTATTCCAGTCCACATAAGTTTCTGCGAAAAACCACAACCAACAGATTTTCACATCCCAGATTCAAACTCTGAACAGGTATGCCCATGCAAGCACATAAAAAAACAATCACTCAAGAGTTCATATTGTCATATTTATTGATCAAATTATAAATAATGGTTGCACAAAAATATATACAAAACATTTGATTTTTTGTCAAGACAGTCATGTCCCTTGTTTACATCAATTTGTTCCTGATGACTGCATGACAATGACGACAATATTATGACATGACTGACAATGAAGATATTATGACAAAGACTCGGCGGCTTCATTTCATTTTCAACATGGTTCACAATTCCATTAGACCATGATCGGAAATTTCATACCCAGTGACTTGGCACATACGCTTTCACAAACACCAGTTAAACCACGACAATTTCATTTTCATTTTTTTCAACAGCCCACAATACAGTCATCAGAACTGCTGACCATCCTCACTTCAGCTGTACAAAAGTATGCATATCAAATGGACATGGGGCAGGAATAGGAACAACACAAATGGCTGTGGACAAGACAGGCAGTGGGCTTTGAGACTCCGGTAATCCGTGCAGCACAGATTCATTGCTCAACATCTGTTCTGCATAGACTTTTGTTTCTGTGGAAGGACCCAGTGTGGTGGGACTAAGGGAGCAACACAGGACAGGAACATGGAGCACACATGCATGCATGCATGCACACACAAACACTCACCATGGGAAGTGATTGAGAGTCCCAGGACATAGCACACACAGACACAGACACACTTATTCCATGGGAAGTGAACAAGTGACCTAGGACACACACACACACACATTCCATGAGTAGAGAATGAGTGACCTAGGACACACACACACACATTCCATGAGTAGAGAATGAGTGAACCAGGACACACACACAAACACACACATACTCCATGTGGAGTGAATGCGTGACCCATGACATGTACACACACACACACCATGAGGACTGAATGAGTGACCTAGGACACACACACACACACACACACACATTCCATGAGAAGTGAATGGGTGACCCAGGACACAAACACACACACATTCCATGAGAAGTGAATGAGTGACCCAGGACACAAACACACATTCCATGTGGAGTGAAAGAGTGACCCAGGAAGGACACAAACACACATACACATGCGATGTCCATGAGGAGTGAATGAGTGGCCCATCACACACACACACACACTCCGAGAGGAGTGAATGAGCTACTCAGGACA
>NC_134885.1:24390591-24438091 GCF_041734735.1 Babylonia areolata
GGATGGAGGGGGGAAGGAAGGGGCATGTATCACAGGCAGAAGAATTTTACAAAATTCATCTTGCCAGCAAGTTTTAAAAAAGAATGGCAAATGGCAACTTATCAAAGCCTAAGTTAAAATACTGTGTCATTGATTGCTGCAAGTCCACTTCACTGATAACTACATTTTTGTAACATGATTCTCAGTCGTGGGCAGTTTGATTGAATGTCACAACTTTCACTTCACAAATCCCATGAAGTAATGCACATTATGGGGATGGTAATCCTTTCATACAAAGACCTCTTCATTCTCACACATTCCACATTGCACACAATGCAACATTCACCACATGACACATTCCAAACCTCACAGACCTAGCACAGGACTCATTCCAATCATGGCACACATCTCCACAGGCACACGCATCACAGGATTCTTTCAAGACATTGCACACATCTACACACACATCACAGCTTACACATCCCCACTCACTTGAACTTATTCAAAGGACTCGTTCCAAACAGCACACAACATAAATCACTGGGATCTTCTGGTATCCATTGTGTAAGTTACATACTCTGGTTTTCAGCTTTGCACCTTCAATGACAGTATCACTAGGACAATCTAAAAATCACATCAAAGCCATCCATCCACACACTATCTTCATAATACTGGAGTATCATCAGTATGACAGAGCATGATGGAAGTTGCACATTTCCCCTCAACACAGAGAACTGACATGGTAGCAATGTTGAACATTATCATCTTCATACAACCATGCAACCGCCAGCGGGCTGTTTTTTCCATCAAAATACACCCCCATCCCCCTGCAACCCAAACCTCTTGTACTCAAGTCTCACAGAACCCAATCAAAATAAACGTATAAAATCATGATTATTTTACCTTTGTTTTCCATCCACAGCAAACTGACCCAAGAATTTTTTTCATAAGCAAAAATTGCTTTCTTCTCACTTTTTTTTCAATTAATTTATTTATAGTCTGTGTGTTTCAGTTCTTCAACACTTATTCTGAGCTGGAAATAACAGACATAAAGAGCTAAAGTCCTTTGACAAGTGTACTTAATATGTGCACAGATAAGCGCAATAAACCATGTTTCCATTCAGAAATAAAAAGTAATACTTTCACCTGAGAATGAGATTATGTAAGATTTAGACTGGGAGACTGGTTTTTATGTTTACTTTCAAAATGTGGGACAGGCAGACCTAACTGCGAACAGCATGTAATAGCCAACAGTTTGTGTACCGCCCCACTATGAAGCTTTCTCACCACACGTTTCATGATTTAACGCCTGCTTCGACCTCATTCTGATACCTTATTGATTATTATTTCAAAGAACCAGTCAAACACTGGCTCAAACAACGGCTATCAGTATTACAATGAGACCATAGGGTATTCTGAAGCAAGTCTATTTTCAAACTGCACAGATCCTGAGCGTTCTCAAAAGTATCTGTGTGTGTGTGTGTGCGCGCGCGCACGTGCACACATGTGTGTCTGTGTGTACTGAACAACCAAGAATACAACAGTCTGGTGTGATGTTATTGTGATATGTTTAAGGAGTTCAAAACCTGCTTCTGTTTTAATTATCCTCATGTACCCAAATTCACTGTTGCAATTACATGTCTGTTCACATTCACCCTGAGGTACCCCTGCTATTTCAAATGTTGGAAAACCACTGAAAAGACAGAACAAACTAACTGTTCCCTGTGCAACCAAGCAGAGAAAGCCTTCCTAAACTGAAGAGTTACATCTGACAATTGTACGACCAGTTATTTGTATAGTACATATGCTGAGTTTGTCACTTAAACTAGATCGCAATTAGGCTTGCCTACCCTATTTCCTTGTTTCTTTTCTTACCTCCTGCATCAGTCTTTTATCTTTAAGTAATTAATTCAAGTATTTCATCAAAATATATTTGTTTGTTTCTTAATGTATGTTGTTGTTTTTTTATGAACTATGACTTTAATCATTTCAATAGGCAGATTCATAAAGTCCACTCAAATGACATTTAATAATAATATATCCTGTTTTTCCATTCTTTTCAGAAGTTTGTTTTTATGATGCGTTTTAAAAAACATTTCGCTCTGCAATTATTCCAGGTGTGATGGTTCCCTGGCTGACTCCCCTTAGTTTTTAAGCAGTCAGTCTAATACAATGGCATGGGTCTGTTCACTGAACAGTTTTTTTGTTTGTTCCCCCCCACCGTCCAACTTAAAATCACAATTTCAATTCAAAGCACGCACTTTCTTGGCATACATTTCTGCTGCACTTCTACAATATCCTCCTCCATTTCACAAACAAAATAGAACCTGAGGTCAGGATACTCTGCATACCGCTGGCTTTTTTTTTTCTTTTCTTTTTCTTCTTTTTTTTCTTTCTTTTTTTAATATATATCAATTTACACTGGGAACAAATCAGTTTAAAAGTAAAAGTTTTCCTTGACTTTTTTGTAAAGGAATATTATTCATAATGTATTAAAAAAAGAATTAAAAAAAAAAAAAAGAAAAATGGAAAAAAAAAATCAATGAATGTCAAAATCAAAAATCATTAGAAAAACAGACACTATCATATGAAATTTGAAAGAATAAAATGTATTCCAAACTTAACTAATAAGTTCCAAAGCAGTGAACTGACATCAATGGTAGGAAACCAAAAATAGGGGAAATTATTATCAAACACACAAAATGAAATGAGAAAGTTTTTTTTTTAAATATATTCCACACAATAGATTAAAAAAAAAAGGTGAACTAACATCATCCCCACATGATCCCCTGAAAATAAAATAAAAAAACAAAACCAAGAGGAAACCAAAGGTACTGTTTTTAGACGATCACTTGTATCAGTGGTTCTAGATGACTGCTGACAGTAGTTCTACTTCCAGACAACCATATCATCTCAAGACAGTGGTTCCAGAAGACCATGTCATCTGACAGCGGTTCTAGAAGACCTTGAAATCTGACAGAGAGTCAGGAAGACCTTGCCATCTGACAGTGGTCCCATTCGGCTGTCCATCTGACAGTGTAACTAGAAGACTGTTGTCTCACAGTATTTCCAGAAGACTGTACTTGGGACCTTGGTTTGATGTCTCATCCGAAATACAAACACCCAGACCACCACTCAAGGTCTAGTGTACTGGGGGAGTGAAAACCTCAGTCCGTCTAGGACTTGAAGTTGAACCCATGAACACTGGTTTCCTAGTTTATCACATTGCCACTAGGCCACTGCTCCACATAATTCACATAACCTCCTTGTGCTACAAATGCTTGCTGTTGGCTGTGAGCTTTTTAAATTCTGACAAACTTAAAATGCCTATTGCTTATTGTCTTAGGGTTTCAAAGATATTAAAAAAAATAATAATAAAAGATAACTAAAAAAAATTCTGGATAAAACTGGATTGTCATTCAGGAGAGGCCACTGCTTTACTCTGCATATCAATGTATCACTCTCACTGGCAGGACTATCAAACCCATTCATAAAAAATCTAAAGGTCAATTAGATATTTCTTAATTGCTTTATACTGTCTTTATTTCACAATTCCGAATGTTGTTAAAGCACATTTTTCTTTGTGCTGTGAAGAAAAACAGAAACAAAAAAAAAGTGTGGCCAACGACAGCAGAAAAATACTGACTGCTGCAAATGTGCAAGGGCTAAGAAAATATCTGCTGCATTCAGGCTGACAGCAACAAACAATCTGAGAGATTTTTACAAGATGAAAAAACAAAACGCCTAGAAGGGACAGAAAAAAAAGGGAACTTGTAGTATACTCCCTGTTTGGTTAAGTATACTTATCATGTCAAACTAGGCCTATTAGTTTGCTCTGTTTGGCCGAAATTCGCAGCTTACTTGGTAATAACAAGACATCATGCTCTTAGTACACTGTCTGCAAGCTAATCAAACACCACTTCCGGCCAACCACTGCTTCCCGAGTTAGGTATGTTATCTAACTGCTATGTATTTGCCAACCTAATATGCAATGGAAATATCAATTTCTTACATTAGGTAGACTATCTAGTTGCTCTTTATTTGCCAACCTTTTGTGCAATGGAAATGTTATGATTATCTAGTTGCTCTGTACTTGCCAACCTTTTATGCAATGGAATTGTTAATTTCTTGGTTGCTTGTTCTGTGAGGCTTTCTGTGACATTCTCATTTCAAAATCAAGGCAAGGCAAGAAGTTTATTTCAAGTGCCTCCATTGAAATATTTTTCAAGAGCATTTTTTACATACACCGTAAGAGTGATGAAAGAGTGATGTCATAAAGTAAATAAACACAAAAGGCCCACGTGAGCAAGCAAACAAATACACATAAATACTTTTTCCTTCTCAACAGACAATATCACTTTCGCTATCAAACATTTTACAGGAAAGAGACATGTATGGTCAAAATGAATGTTTTAAGCTATAAAAATATTCTTTTATCTTTTCATCTTTTATCTTTAACAATATTCTTTCATCCTTTTTCTTTTTTCTTTTACATTGTTTGCATCAGTACTTGACATCTAATTAATCAAAGGAGAGTTTGTTTTCTCTGTCAATCTCGATCTTGCAATAAGCATTCAGATTTTCTGAACCTACGAATCATGCTACATAAAATATAAAAACATAAATAAATCATCAGAAGCAACCTGTTTAGTATTAGATGTTGATTAACATCAAATGTATGATGGTACTTTTTAGTCTACAGCCAACAGAAATCATTTGAGTACCATGAGGCTGCCTTTTCCTTTTTGCACACAGCACAGCACAAAATCAAGGTAACCTTCGGGAGGTTATCGGCCGTAGCTACTTTCATTTTCTCCGCATAGGTGGGTAGTAGTTTGCACAGGACAGGAATCAGACCCCTGCCAGAGTCTGCATTAGTAGGTGACGGTTAAGTATGTGTAATTAAACCATCATTCTCCCAACACACACACCTTCTATTGACACTGACTGAAATAACCTCCACCCTCCCCACCCATTGTGCAGCCCCAGTGAGTGTGAGACATACCCTGATCACAGCGAGCATACCTGTCCCACAGTCAGCTGGCAACACACTAGCCATTCTCACCGTCCATCCACTGGGAGTCAGCTAAACACATGCTTGTTATCATGCATTTGTACACAACACACCCGCATGGGTTTATCACATCGCATTCTCTCTCAAACCTCCATGTACACCTACTTATGTCTTTTTTCATCAAACACGAACACACGCTGCCATGTATCACCATTTGCTCGTTTACACTTGAAGTCACATCTTTGCCTTCTTTTTGGCATTAGATTCTGCTGCCATTTTTTAATTCATTATTTTAAACAAAAAAAAAAACCCCAACATAACACCACCAGCAAATGTGTGAGTGTCTGACCAGTCCTATCAAAGCATGTGGCAGGATATTAAGTACTCAATGAGAAGAGATCACGAGATAGGCAGACCCAGCTACCTCAGAATACTGCGAACCGCGGCATCCAGGTCATGGTGCGAGGAGTGTTCCTGACCCCAGCGGTGCGGGGGGGACAAGGGGGGGCTCTCCTCGGGACTGTCCAAGGCTGGAGGAGACCTGCCCTCTCCTCTGCGTCGGAAAACACCAGCCGCCCTGGGCACTGGGCCACCCCCACTGTGGGCGTCCCCCCCACCCTCCACATTGCCGCTGCCGTTCAGAACACTGTCGATGGCTGACTGCACCTGAGGGTTCACCATGCTGCGCTGAGGGTCCGTGCTGTCCAGCTCAAATGAGGTTTCCAGTGCGTGGGATGGACTGCTGTGGTTGTGGAGAAAGCTGGCGGACAGAGGTGGTGGAAACACACGACCCAACTCGTTTGTGTCCAAAGCACTGTCAGATATTGCATCCTCAAAGTCCATGTGGGCCTTGCCCAACCTTCTGCCCTCACACTCCTCCCCTCTGTGACTGGACCGACTGTTGACAGCAGAGGGGTGGCGATGGAAGCCTGTGGGTGGGGCCATGGAGTTGATGCTGTGTGTGGGGAGCTCTCCCCTCACGTCTATCACAGAATGGCTGCCACTGCTCTCACCACTGTACTGCCTGCCCCGGTCATCCTCATCTTCAGAGTCAAAGTGGTCCAGCGACTCCATGGCAGAACCCACATAGAAACCCCTCTCCTCCTTCACCTCCCTGAACACACAGTCCCTTGGCCCAGAATAATCACCAGAGCTCAACCCTGAGAAATCCTCCCTCTCCCTTTTCATTCTCCTGTTCTCGACAGATGACACTGACCCTGAGAATTCCCTCTCCCTTTTTAAAACATTCCTGTCAACAGACAGTGACCCTGAGAAATCTGCCTCCTCCTTTTTTACATGTTTGCTGTCCACAGGTGGCGGCATCGTCTCACCTGTCCGTTTCCTGCGTCTGCTTTTGCCGACCGGATGCTTGCTGCCACAGTTAGAGTCTGAGGTCACAGAAGTTCTGGGGGGATCAACACACAGTTTTGGTGCTCCACCCACACACACACTGGAGGAGGCCTTGCTGGTGATGTTCAGGCCATACTCCTGCGACGTCCTTTCAGAGAGCCGTTCAAGTTTCACACTCACCCCTTTGCTGTACTTGGAATTGTCCACATCAATATACTCTACCTCCTCTGTCACAGGCTCCTTCTTCACCTTTATCACCTCCCCCTTCTCATGCCCCGAGAGAGACCGGCTGCGCAATGATGAGCGTCGCTCCCCGGCGTCTGAAGATCTGTGTTTCTTCAGCAGCTCACTGGTGAATCCCGACCCATCGTTACGAATCACCAGTTTCACCAAGCTCCGCTTCGGAGGCTCTGGCCGTGGAGGCGATGACCTGGACGACTCACTCTGAAAGCTAGACTGTTCCTCGGCAGCAGAAGAGGATTCCGGTGGAGGGGAGGAAGCATGTGCATCAAGCTGTTCTTCCTCCTCCTCCTCCTCCTCCTCCTCATGCACTGGAGTGGACGCCTCGAATGAGTCGTTAAAACTACTGTGTAGCTGATCTGCCTCCAACTCACTGGACAGATCCCCAACGTGGTCACCATGATCACTGGATTCCTCCCACCCGGCGCTTCTGTCCTGGGGTGGGGCGTCCCACACTGCTTCCTCCTGGTGGTGGTGGTGGTGGTGGTGAGGGGACGCAGGGTGCTCCTCCGGGTAAGCCAGGTAGGGGCTGTGGTGGGGGTAGTGTCTGGGGGGAGACAACTCACTGGGCTCCCTCTCCTCCTCCTCCTCCTCCTCCCGCCCTGACAGCCCTGCTTCCTTCTCCTCCACCACCCCGCAAACCTCCTCCCCTGGCCGGTGGTGCTCCTCTTCACTTTCTGCTCGCTTGCTCTCCTCCTCTTCCTCCTCCTCCTCTTCCTCTTCTTCCTCACTTTGGGGAGGACTTGCTTCCTCTTCCTCCTCTTCCTCACTGTCTTCCTCTTTTTTGGACAGATCTTTTTCCAGATAGCTCACGGGCATTGGAACAAAGGCATCTGGAAATGAATATAAAAACTGTCAAATTAAGAACAAAAGTACTTGAAAACAAATGTGTCAGAAAGGGAACACAGGCTTAAGAAAACAGCACGCATCAATTTTGTTAACACACAAAAATTGTAGTGATTTCTTTTCTTTCTTTAAAAAAAAAAATATATATATATATATATATCAACACATTTTCTGGGGAGAAAAAGCCCTGCCCAGGGTTTTCCAGGGTTTTCTTATTTTGATTTCCAGATAAATTTTACCATCATATCTACCAGTTTCAACCTTTCCCTGTTTTCATTATGACATTCCAGCCAGCTGGGACAACTCAGAACAAAAACTCAAAGCATTTGATTTGTGTCACACCCTCCTAACAAGAGGGTGGACAAAGAGAAAAAGAAACTGTTTTTCAAAATTTATAAAACATGGAAAAAGAATCAGACTGTTTACCAATAAACAAGAAAAAAAAAAATACAAGAGATGATGTGCAAACTGTGCAAGTTATTTCTAATTATACTTCTTGCTCACTGTCAAAAAAATAATTCTTGAAGAACCAAATGCTGTGTGTTGCAATGTGAACAATTCGATCTAAGCTGGACAGGTGATCTCTATTTGATAGGTTATTTAACTGTTTAGTATACAACCACTTTTACTTAGTTTCACACTCAGAATGTTTGACCACGATGATACTTCATAATCAAAATAGCTATCACATACGAACGATTCCTACAAAAACTGACTTTTGAGGCATGATAGCATACGATGAGTTGTAAATAGTGCTACAAACTCCAATGTTCAACAGGTTTATCAAAATTATTTCAGAACCTTCTTTTTTAAACATGATAGTGCAGTTAGGCTGGTCAGTCCATATTTTTCTCTTCCTCGTCTTTTTCTGCAGACCAAAAATGGTGTGTTAAGCTGTCTTAACCCAACACCCCCGAACAACAAAATCCCAAGGGAATTTCTCGATCCTGCACGAAGGGAAATAACTCCACAATGAACTCACACATTCCAAACAAAACAAAAACAAAAGAAAAAGCTTTCATTACTTTGTTGCACTGGACAGCTCATAATATACAGAAAACACTGCAGCTTTACAAAAGTGTAAATTGGGAACATTTAAACTATGGATTTTTTTTTTTTTTTTTAATCCAATATATTCTTGAAAATGTCTCAAGCTGCATGGACAGAAGATAATGAACAAATAGTGATCCGTTGTGTGTGCATGCACATTGTTTCATCCTCTAAATACTCAGCTAAAAATACATGGTTTCATCCTCTAAGTACTCAGCTAAAAATACAGACTCCTCATAACAGTTGCCCATGACTGAAGGCAAGTCTAAATAATCATTCTCAGCCATTTTCATCCAAGAAAAAATCACCAACAGTAAAAATTCACAGCTCAGAAATTATTCAACTGATTCACACAAACACTTCAAACATAAAAATGGTGTCAATGGACGGAAGTAACTAAAGCATTTCTGCTCTCAGTGCATTATGGGACAGCTCAAAGCGAAAGTGAAAGGAAAGAACACTATGTTTAGCGGGCCTAATCAGACAATTCAGGGACTGAATATGGAACAAAATGCTTCCAGTCAAGAAATCTGGTTTAATCCGTAAAGAGGTATACAGGCAGGCCTCTGATTCCAACAATAGATTGTATGCAACACATCACTTTCTTTTCTGCTGATTTGCTTACCTGGATTGGTACTGACTAGCTCCCTCTCTTCTCGCTGGAGCATTTGCATTTCACTGCTCCACATTCGACTGATGAGGACCTGTTCTGATGTCGGGTACAGACACTGAAAAATACAACACAGTGATCAGGCACAGAACATTAACATCACTGTAACTCAGCAATTTTCATTCACAACTTCTTAAAGTTCCAAAACGAAACGTGCCAGAATGCTTCCAGCTACAGTGCCCCAACAATTTGTATTTCACTGCCTGCCAGTCTTGAGAAAAACACCTACCTTATTTACTTGATCTGAACAAAATACAAAAACTTTTCTTCTCCAACAAGCGTTTGTGCAAATATTCTTCAAATGTTGTTGAGTTTTGTTTTTCATCTATCTCTGCCACTGTACTGCAGAGAGGGAAAGTTAGTGAAAGACTGAGTGTGGGTATGAGTTCATCCATCTGTGTGTGTGTGTGCATGTGCAAGAAGTTTTCCTTTAAATAACTGAGCTCTATAATTGCATTTAAAAACTTTTAT
This sequence comes from Babylonia areolata, assembly GCF_041734735.1. NCBI lineage: Eukaryota > Metazoa > Mollusca > Gastropoda > Neogastropoda > Buccinidae > Babylonia > Babylonia areolata. Next base: position 24,400,212 of record NC_134885.1, read on the forward strand.
TACCAAGTATCCTAAAATGCATCTGCTCCAACAGATATCATCCAATAAACATGTCCACACTCATGCACATAGCCATAGGTCCACTCAGATATTCAGACATACTAATCAGTCACAATGAAAGAAACTTCACATGTGCACGCGCACACACACACACACACATACACAAATGAATATAAAAATTTCAAATCAAAAGTGTATCTGAAAAGTTACCACAAGTGAGTCAAAAAAAAAAGAGAGAAACAATTTTTCCTGGGTGTCCTATACATTCCAAAAAATGTCCTACAGTTTTTCCTTTAGCTAGGACATGTGTCCAAAACTTTTGAAATCAAAGACAAACCCCGCACAGGCAGTGTGACACAGCTTGCACCAGTGTTCACCCACTCACCATGCTGTCTTTCAAAGCAAGCTCACGGAACTTGCCCATCATGTTTTCTTTCCTCTTGATCAGGTCTTCGCTGACAATCTCGAAGTTGGTGTCAACTGCAACACAAACCTCACTCAGTTCAGTATCCCCGTTTTACCCAAATACAACATTCAACACCACCCTCCTCTCCTGCCTTTTAAATGATAACATTCAAATGTGAAAATTAATATTTCAACAAAATGTCTACAATCAAAACTAACACTTTAACAAAATGTCTTCAATCACCAGTTTGTGTGAAGGGACACTGGACAAAATTCCTCCTCCTTCAGTTTTACAACCTCGTAACACCAACCAGCTTGCTCCCTTTTCCATACTCGCGAAGAAAGACAGATCACCATCAACATCGTATGGGATGTCACTTGTGCCTATTCCTGGGTGGAAAAAAGGTTCAAATGCTTACAGCGTTTGACTGGCTGGAGTGGACCGGACATGGCCGGGCCTCTTTTCACTGTCAGCCATGCAAATTTTGGCCAAGCAAGGCAAACCAACAGGCATCAGTTTGACATGGTACAGTATATGACACTAACACTTATTTAACGACATCCCCACCCACCCCCACTCTTCTCACAACACTTCAGTCCATGACTGATTTTCAACAGAAAACTGAGGGCCGTTATTAACTGATTATACGGAGAGCCCAAAATGTTAGACACATGCACAGCAAGTGTAATCTTCTGTAACAATGAAGCCAACACACACACACACACACACACACACACACACACACACACACACACACACACACAGAACAAAACAAAACAAAGGAGGAATCTCAAGACTATCTTGAGGTGGAACTCAAACGTAAGAATTCAACGTAAGATTAGTGTAACATAGTTCATCAACATTTTGATTAAAATAATATTTTTTTGTTAGATTTTTATCACTTCAATGGAGAAATCTGACACAAAAACGACATAAACTAAGCTGACCAAACTGTCCACACAGACGCCAGCTACAGTGTTCTTCCTGCAGAACACAGCATGCCACCAACAGGGGAAAGGGGATAGGAGGAGCAGTGCTAGTCAGGTGGAAGACAAGGCAACACATAAAAATCGACCAGGGAGCCCGCCCTCCGGCCTGAAAGGAGCCCCAGTGTTCAGTTCAGTTCAGTTTCTCAAGAGGGAGTCACAGCTTTTGGACAAATCCATATATACACTACACCACATCAGCTAAGCAGATGCCTGACCAGCAACGTGACCCAACGCGCCCAGTGCCGCTACTCACACTCATCCATCTCTTCCGTGGTGGGCTCGTGGGACTGGTGCACATGGTACCTCAGAAGGCGGCGACACGCCTCCCGGTGATCCTTGAAGGGCGTCTTGGTGTCCGGCGCCACTGCATGCTCCTGGTCTCGGCTCAGCTGCGAGTGGATCCTGACAGCACACACACCACCCACCGCATCATCACAGGGCAAGGATTTCGTGATATTGTGCACCGGGAATGAGATAATTATATCTTGTTTGTATTGTCTTGTGTCTTATAAACTGAAAGTCATGACAATGAAAAATTTTATTCTATTCTATTCAAAACACCCTTTAGGTCTAAGTACAATAATCTCGACAACAAAAATTTCTGTGGGGGGTTGAAGGGTTTCCAAGAACAGTTCATTCACAAATTTAAATACCATCCCCCCTATTCAAAATCAAATCTTAGTTCTTGACGCCATCTCCCCAATCCTCCAAAACAAGAAGTCCCCCCAACCCAAGCTCCTTATCACTGTGAGACACTGTGGAGTTGAGGCCTGATTTGAAGTAACACTAAATTTTCAGTTTCAAAGTGTCAAATACAAAGACTATTCTGTACAGGCAACATGTCTGCTAGATATCTAAAAAAAAAAATAATAAAATGCAGGTAAAAGATGACTGACCTTCACCAAAATCAAAACGTGCTAATCAGGCCTTGACAGCCTACCCAAGGTTTGTGAATAACAAGAACAAAATAATGCGGGAAAATTACTTTGGAGAATAATTTTAAATTACAATATAATACAGACAGTGAAAGATAGATAGAGGGCAAGACAAGGCAGGCCAAGAAGTTTATTTAATGTGCACCCTGGGGGCATTGAAACATTACATACATAATAATAATAATAGTATTTATATAACGCTGAATCTTGTGCAGAGACAAATCAAAGCGCTTTCGCGCCAGTCATTCACATGCATGCATAACTCTAAAACTGTAGAAACTAAAGATAAGGAAAAGGCAGGCAAGGGAGGCTATTTTGGGAAGAGGTGGGTTTTAAGGCCAGACTTGAAAGAGCTAAGTGTGGAGACTTGACGAAGCGAAAGAGGAAGTTCATTCCAATTGCAAGGTCCAGAGACAGAGAAAGAACGGTGGCCAACAGTCGAGTGTTTGAATCTGGGTATGCGTAAACAGAGTGGATCTGAAGCCAATCATAGGGAGCGAGATGGAGTGTAGAGGTGAAGGCAGCCGCAAAGATAATACAAATACCAGAATATAGAAGCAGTGCTACAGAGAGCAGAGCAGTGCCCATGGCCACTCACATGGAGCTCTTGGGGATGTCCAGGTTGAGCAGGCGCTGACTGCTAGGAGTGGGGGCTGGGGTGGGGGTGGGGGCTGTCCCCGCTGCTGCCCCCGTGCCCACAGCCGGTCCACTGTCAGTCTTGGGCTGGCTGCTGTTCACCAGGGCCTGCCAGGGACATGAACCAATCACCTTATAACTCCCTGCCAATCATTCAACCAGTAACCTTATCGTCTAAAGTAACACACTGCACAGGAATTCACCTTATTCAGGTTCCTTCTACAAACAAACAAGATTTAATCAAATGAAAAAAAAAAAAAAATCAAGACAGGCAATCATTCCACCAAAAAATTAATTCTCATTCAAAAACCACCCTTATGATATCTGCAGGAGAGTGACTCAGGAAAAGGGATGGCGGGGAAGTAAGAAGGGTGATGGACAAACCAGTCACATCAAATCATGTCCCATCACTCACGTTTCAGTTCATCAATTTAACAACACATCATTACATAAATTCAGCATCACAATATAAGAGCATTCAATTTATCACTTTAGTAACACATCACTGCATCAATTCACCCTTAAAAAGACGGACAGACTATATATATATAAAAAAATCACTTTACACACTGCAACACATCACTGATTGAACACTGTCACGTCACTGAATTAAGTCCCATCAATTCAAAATGTCCAATCAGGTAAGAGCATCAAAGAAACTCCAGTATCATGGCATACTCACTGGAACAGGTAGATATAGGAAGAGCAAGGGAGATGAAGGGGGGAGAGGGAAAGAGAGGAGGAGGGGAAAGGGGAGGGAGAGGGGGGGAGAGAGAGAGAGAGAGAGGGAGAGAATTGGAATCGTGTATTTACATTCAGGGGCCTCAGCCCCCCAGTGAAGGGGTTCACATATATATAACAAAACTCAATGAACAACATAAGCAAACAAGTATAAATACTGAATGCATTATAATTTTTTTTTTTAAAGACAAGAGAGAGAGAGACAGAGAGACAAAGAAAGAAAGGCAGAGAAAAACAGAGAGAAATAGACACAGAAAGAGAGGGTGGAGAGAGGGAGGATGAGTGGCATCATGATACCTGAACAGTGGTGGGTAACTGCTGGGCAGGAGTGGAGGGGAGGTTGGAGGATGCCGACATCACCTGCACCCCCTGTTGGACCTGGGGGGCACCTCCATCTCCGGCAGCACACACAGGGGCAGCAACTCCTACTGCCGCCACGGACGATGCCGCTGGACGCTCACTGCCTGCCACTGTCGCCATGGAGGTCTGGATGTTCCCAAACACACATTAGTTATGTACTGAGCGCACAGACACCTTTTCTCTTCTCTCTGCATTACACACACACACATGCGCGCGCGTGCACACACACACAAATACAATACAATCTGTACATGCAAAACACACACACATGCGCACACATACACACACATACACACACACACACATTCTCACCGATACACCTACCTTTGTCGACTGAAAACGAAGACAGACACAACATTGTGCACCATTATGAAACACACGTGATTTGTTCAACAACATTTATTCTTCAGTCGGAGATAAGATTGCAGATTTCTGTTTAAGTTTCTAAATCACTACAATAACTCAAAAATTACATATAAAAATTATAACCGAGCTGCTTTCTAAATCTTCATGCCTTCATAGGCTGTAACTTCATGTTCACTCAATTCATTCTACAAGCTGACATTTACGAGTCTGACTGTTTATACTCTGCCTGCCAGCCATTCTCAATTTTCAGCGATGGGTGTCTTGGGTATGTTTATTGTTTCCATAACCAAAAATGTTTGTTTCCATAACCAAAAATGAAGTATGTGTAGTTAAACAGTAGTATTGAGCACAATGGCTTGACAACAAGCAGAACCCCAGCAGTTGGACCCTGTGCCTCAGGACATCCAACTTCCCACCAACCTCCTCACCACACCCTCAAAATCAATCTCCACCCTCATCCTCCACCCTCCTCACCAACACCCACCCTCCTCAACACCCACCCTCCTCACACACCATCACTATCAACTATCACCCGCCTCACCCACCCTCATTATCAACCTTCACCCTCCTCACCCACCCTCATCATCAACCTCCTCCCTCCTCAACCACCCTCATCATCAACCATCACCCTCCTCACCCATACTCACATCAACCTCCACCCTCCTCACCCACACTCATCATCAACCTCCATCCCCATCACCCACCCTCATCATCAACCACCACCCTCCTCACCCACACTTATCAACCTCCACCCTCCTCACCCACACTCACACCAACCATCACCCTCCTCACCCACCCTCATCATCAACCTCCACCCTCCTCACCAACACTCATCATCAACCACCACCCTCCTCACCCACCCTCCTCATCAACCTCCACCCTCCTCACCAACACTCATCATCAACCACCACCCTCCTCACCCACACTCATCATCAACCACCACCCTCCTCACCAACACTCATCATCAACCTCCACCCTCCTCACCCACACTCATCATCAACCTCCACCCTCCTCACCAACACTCATCATCAACCTCCACCCTCCTCACCCACACTCATCATCAACCACCACCCTCCTCACCAACACTCATCATCAACCTCCACACTCCTCACCCACACTCATCATCAACCTCCATCCTCCTCACCCACACTCATCATCAACCTCCACACTCCTCACCCATACTCATCATCAACCACCACCCTCCTCACCAACACTCATCATCAACCTCCACCCTCCTCACCCACACTCATCATCAATCTCCACCCTCCTCACCCACACTCATCATCAACCTCCACCCTCCTCACCCACACTCATCATCAACCTCCACCCTCCTCACCCACACTCATCATCAACCTCCACCCTCCTCACCCACACTCACATCAACCTCCACCCTCCTCACCCACACTCACATCAACCTCCATCCTCCTCACCCACACTCATCATCAACCTCCATCCTCCTCACCCACACTCATCATCAACCTCCATCCTCCTCACCCACACTCATCAACCTCCATCCTCCTCACCCACACTCATCATCAACCTCCATTCTCCTCACCCACACTCATCAACCTCCACCCTCCTCACCCACACTCATCAACCTCCATCCTCCTCACCCACACTCATCAACCTCCACCCTCCTCACCCACACTCATCATCAACCTCCACCCTCCTCACCCACACTCACATCAACCTTCCAGCACAGTCAGCATGCACATACACCACCTGACCAACACTTCCACCCTCATTTTCACTGAAAACAAAAGGCAACGAGATAGACCAATCTGACGTGTCCGTCATTCTCACTGCTGCTTTCCTTCTTTCTGCATTAGTAGACTACATGTCCAACATTCTTTCACATCTATGAGTGGACGTTTACATGTATGACTGTTTTCATCCTGCTGTTTAGGCAGCCTTACTCTTGTTCACTCAGTGTGCATGTCAAGTAAGTTTATTCTTCCATAACACACCAAATACTAACATGAATTTCAGGATCTTAAACATGCATATTTGATCTTTTGCATGGGCTTACACATGATAAAGATTAAGACACTGAAAGGTCCGCACCTATATCTAAAAAAAAAACATCTCAGCCAGATGCTGACACCCTGATTGAACCCAGGATGCTCACATTAAAAGTCCAATGCTGTAACCATTCAGCAATTGTGCCTGTCAATTCTTACAGATGACAGGCAACGTGACTGAATGATTTTTGTTCTGTGGATCAAAGTCCTGGCAATACCTAGTGGATTAAGGTATACATTTCACCAGTCTTCCATCATGTGCAGAGCTGCTAACGTTTTAACCCCTTTGTGTCAAAACATGCAAAAGATAAAATACAGGTCTTGCATCTTGCAACCCATGTCAATGTTCAGTGAATAATCAAAATACAGACTAGACCCAGCATAAGCTATCCCAATGAACGAAGAACGGCTGCCTAATGGCAGGATAAAAATCATCATGCATGAAAAAGTCCACTCATAAAAAATGACCGACTGTGGGCACTGCAGCCTACAAGGACAGAGGAAGAGTGAGAGCTGTCACAGCACAGTTTTACCTGCGCAGGAGTTGGCTGTGAGGAGTTATGGGAGTCCACACGATGCTGCAGCTTGGCCAGGATGTGCTGCTGTTGGCGAAGAAACGCTTGCTGCTGATCCAGTGTCATGCGTGACAAGTGAAGCTCAAGCTTCTCTTGCTGTTGCTGAGTTAACTGTACCGTCAGCAGCTGATTGGCAATCTGAAAGGTCAGGGTCGCAGGCAAATAACATACAGCTGACCAAAGAGACTGCCTGATCATTCCCCACCTGCCAACATGGCACAGCTGCCAATCCCTAAACTGGTTTGTGACAAGCATTTCCATTATCTGAGAGCAGCAAAAATATGAGATTAGTAGTGCCACCTCCCCTTACTTTCGAATAATCAAGGTTAACCAGCCACTGTAGCTAAGTGGTTAGCATCATGTACTGATGACTGCAAGGATGCAGTAATGATTTTTCGGCCCATGGCCAGTTCCTACCCAGAGCTGAGTTTGCTATGGGCTCAAAAGGGAAGATGGGGACCTCACAACTGAAGGTCATCCACTTCACAGATATGTCTTTCGGAGTGTTGCTCAAATTTCTTACCACAGCAGGTGAATGGATCTCTAAAGCTTGGTTGACGCCAGAATATATTCTGAAAGAAGTCTAGAGTACAGCCTTGTCATGGAGTCCCAAAGCAAGTAAAGGGACCTCCACAGACGCACTGTCATCATCCTTATGAACATTCATCATCAAATGTAGAAAAGAAAAAAATTGCCCCATTTTCTGTGGCTTTTCATGCCCAACTCTCATACTCTTGGTGACCTCAATTTCAGTTTCCCCTCCTTATGATGACCTCCTGCCCAAAGTTTTCAGTGTCAGCGGGTTTGCTTGAGACTGTTGTTGGAAGAGAAAGAGTGAGGAAGAGGAAGAAGACTATCCAAGAATGGACAGGCAGAAACCTGGCAGAATCCCGGAGAGCAGCGGAGGACAGACAGTTGGACAAAAGTGGTGGTGTTGTCTTCACTGGTGCCCCACGATCATCAGATATTGTGTGATTAGTGAAGGTGAAGATCGCTTGAGGAACATGGCAGTAGTTTCCACTCCCAAGGGGACACTCCATCAGGCTATTACAATGAAGCCATTGTTGTCATCGTTTGTCATCAGTATAGGGCTTAGTTGGCTGTGTCTTGTGTATGAAAAATCAGAACAGGTGCCATTGAACACAACCAGATGATTCAGCTGTAGTCTCTCATGGCTCATATCCTCCTGACACCCCCTATGGGCCGTCGGTGGTGGAACTGCAGCAGACGTACCTGGGTGTGGCTGTACACCCTCATATGTGTCAAACATTTTACCTAGTCCTGTCTTTTCCATGACTTAACTGCTCAGATACTTCACAACGTATGTAGAACAATTCCTTCCAAAGACAGTTTTTTCAGGCAAGATGGCTGCAATCAACTAAACATTTCAGTATGATCATTCCAGTTAATTTAGTATCCTCTTCTAAGTACTTGTATGCAAACACATCAATAGTGTAGCTTGTGTCATTCTCTGTGTTCTATCCAGAATTTCTCCCCCCCCTCCCCTTTTAACTGTGGACAATAAATAGAATATCAGGCCATCTGTCAACCACACATTCCAGCAACAAACAGGAAATGATCCAATCACATCTTGTGGATCTGGATGCAAACAAAATCACCTGAGCACTAAATGAAATAAAACAAATGATCTAGAAATCCACAATAACCGAGAAGACTTACAACCTGTAATTGGTACGAGTAGTAAGAATTTCATTTCTCTATTTTAAATCCAAATTTGGTCTTAACAAACAAAGCATTTCCAAGAAAATGAATTTGTTAAAAGTCTACCTTGGACACACATACACACACACACACAGAAAGACAACCAAAACACCAGATTATTACACAGACTCCTGAGCCAAAAATATGATTTTCTTTAAAAGTGTGCAGACTTTATTTCAGTTGAGATATCTTTCGCCAACCATCACACACATTTTTGCCTATCTAACCAAGCAACAGTTGAATGCTGGAATGTGAATGTTTCAAGCTGAAGTCCAAAATGATTTGTATTTCACTGTTTTAATATCCAGGCAAATTTTACCATCATAACTGTTGAAATTTAGTCTTTGCTACAACTTTCCAACTTTGATAATTCATTACAAAAAATAGTACAAGAGGCAAAGCCTTCAAGACTTGCTTGTGCTCTGCCCTTTATCTGGTAAAGGAATCATGAGGGCAAAAAAGGAAGAAATTAAAAAAATTGCTGAAAAGTGCTCTGTATCAAATAGGATATATAAAATATGCTTGCGAGAAAAAGAAGAAAAAAAAAAAAAAAGGCATGCGAGTGGGATCAAACCATGCATGTTCAGTTCCAAAGCAAGCACACTAATCCCCACTGCTGCAGCACATCTGACATCATCTGACTATATTTAATATTTAAAGCAATGCTGACATTTTCTTCTTCGTGGGACAAATAAACGTGATTGTAGCGGATGTAATAACGCTGTTTAAATCATGTTTTTTGAGTGTTTTATTATATCTCGATTATTCTTTTATTTCGGTGGTAAAGGAGACAATGCCAACGATTCAAGCACACCACAACACATGGTAGCTCTCTAGAGCTGCAGAAACCAGTCTACAACGGACTGAAAGAAACAATTCAATTTTTCTTTTATGTTCATTCCAGTTAATTCAGTGCCCACTTTAGAATACTTATAAGCGGTAAACATGTCAATAGTATAGTTAGTATCACCGTATGTGTTCTGTCCAGAATTTGTATTTCTTTCCTTTTAATTGTGAACAAGAAAAACAGAAAACAAAGTCATGTTGTCTTCGAACACAACCTACCTTCTAGTAGGCCTAATTCAGTGGGAAGCGATTTTCTTTTCATTTTCGGATTTTGGAACAAATCTCAATGAAATAAACCATTAATGATTCAGAAATATGGCTTTATTCGGCAGACTTACAACAAGTTATTGGTATGACAGTGAAAATTTCTTTTCAGACTATCTTAAGCCAAATTTAGTATTGGCAGACAAAGTATTTCCAGAGAAAATGGCAATGTTAAAGTTTACCATGGACACACAGACACACACTCAGACAACCGAACACCGGGTTAAAACAGAGACTCACTTTGTTTACACAATTGTGTCAAAAATGCTTGTTGATATTCCACACAGCAACGTCAAAGTTTTGGGATTTTGTTTTGTTTTGGGGGGTGTGGGTTTTTTTTTTGTTTTTTTTTTAATATCAACAGAAAAATGGCAATCAGATGACTGACATTAAAAGAGACAAAGAGATTTTAATGCACCAATGCTCAAAGACAGGAAATTGAACAGATCATCAGAAGAAGGCTGACACACAGAGAGAACAGAACAGAAGAGAATTTTAATCAGTAAGGTCAAAGCCATATTTGAAAAGGTGTAAAGAGAGAGAGAGAGAGATTGAGATGCCATGTGAGGGAAAGAAAGGAACACAAGATAGAGACAAGGACCCACCTTGATCTGCACAGGGCGGGCCTGGTTGGGGGAGACATTCACAGCAGGGGAGTGGGATACAGCTGGGGAGGTGGTTGCCACCGTTGTGACTGTCGTCACTGCACTGCTGGCTGTTCCAGTCTGTATGTGCGCACACACACCCCACACACACACACATACCAACAAACCATTAACACTGTATACAAAAAATATGAATAAATCATGAATAAACTATTGGTATTAACCACACACAGATACCACATGCAATATCTTCTCAAGTCAAAGGCTCAGAACAGATTCAGATTGGTTAACAAGTTATCAGTATCAACCATCCTGCCTTCTACCACTATCTGCAGCTAACAAAAAGCCAATGTTAAAATTTGCCATGGACAATCAGACACACAAAACAACTGGAACACAGTGAATATATAAAACACTTTCTGCACGCAAGCAAGTCAAAGGATTCGTTCGCTTCTGAAATTAGTTGTTTTTTTCATTGAGGGGACAGAGAAAAGGGATCCACAAGTCATGTTCGGGAGGAAGGTGGCAGAATGGTTAAAACACTTATCTGCCCATACACTGTCTGTGACAGTCTGGGTTCAAACCCCATCTTACCCTTTCTCGCAAGTTTGACTGGAAAATAAAACTGATAGTCTAGTCATTTGGACATGACAATAAACTGAGGTCACAAGTGCAGCAAGCACCTGGCGCGCTGAAAAAGAACCCATGGCGACATAAAGTGTTGTCCTCTGGCAAAATTATATAGAAGATAACCACTCTGATAAGTACACAAATATACTTATACATATGCTTGAAGCCTGACTGAACGCGTTGAGTTATGCTACAGGTCAGGCATCTGCCAGGCAGATGTGGTGTAGGGTATGGATTAAGCTGGGCAATCTCACCTTGTGCGGTGAAGGCTGTTGGACAAGATGAGCAGAGGTGGTGATGGTGGTTGTGACTGGCTTGGGGAAGGCCACACCCTGAGGCCCAATCTGAATCCTCACCATTTTGTGTTGTGCTGCAGCCGTCTGCCCCGCAGCAACCTGTCCTGTGGCCGGCGGGCTGGCCATGGCCATGATCACATTCCCCGTGCCCAGAGAGAGCGCGGATCCCTGGGCAGATCCTGTATGGGTGACCGGGGTGGGATCCACGGATCCCACCCCCAGCATGGGTTTGACATCGGCGGCCGCAGCTGGTTCCTGGCTCTGTGGGGTGGGGGCTGTGGCAGGGTCTGGCTTGGGGGACACCAGAGTCAGCTTGCTGTTAGACTTGGGCTGGATGTGCAGCACAGGGTTGGAAGGGGTGCCCACCACGGGCTTCACGTCCATCTGCACCTGAGGCTGTCCTGTCAGCTGCACGGGGGTGGCTCCCTGCCCTCCCCCTGACTGGCCCAGAGTGGTGCACTGCACAGGCACCATGGGCTGCACAGCTTTGGCCTGCACTGATGCTGCTGCAGTCGTCCCTTCTTTCTGCTGGGGCTGGGGCTGGATGCTGGCCAGGGTTGGGGGCTGGCCGATCACAGAGGGACCCTGAAGCCTGATCTGCATGGTCCCTGCTGCCTGGTGATCCTGCTGCACAGCACAGCCACCACTTTAGTCATGCACCCCCCTTCGTGTCATCGTCACATCTGCTCCCTTTGTCATGCAACCCCCACTTCACTATTCATATTAATTATTATCATCACAGCCACCCCCTTCATCATTACTGCTTTGCATCGCAACCACAGCTTCAGTCATGCACACACAAGGGACAGATGTATCAAAACCCCTCAACACCCCCCCCCCCCCCCCCCCCCCCGAGCCCCCCTCCCAACCAACCCCCAAAAACAAAACAACTTCGAGCAATGGCAACCAGTCAACTAGACACAACGAACACCACACCACCCCCCAACACCACAGTGACAGCTGTGCTGACAAGAGGTTGACAGTCACGAAAAACAGCTGAAGGCTGACTGACCTGCTGATGCTGCGGTTTGTGGAGGGCGATATTGCCGTGGGCGGCCAGGATGCGGAGTCGCTTCATCTCCAGCTGCTGCATGAGGGCCAGGCGGTTCTGGTCAGGGTTAGGCTGCTCCTTCAGCTTGTTCAGGGTCTCCTGGATCGTCAGCAGCTCCTGACGCTCCTCCGCACTCAGACCCTGCACCAGCGCCGACCCCACCCCCTTCACCGTCACATTGGGGGGGCCCTGCTTTCCACCCCGCACACTCTGGGTGGTGGAGGTGTGGGGCAGGGAGGCAGTGGACATAGTGGACATGGCAGGGGTGACCACCTGGGTGACCGCTGACATGATACTGGTTGTGACCACGGTGGACTGGGACACAGTGTTGGTGACAACTGTGGCAGAGGCAGTGGTGATGGTCACGGCAGACCTCACTGTGGTGCTGCTCAGGACCACGTGCTGAACCACCTCCGGCTTCTTCTTCTTCTTGCTCTTCTTTGATGTGGCCGGGGTGGTGGGTGGAGGGGTGGGGATGGGGGTGGTGCTCAAAGATGAAGGGGAAGGGGTGACGGGGGGTATATCTACCTGGGCAGCGTCCGCCGTGTCGCCACCGTTCACTGGATCCTGGTACTCCTCATCATCCAAGATGCCGCTAGTCATGATGGCTTTGGACAGAATGTTTTCCATACTCTCAGCTGCCTCAGAGGTGGAGGCACTGGCAATGGCAGAGACAGAGGAGGAGGTCGAGGCAGAGATGATGGAGGCAGATATGGAAGAGTTTTTGCTCTTGGACTTTTTGCTGGCTGTGGACACCTTGCCTGAGGGGGCCTGCACCACTGTCTGCTGAACAGTCAGCTGCTGCTGCTGCTGCTGTTGCTGCTGCATAATGATGGACTGGGACAGGTTCTGCAGCTGATGCAGGTTCAGGTTCTGTCCTGCCAGGTTAAGCGTCACAGTTCCCGAGTTGCTCCCCGCCTAAAACACACCAACCTTTATGAAAGGCTTGCATTGCACTTCCCTTACTACTCATACTCACTACACATACAAACAAACAAACAAAAGAAAAAAAACATACAAATTAATACTGCATAAAGCAACCACCATGGCAAACTGGTTAACATCACAGTCAAATGACTGGGAGGACGCAGGTTCAAGCCTCATCAGAGGTGGGGATTTTCGGCCCATGGCTGGCTCAACCAGAGCTGAGTGTGCTTTGGGCTCAAATCAGAAAACTGGGACCACACAGTTGACAGTCATCAGCTTCATGAATATGCCTTTGAAACTGTTGCTGAAGATTCCGGCTATGCACAGCGGATGTCTGTATCGCTCTGGACAGTATAAGGGAAACACAATCCAGTTGGTGTGTTGCACTGTCAAAACAGAAATTTTGTGACCAAAATTTGAGTTTGTTCAAGTTCCCAAAGTGGAACAACAATGTTTTTTTTAATAAAAATAAAAAAGCCAAACCAGTGTGGTGCCACCTACTTTTTTTGTGCCTATGTGTGTATTTGTTTTCCTATCAGAGATTTTTCTACATAATTTTGCCAGGGAAAACCCTTTTCTTGTCATGGGTTCTTTATTAGCGCTTGAGCGCATGCTACAAAAGGGACCTCATTCACCGTCTTGACCAAATGACCAGCATCCACAGACCACTACTTTGGGTCCAGTGGAAGGGGAACAAAATACTGGCCAGTGAAATGAACTGTGAGAAGAGGGCAGAAAGAAAATATTGGCCAGTGTCTCCTCCGGTGTGTGGCCTCCTGGTGACCTATTATCAATGATTCCCTGTGGACTGCCTGTACTGGGACTGCAACCGATGAAACAGGTGTGGCTGTATATGAGGGACTCAGAATGAGCGGCACAAAAACGGTGCAGATAATGGGGCAGCAAAAAGAAAAAAAGAAAAGAAAAAAGAAAACAAAAAAAACTGGCCTTTGTTGGATGCTAGTGTAATCAAATTACTGTGAGAAAAGAGCAGAGGAGAAAAACAGGGCCAGGAAGGGGCAGGCAGGAGGGTGGGCACACCTGAGTGGACACCTGCTGTCCCAGCAGAGGAACCTGGTTGGTGGTGCCCAGGGTCTGCAGGACAAAGCCAGGGTTGGTGGTAGAGGTATTGGATGCCAGGGAACTGGCCTGGGGTGTGCTGACCGCAGTGACCGGGGCCACCAGCCGCAGGGACTGACCCGCCACTCCTGTCAGCAACTGCTGCAGCGGGATGTTTTGGGTGGTGCCCGCCGTCTGGGCCACCAGCGGCTGTGGTAACTGCAATGAGAATCATCACAATGTAACCAGCAGCTGTGGTAACTGTAATGTGAAACATAGTATAATCACAATGACTGATGACTGTGGACCTTGAGTGGTAGTCTGGACGCCAGTCATTCGGCCAAAAATAAACCTATGTATTGTGCAGCATGCACTTAGCGTATGTAAATGAACCCAAGGCAACGAAAGGGTTGTACAACCAGTCATTCGGGTGTGACGATAAACTGATGTACCATGTGCAGCATGCAATTAGCGTAAGCAAAAGAACCCACGGCATTGAAAGGGCTGTACGGCCCAAAATTATGTTGTAAAATCCACTTGGATACTTGCAGAAAGAAAAATGTGAAGAAAACAAAAACAAGAACAAAAGAGTGGCCCTCCACTGTGGCAACATGCTATCCCTGGAGACAGCAGCCTGAATTTCATTAAAAGAAATCTGTATTAACAAAACTAAACAAACAAACAAAAAAAGAAATATATTCTACCCTTAATGCAATGACACAATACAGTCATGGCTGGCACTGTACCCACCTGTGTGGTGGAGGGTGTGGACTGCAGGGTGGGCTGCTGGATCAACTGCTGCTGGCCGTTGACGTTGCGCACCAGGAAGGGTGTCTGGGTGATGGACTGGGCCTGGGTGACCGCCGTGGCCGTGCGTTGAAACACGATACCCTGGGACCCCCCAAAGTTGATGACGTTGTAGCTGGCCTGCTGCTGCCCCACCCCACTGCTGCTGCCTGCCAACACCATCGTCAGCACAGCTGCTGTTACCACTGCCGTCTGATGTGATGTCATGAGCACACCTCACTCCCGTCCCCACCCGTAATAAAAAAACCTGTTCATGTAGTGTTACATCACCACCACCTCTTTATTCATTCATGACAAAACAATAACTACACACACTCCTTTTGCCTGAAGAGCAGCCTGTTGCACAATACAACGCTTCTTTTTATCTCATGCAAGTCAACTTTTACCAAGATTCTTGTAGTCTTCCTCTTACTGTACAAACGCTTGTCTTTCGCTGCACAGTCTGCTCTACATGTCTGACAACTACACATCTCCACTGCCTCATAAAGACAAAACACATGCACTGTTTCATGGAGCACATTCAACCCAAGTAATCTGATAAACACTGACGCACCTGGCTGGTTAACACCAATGCTGGTTCATGGTACGCTTTCACTGATCGACAAGTAAACCTTCTGTAAAGTACATCCCCACTGAAGAAAACAACTTACTGCTTGGTAAACTCACCAGTATGTACTGTTTGTTTGTTTTCATGACATCAAAGCCAGCTGGCAGCCTGCTCCCTTCTGTGATGTAACATATGTTTGTTCTTGCGATATCAGAGCCAAGCGCTCACCCAGAATCATTTGTGCTGCCACTGAAGCATGTCTGTCAGCTGGCATCTAACTCCACACAACATAGAGCAGGTCTGTCATCCCAGCACTGCACTTCATTCACAACCCCTCTCAACACCCATCATATCTGGGCTGCCCTAGTGTAGCAGGGACCAAATCAAATCATGTTGCTTACAACCCAACCAACCTCAAAGGGCCCATTTCAGGGCTGAAAAGCCATCAAGTCCTAAAAACCCAATCAAACACAAGACAAAATACTGATAAAAGAGAGCATCAGGGAGCAGACTGGCAGCACCCACCTAGAGCGACGTTGGACTGGGGCTGAGCGATGACTGCCGTGGGCTGGGCCAGCCCCACGTTGGAGGCCACCTGCATGGTCTGGGCACCCGCCAGCTGCACCGGCTGACCCGCCATCTGCACCGCCTGGTTGCCCGCCATCTGCACCGACTGTGCCCCGGCCACCTGCCCAAGACACAGCTGCTGGGACAACGTCTGGTTGCCGGCCGGGGACTGCACATAGAACTTGCCCTGGGCAGTCTGCAACACCTGCACGAACACACATACAATGTATACATACACACACCATCGCTGCCTGCACAGGCATAATACACATACATAAAACAAAAGGGCACAAGTCTACCAGGTGTCTTACAGTGGTCACTGTGGACAACAAAAGGACATGGGACAAGACAAGACAAAAAAAAGACAAAAGTCTTTATAAAGATGGTCGGACATAAGTCTTTGTTGCTTTTTGATATGCTGCCCTCACCCAAGAAGCGTTTGCCAAGTAGGAGGGGGGAAGAAGGAAAAAGGAAAGATGTCAAAAAGAAAAATTATGACAATTAAACAAAGTTGATACACAAAAAAAAAAAAAAAAAGGAAATTTTCTATCTAAAATTACGTTTAAATAACATACTTACCGTGACCCAACTAGTGCAGACTCCGGCAGGGGTCTGACATTCCTGTCCTGTGCAAACTACTATCTGCCTATGCGGAGAAAATGAGAGAACTACGGCCGATAACCTCCCGGAAGTAGGTAACATCCCCTTTATCCCCCTGGCTAGCGCCCTCTTTTGACGGCAATAAAAAAGAACTTTACACTAATCCTTCATTAAAAAAAAATTTTTTAATGTAAATATCAAAATGATCTGAATATTAAGGAGTGTGGTCAGGAGAAGGGGTAGGCAGGAGAGAAAGAGGCATAGAGACAGACAGACAGAGACGCACAGAACTAAAGGACAGCAGTCCAGCAGGACTCATTTTTATTACAGGGGACAAGGACTGTTCATACCTGTAGCTGTGGCAGCTGGTTGGAGAGGACGTGGGCCACATTGACGTTGACCACGTTGGGGTTCTGGATAAGGGCGTTCTGAGTGTGCACAATGTTCGAACCCTGCGCCGCCAGCACTGCGTGTCCCTGCAGGTTCTGCTGGTTGGCCACAAAGTTGGACAGCGGCAACTGTTGGAGAAAGTTCGAAAGTGAGGCCTCACCCGTAAGTTAGCATCTCGCTTCATATGCACACTACTCACAACTAAATTCAACACAATTTCAAGTCGTCTCCAAGCTTTTCAAAAAAAAGGTTCAGTGGTGAGACCTTCAACGGCCATCCCATACCCGTAGGTCAATATTGTGCAAACACACAACTCACAACTAAAAAGTTGTTTCCATGTTTTTGGGGAGGTTGTTTTTTTTCAAAAAAGTTCAAAGGGCACAATGCACACACAAAGTGAACAAAAATAACATGTATGTATTTGGACATTACACAACCCAACTCTAACCTTCTGCTGAGATCCAGGTTTTGACACACAACCAACAGACCTGGAGGAATCTGGTGGGCAGTTCTATGCGGTGCCCCATTGACTCTTCACAGTATTAAGGGGGAGAAGAAGAAGACAGGCACAACTTAACTCTGCTGAACCTACTCATTATCAGTTGCAGGGTTCGTCACTAACGGGAGCGCTGAGCGGAACGCTCTGAAAAAACAAATTGCGCTCTGGAAAATACCTTGACTCAGAGCGCTTGCGCTCTTGATTTTGAAAAGACATAAGCATACACTACTGTATCTAAATTGTTATTCCATTGTCCATCACAAACAAGAGTCAAAAGCGCGATCGTTTTGCATTTACCGAAGTTTGAAAGCCGTCTGTTTACGTTTTGTTAGTTCAACCGGAAGTAGGCCTAGTGAAGTGTGGTCCAAGGAAGAGAAGGCCAAACTTTCAAAAGCGTCAGAAAACTGAGAAGCCGGAAAGTGAGAGTGAGGAGAATGGATTAAGTGACTCAAGTATCGTAGAGGAATTGATGTAAACAAGAATTAAAGGTGAGAAAATGAATTTATGTTTGAGACTTGTTGCTCTATGTTTTTAGTGTGCGCTCTTAGTTTTCAGTTTGCGCTCATCAAAATTCTGAAACTAGAGCGCAGGCGCTCATGTGAAAAAATGTTAATGACGAACCCTGAGTTGGTTCGCCAGAGGCCAGCCCAAATAATACAATCTTCAATTCAGCAAGTAATCCAGTGTGTCAGGAACCTTAACCTGACAAAGTTACACAGAATCTCCAAACTCTTTTTACTATTTTAGAAAGTTTTCAGCAAAATGTTTAGGAACATTGAGACCCTCAGTGTGATCGGCTGAGAGGCAGTGGCCAAGTCCTCAACTGTAAAAATAAAATGGTTTTGTTGAGTCATTTTCAGATCTAATTATTTCTCTTTTGTATAAAGAAAAAAATACAACCAAATAATTATTTTATTTTTCAGTGTCAAATTGTACATCAGTCATCACCACAATATCACACACAAACACACACACACACACATGACATGACACTCCAGTCACATGCTTCAACACATACAGATAACATCAACCATCACATTAACACACGTTGTATGCATCTAAAAGCACACGCACAGGCATTTCAGAACACTTCATGAGTTACTACCTGCATTTTGTCACATCCAGTCACAGTGAAACCACATTCATGTTGCACACATTGTGACCACACCTGAAGGCAGCCACACATAAACCACACACACACACACAGATGCCCCCCCTCGCCCCCACACTCCACACAAACACACATAGAGCAGTACTCAGACTGTGTAAGCTGTGGGGAGACACAAACACACATACACACAGAGTACTGAGCAGTAGTCAGTCTCTGAAAGCTGTAATGACACACACACACACAGAACAGTACTCACAGTCTGTGCGAGCTGAGGGGAAGGCTGGACCTGCAGCAGGTTGATGCCGGACAGCTGGGAGGTGGTCTGGCTAGTGCTGGGGGCCAGGTTGGGGGTCAGGGAACGGCTCAGGTGAGGGGAGGACCGCTGAGTGGCCGATATTGAACTCAGGCCTGATGCGGATGGCACAAACTGGTTAGGCGTGGCCCCCATCCCCGCTGCACTCTGCAAAACCATGGCCCTCACTGAGAGACTGACAGATAGGTTCAGGAGAATAATAGTTAAGGGTTCTATATTCTTTTACGTCCATCAGGGCAGTGATGAATTTCATATCCACTGTGTCTATGTTTTGGCACTGGAAGGTGAGGCCCTATCTTTTCTTTCCACCATTTTACCCTTTCCCAACCGAAGTCAGGTACCCAATCACACCTGGGTGGAATAAGGAAAATCGGAGTAAAGTGCCTATCCCTAGGATGCAACACCTTGCCAATACGGGAAATCAAACTCTGATCAGTGGTGAACAGTAACTCAGAGTGATGGCCTAGAGGTAACGCATCCGCCAACAAAGTGAGAGAATCTGAGTGTACTGGTTCAAATCACGGTTCAGACGCTGATATTTTCTCCCCCTGCACTAGACCTTGAGTGGTAGTCTGGACGCTAGTCATTCGGATGAGACATTAAACTGAGGTCCCGTGTGCAGCATGCACTTAGCGCATGTAAAAGAACCCATAGCAAAAATTCACTTCGACAGGGAAAAAAAATACAAGAAAAAGAGAGAAGTTATATGCCTACCACTTCTGCCCTGGCGCCTCATGACTGGTTGATATGGATACTTACACAGTCCCCAATCTGAGACCAAGCTCCAAGCCCTTTACAAACAGTCATTTGCACAACAGGCTGTTGACTGAGAGATGTCTTTTGACATTCATCATTCTTTTCCCGTTATCATTCACACTTCAGTCATGCTACTCAGTTTGTCGTCTGATCCAAATCTGAAATGTAGCATTCATACCACCACTCAAGGTCTAGTGGATGGGGAGAAAATTCTGGTAATTTCTAAATCATTGTGATGCCTACCTATCTAAGACCAAATCACAGTTTTATTGTACAGATTCCATCCATGTCATACATCATACACAATCTGATATCATCTTTTTTTTTCATATCAAAAATGTGGCTGCAATACTAAAGAAAAAATACAAAAACACCCAGAACAAAAATTAACTATCTGCAACATATTTTATGATACTTTTAAGGTCTTGCTCATCACTCATGTATATACATTCCATTCAGGGCATTTTCTTTTCTTTCTTTTTTCTTTCTTTTTTTGGGGGGGTGGGGGGTCGGGGGGGGTAGTTCTGATGAGTGGTCTGAATACTTCCACAGGCAACTTTTCATAGCAAATAAAGAGTGGGCCACAATGATGACAATTGTTTTTTCTACATGAGCAGTGCACATGGAAAAAATGTGTACAGCCCACACTGTGGATTTATCAACAGTGAACACACACAGACAAACAGGATTGGAGGTCGCAGACAAGCCCCAGTGGTACGGACATACCTGTGACACAGAGGATGTGACCAGCTGTATAGGGGTGCTCGCTTTCAGGATGAAGGGTTGGGCCATCGGCTGACTGCCCATGCTGCTGGCAACAGTCACACAATTTACATCATCATCATTATCACCATCGTTACTGTTCTTGTTATTAACAATTAACAATAGCAGAAGTAGTAAAAGCAGCAGTCATAGTAGCAGAACATCAACATTACCACCATTAACTTTATTATAGATACCTGGAAATCCCCAGATGCCTACAACAGCTAAACATACATTCAGTAACCTTCATAAAGCCAAAGGACAACACAAACTGTCCTATCACAAATGTAGACATAAGAAATATACACGCACAGAGCACGCACACACACACGCACACACGCTTGTCATTAAAGTACTCAGAAATAGGATTTCTTTCACACAGTCACCCATAAATGTCCTTCATTGTGCAAAGAGTTTCCGTAAAGTTCGGTCTATTGAGCGCACTGGTATATAAGCCACACCCACTAAATTTTAGAAAAAATTGAACTTTATACATACATAAGCTGCACCGGTTTATAAGACGCACTTATTTCCGGTACCGGAACACATACTGATACTAAGAAAAGCTGTCGATACTGTAGGTTATGAAATAAACACAAGCGGGAACAACACAAAGAAAAGCAAGCAAATATACTGCTAGTGTCACAAAAAAATAATAAATAAACACAACAAAAATAAGATTCATAATTTAGGGCTAGTCACATTTATTCAACGTCATCCTGCTCACTGAATCCACTAAAATCTTCGTCTTCAGTGTCCGAGTAGAAGAGAACCAGCACAGCTTCCTCCGCCATCTTGTCACTGACTTAGCCTCGCTTTCACTTCATGAAGGTGGAGGTCGCTGCTGGTTCGTCGCTTGCACTGTCGTCTGCTAGGTCGATCGCCTTCAATTTGAAGGCTGCATCATGGGCATAATATCACGTTTTCGGCATGATGAGGGTGTACGCTTGAGCAGAGTAGAACTGAATGCTGATCTGAAGGCTTTAATGTGTGCGGATTTGATTTATAAAACGTGAACAGTTAGCACACTATCCTGAAGCTCATCCAAAAATTCATGGACAGAAATCATGATTTTGGTGAGTTGAAGGGCAGCTAAGAATAGACGAGAACGTGACACTCCCGGGATCGTTAAAATCTGCAAATAAGCCGCATCGTTGTATAAGCCACAGAGGTTGAAGCTGGGGTAAAAAGTTGCGGCTTATAGACCGAACTTTACGGTAATCAGTTTGTCTATGATTGCTGTGGGTAGATATTATACCACTGCCCCCCAATCCTCCCTCCACACCCCCCCCCCCCTCCCCCCACTCCTCCCCAATTACGAAAGCATCGTCTAAAGTTGCAAGTATGCAGGTCTGAAATTCATTGTCACCTTTGCCACACTAAAATATAGCAGATCCAAACTTGTTGGCACTGCAGTGCGTTGTCAAGTGTGTCCCCATCTACACTACACACACAGGTCTGATTACCCAGTAAACAGATGTCTGAGGCGTCCTCACCTGTGTAAGAGGGAGGTCTGGTTGTTGCCAGACAACAGTTGTTGTGTGGCCGTGGTGCTGTCGGAGGCGGCCACCGCCAGAGTCTGTTGCTGCGAGGACTGTCCCATGGCCATGATAACCTTGCCCACAGCCGGCGTCCGCTGCTGCTGCTGCAGCACATTCTGAAGCAACTGTTGCTGTTGCTGCTGCTGTTGTTGTTGCTGCTGCTGCTGCTGTTGCTGTTGCTGCTGCTGCTGTGGTTGCACAGGGGCCGCCTGCTGGATGCTGACTGGCACAGTGGGAGCATCCTGTGTGGAAGCGGGGCCCTCATTCTCAGAGGGTTCGCAAGTCTCTGTGGATGTGATGAATTCATCCACCCAGTTGAAATCCACCTGGTCACCTGAGGCGCCCTGCAGCACAAACACCACCACCCCTGATGACAGACCTGTCCACCCATCTAGCTCCATCTGTCTGCATAGTAACCAACACCTGTCCACCCAACGTCTGCCTGCATAGTAACCAACACCTCCCCATTCAACTAGTTGTTTGTCTGCATAGTAACCCAACGCTTGCCCACCCAACCAGCTGTCAGCATAGTTAACAGCACCTCCCACCCAACTAGCTATCTCTCTGTCAGCATAGTTAACAGCACCTGCCACCCAACTAGCTATCTCTCTGTCAGCATAGTTAACAGCACCTCCCACCTAACTAGCTATCTCTCTGTCAGCATTGTAAACAGCACCTCCCACCCAACTAGCTCTGTCTGTCTGCATAATAACCAACACCTGCCCACCCAACTAGCTCTGTCTGTCTGCATAGTAACCAACACCTGCCCACCCAACTAGCTCTGTCTGTCTGCATAGTAACCAACACCTGCCCACCCAACTAGCTCTGTCTGTCTGCATAGTAACCAACACCTGCCCACCCAACTAGCTCTGTCTATCTGCATAGTAACCAACACCTGCCCACCCAACTAGCTCTGTCTGTCTGCATAGTAACCAACACCTGCCCACCCAACTAGCTCTGTCTATCTGCATAGTAACCAACACCTGCCCACCCAACTAGCTCTGTCTGTCTGCATAGTAACCAACACCTGCCCACCCAACTAGCTCTGTCTGTCTGCATAGTAACCAACACCTGCCCACCCAACTAGCTCTGTCTGTCTGCATTGTATCCAACTATCTCCAATACCACCACCACCAGGCTAATTCATCTGGTGTACAATATTACCAAAAACTGAAAATAATTAAAATCACTGTCTAGTACTTGAATATTTTATCAATTTTAAATGTACATACTCCAATTAGTAATTTCATGTGTGTGCCCATGTGTTTGTGTGATTATGTCTGCGTATATGTGCATGTTATGCATGTGAGTATACAGGTATGCATGTATACACTGTTTACACACACACACACACACACACACACAAACACAGTTACACACACACACACACAATTTATACATATATATGTTCACAGACCACACAGATATGTAAACCTGTAGAAATACATGTATGCAATAACTTATGCCATGTCATGCCTCTATGTATGAATACTATGATGTAATATTAACAAATCAATAATAATCATAACAGTCGAAGAGAGGAGGGACAGGGAGACAGACAAGACAGAATGACGACTAGGCAGCAAACTTACAGCAGAGTTGCCAAGATCTAGGCAGCTGAAAATAGTGGGGTCGCTGAAACAAAGCAAAGTTCAGGTTTTATCAACAAGTAGTGAACTAGCTTCAAGACCACAAATATTTTCTTCTAAACAAGACACCTCCTTCTCACTCACACCCCCACATCCCCCGACCCTAATTGCCAATGATCCCGTCGAAGCGACCAGCCCAACGTGTGTACTGTAAAGATAACATGTCGTAGGATAGTCAAACGTAGTTCTTTTGTTTTTGAAGGCTTTCTCCGACTGGTTGCACCAGGAAAAGTTTCGTCTGTTCATTCTTTTCAACGTTTTGTCAACGTTTGAAATAGCAAGGATGCCTGAGGGTAAATGCGAACGGGCAAGTCTAATTGCGAACGATGGCTTTGGGTACATGTAAACAATTAAAACAGAAGCAGGTCTTGAACTCATCAGACATAACATTACTGGAACATCGCACCAGACTACTGTATTCTTGGTTCTGATCACACATGCACACAAACACACCAACAGACATTCAAACACACACACCCTACACCGCACACAAACACACCCTTTTGAGAGTACTCAGCAACTGTGCAGCATCGTTCGCAAATAGACTCACGGCAAAATATCCTATGGTCTAACTGCAAACAACGCTATTTTGCAGATTCCTGTTAAAACGTTCTGATCTGTCACCAATATTAAATTCTCCCAGCACTGGTAATGCGCATTCAATATATCTGATCAAATCAACTATTTCAAACTGTATCAAAGTTCAAGTCCTACAACTTGCTTCCTTTGATTTTATGATTTTGAGAGAACGTTTTGGTTTGTGACCTTGTCAGCAGTGGTGCGCAAAGAAGAAAGAGCGCGGAAATAGCCAGAAATAGCTGATGTTTGACAGGTCTAGGAATGGATAATCACTGATGTATCAGGAAAAGGTTGAAGCAGATGTTAACTTTGAAAAGCAACCGTTAAGAACACTTCAAAGTAGGGCGGTATACGAATCGTTCCCAATTACACGCTGTTCGTAATTACCCATACCTACCCTACCATGTAGCAATTACTGCAATATTACACAAACTGGGTTCTTACTCAGTTGATGTTTAGTTACACACACACACACACACACACACCAGATCACTGAGTAAAGAATCAGTTCTCATGATCTTCAATGCATACACAGCTGAAGACTTTCAAGAACACATTTTTTAAATCATTCTTCACACATTACTTGTAAAGTCCGCCCTATGACATTTTCTGCATATCATGAGCTGTATTCTTACACAAAATAAAGAACTAAAATAAGTCTTAATTTATATGATTTT
This sequence comes from Babylonia areolata, assembly GCF_041734735.1. Taxonomy (NCBI): domain Eukaryota; kingdom Metazoa; phylum Mollusca; class Gastropoda; order Neogastropoda; family Buccinidae; genus Babylonia; species Babylonia areolata. The sequence continues at coordinate 24,425,439 of NC_134885.1, forward strand.
TTTGTTGTTGTTTGTGTGAGTTCAGTCCACACAGGATTTATAAGTTCCCTTGAGATTTTCTGTCAGGGGACAGAGGATTAACATGCCCACCCCACCCACCCCTCCATTCGCCCCATACGTCTTTCTTCCAATGCACTCCCCCCCCCCCCCCATTCCACCCCATCTCCAAGCATAATACACAGTAACAGAGCATTCGTCACATTGCCCTGTCTACAGTTAGAAAAGGGAAGAGAACCACACTCACAAGCTGTCGTCAACTGTTCCAAGTACTGATGGATCCATCTCAGAGGCTGGTACTGCAAAACAAAGGACAAATGCATATCTCTATGCAGGCACAGCCAAAATTTCAAAAATAAAAATTCATGTTCCAAAAACCAATATTATTCATCATGAAAAGGCCTCCTCAGGTCTTACAATGACAAAAACCAATGTGTGAAAAAGCAAATGTCATATATCGAAATGAAAGAGCAATGAGGCCAGAAGAGCAAATGACTAACAAACAGTAGACAGAGGTAACTCTCTTCATACATAACGGACACAACTTCAAGCTGCTTATGCTGCCAATTCAGCACACAAGTAAAAAATAAAAGGTACACTGGAACAAACCCATTTCCAGTCAGGAAAAAAACATTGAGACAACCATGTGTTTGTTCTGTATTGTCTGTATATTCCGTGCAGCATTATCAGGATTAAAAGGCAATGCCAGTCTTCAATAAAAGCTTTTTTGTGTTTCAACCACCGTTTGCACATTTCTTCTGTCATTGCTGCTAAGTGCACATGTCAACTGATCAGTACAAGGACAAGCCCGAAACCTCCTTTTTTGAGAAAGTGTCTGGGCCTGTTCTAATGCATCTTTTATTTACTTGTGTGCTAAATCTGTAAGTGAAACATTAACAGCATTCGCTTGAAGTTGTGTACACTGCGTATGAAGAGAGTTACCATTCTTTATTGTTTGTTAACCCTTTGAGCCCTGAGTTCCTGAGCAATTTCAACCCTTCTGCCTGAGCTCCTGAGCCAAAATTTGCAAATAATTGGTATTAAACCCCTTGAGCCCTGACCACCGCTCTACTGGTGGCAGAGAAAAATGACATAATGCCCGGCCACCGGTTAAGCGGTGTGTAAACACTTGAAGCGTGCAGAGTCTCAACAGTCAACCTGGCCCGTCAGGGCAGAAATCAGGGACAATATGTGCGAGAAAGCAACTGTACACAACGCAGCAAGTAATTGATATGCTTGATGATTAATTTTATCGGAAGTAGAGTATGACAATGATTACTCTGATAGTGAGATGGAATTCGAATCGGATGATTTTGCTACAGATAGTGATGTTGAAAATGAATCTGAGCATGCAGAATCAGTTGATCAAAGGAGGCGTGTCAGGTTGAGACTCTGCATGCTTCATGGTAGAAATCGATCTTTTTTATCCAAAGCACATGCACAAAACACAATGAGGGGGCGCGGCAATGTTGGTACTGTGTTCGCTGGCGTCGGAATATTACAGTTTTTCTGACTGGCTCTTCAATATAAGTCAACCAATAGCAAAACACGACACATGTGTTTACGCACCGCTCAACCGGTGGCCAGGCATTATGCCACCCCTCCCCACCACCGGTAAACCGGTGGTCAGGGCTCAAAGGGTTAATCAACTGTCATTTCATTTCAGAATTCTACAATAATGCATTCATCTACATAAATTAAGTAAAATCATGCACAAAAAGGATGTTTATACTTTAACCCTTTAACTGCGGACACATTCTCATGATTCTGCTATACTCTATGCTGAGAAAAAATCCAGAAATTGGAAACCTTGCACTTGTCTTAGTTCTGTCAGATCTCCCAAACTATTGATAACAATAAAATATTTTTAAAAAATTATCACCATTTCTATCACAATTAAAACTCTTAAAAATAACACAGTTTTAAAAAAACAATCTTTATACAATGCAAATATTATACAATGCACATGCATACAAATACAATCATGATCATAACATATAACAATTTGTTTTCAACAAACACACAGTAGGCAGAGACAGAAAGAGACATCACAGTGCTCCTCCCACTGTGCTGTGTCGATCCCCACACATTTCTTCATCACACGACATAGATCAAGGCAGTTTATTTTTCATGTTCTTGCTTTGCATGCAAGTTTTCTGCTATGCTGGAGGAAATGAACAGAGCTTTATATCTGGATGTCCAGTGTATGTCAATATAGCATCTGCAATACACGTTTAACAGTGTGCAATGTATGTCAACAGCCAGTCAAAAGGTTATAGCTATAATTATTTTGCTGGGTTTTTTTTATGTTTTTACCTGTGTGCCTCTAATGTGTTCAACTTCAAGCAACACCAAGTGAAAAAACATCAAATTTTGGTATTCACCAGGTTAGCCTATTTGACACATAAACATAATTCATATGTTTGCATTCACATGAAAAAGCTTCAAGCAAATGGCGTTGATTTTTTTTTTTTTTTTTTTTTTTTTTTTAATAATAATCTAATTTACCCAACTTAGTGTGGCAAATGATCTGTTTATGCAGTGTGTGGATAATAGATTCAGAATAAAATATTTCAAATTTACCAGTACATTATCCAGCAGATGAACACAACCGAAACAGGGTTAACTGGTTCAGTGCCTGTAAGATGTCAGCTGACTCCCTGCAGAAAAATGTTGCCATAGTGCCTGATGTCCAGCATTTATTCTGATTTTTCATTCCATGAACACAAATAGAATAATTTGAATGGCTTGTTTAATGTGTCTGGATTTAAACACAATAATTAAAGAGGAGGACATTTCTTCTCAATGTTTCTCAACTGAACTTAATCAGGTGTGCCGGAAAAGTGGGTCTGGGTCAAAAGCAAAAAGAATGAAGGTTATTTTGTCCAGCTGTGACAGAGGTCCCAGTCAATGGATTTACACAACTTTGGAGGCTGTGCTGGTGATCATGTTTGGTAATGACGATGAGAGAGATGCAAATCTTGTCTGATGATCAAAGGTGAAACAACAGTGACAAAACTGACAGCAATGTTCGACGCTTTGTGCAGTCCATCTATCCTATTAGACATCAATTTTGAGAAGGTGACAATGACTGACAGTAAGGGCTTTCGCTTAATTTGAGAAGAGGGGGAGAAGAGAGTGTGGAGTATTGTGTAAAACGATAGGTCGAAATGACTAGACAGGTGGTGTGGTAAAGTGGGAATGGGTTGACTTCAGTGAACTGTCTTTCACACTATTCATCTGACAGGAACTGGCTAGCAGCCAATCATCCACAATATTCATGAAATCTCGGGTTGACAGACAGTGGATGAAAATCTTGTGATTTTATTTTATCATGCTTTTTGTCACGGATTTGATGACAGACGCCTTTGTAGAGCAGGAAAACCGGATGCACAGCAGACACTTGGATCGGCTCAGTTGCAACCCAGGGGCCGTATTCAAGACAAAAAATTGAAAACTCATTTTGCCTGAAGGCACGTTACCCTTGACAGGGCATGGACCCGCGGTTACAATTTAGCTTGAAGGCTAAGTTATTTTCGTATCAAGGCACACAATGTGCACTCAGGCAGCTAACCCATGGTCAATAAATACAAAATCCCCTGGATACCTTTTTGCCCATGCTCTTTTACTTCACACAGCGCCACAGTGTGACAATTTAAAAAATGAAAAATAAATTTTTAAAGCTTCAGTGGCAAAGCATCGATTAGTCAGCAACTTGTCAAATCTTAGGGCCACTTTCACATTCTGATACATTGTCCTCCCTGTTTTTCTGCTAATTGCACACATAAAATAAAATATCAGAGTTTGTATTCAAATATTCTTTGGAATGAACGAATTTCAACGATCTGCAAACTTTGGGCAGACAGCTACATACATAATTCATATGGAAAATAATGACATTTGCCAGTCTCAATACATCATTTTTGACTGCCAAGCGAACAAAGGATAAAATCAAACCATCAGAGGCCGTGTTATACTTATAGACACGGTCTCTCTGCAAAACCCCTGTTTTCCCTCAACAAAACCAATGCAACAAAAGGATTCACCTTATTTACCTCTGCTTCGTGGGCTGTCACCCATGGCAGACAGTAAGGGTAAGTTGCCTTCAGGTTTGTATAATCGTGGTTTGGCTTTGTGTTCCCGACTACCAGATATTGCTAACCCTTGGGCAGTCTGCCTTGCCTCAGGCAGATTACTCGCAGGCACGATGGTCTCTTGAATACGGCCCCAGGAGGGAGAATGTATCACCAAAGAGCTTACCCCTATAAAGGGGGAAACTCTTTGGTGTTAAAATAAATGCATAATAAATAAATAATAATAAAAATATAATAATATAACATATAATAATATATATAATAATAATAATTATATATATGTATAATATATAATAATAGAAATATACTAAAATAAATACATAAATAAATTTCTTAAAACCTGACTTCAGTTTCTCACTTTTTTATCCTGACAGTAGCCTTGTTTGTCACTGATGGAACAGTTATTCACTTACATTACAAAGGCTTAAACATATTACCTGTTCCATTTTCTTCTACGGGTATAATCTGTCTATAAACATGTCATTTCTACTTGTATTTTGTTTGTTTTCTTTTTTCGGATGTCATTCTATGGAGGTGGAAATAGATTTTTTTGGAGCACAAAAATTATTAACATCCCTTTGAAAGGCCTGAATAGTTATCAACAATCAAAATAAATGAGAAAAAAGCTCAGATTCACTAGAAATTTTAACTCAATAAAGTTGCAGACAAGACCATGCACCGTGCACCCAGAAATCGCATAATTTTTCACAACTTTTTGAAAATCACAAAAAATCAACCCAGACAAATTAGTGATCAAAGAAAGTGCAAAACATAAGGTTTATAAATGTTAACTCTTCTATGTGGATGCAGATTTAACTATCCCATAGTTCACACAATAATGTATCCTAACTGTCCCGAGAAAGATTTCGGGCTGTCAGTCACCACACTATTCTAGTCATTATTCTATTGGTATTACCAATTACACGTTGGGCTTCTTCAGTTCTTGGTATCCATTTTAAACACTAAAAGAAACCCATTCATAAGCTTCTCCTTTATCTTCTTCACCGGAGCCTTGTTCTACCTTTAATTCATCAGGTTTTTGCAATCTAAAATGTCCATAACCACCATCTTACTAAACAAACTCACACACAACAGTTGGACACAGTCAAGGGAGGGAAATCCATTTAGAAACATCAAACCGTTATTTGCAAACATGTTACTTCCCTTGAAAGTATCAGAAAAAAAATCGCAAGATTCTTACGCTTAAATGTAAGCGGGGCAGCTTCAACATGTATACCGTACGTTTATGGAACAGCACGATTGAGTTCAAAATCTATTACCCCTGAAACCTAACAATTCCCTGGCAAGGGAAGAGATTTTTTTTTTTTACAAAATTCCTTGGCACTGAACCGGTTAATATTACACAGACTCACTTAATTTTACACACATAAGCCAAAACCTTCAAGTAATAAAGTAAATATGGTACAAGCAATCAAGTAAACACAATGAATTCTTTTACCATGTTTTAAAAATATTAAAGATTCCACTAAAAACAAATCGGTAACTAACAGCCAACCTGATCCAATACAAGCTGTAAAGCTTTAAGAATACGCCAGTACATGAAATTATGCTGAATACTTACACATTGCACAGTGCTTGATCCAACTTAAACTTGGCTCTTTTCTTCATTTCTGATTTAGAAATCCTTGGGTCTGCACACAAACCACAACATAATTATTCATGACCACTTATTGTACACCGTCACACAACAGCACAAACTGGCAAAGACGCAAGCTCTCTCTCTCTCAAGTCTATGTCACACCCCCACACACATCCATCTGCAGCTGTGCATTTGACGACTGTCACAAACAATGACATTTTAACATGTGGGGCATATATTCACTTTTGTTTGATAAAACCAAAGGGGAGGTGAAGAAAATGGATGTCGGAGGGGGTGTGAGGGGTTGGGAGGGTGGGGAGGAGGGTAGTTGTCTGGACAAAGTGCAAGGCTGGGTCAAATCTGCAGGGCAGGGCAGGCAGATCAGGCTGTCTGCCATGATTCATAAAACATCTCTTTGAGATCATGAACCTTAGATCTGCATGTCCAACTAAACCGTGTAAACGTCACCACATCACTGAAATTGGCCAGTTTCATTATTTGAGTTTCAAACTTGAGCAACCGAATGCACGAAACATTTTCCAACAATGTAAGTCGGAAGCAGAAGTTTTACCAATGATGCCAGTGCATCATCATGTTTGGACAAAGTCACTAACAAACCTGTCAATACTATTCATGTGGTTTGTTGTGATGTGGTTGTTGTGATGTTGTTTTTCTGCTTTTTGTTTTATCATTTTGTCTTCTGAAGCACAGAAATGACAAAGAACAAATGTTTCTCCATTAGTGTGTTGTAATAATAACAAATTAACAATAATAACAATTATTATCAATATAATTTCAATATTTGTAGTAGTTTTAGTATAAGTACCATTTCCATCATCATACTCTTGTGCACAAAGCAAAGATCTTTCAAACCCAACTTTCACTTACATGTATAACTCTGAAACAAAGGGGTGAAAGAGAAATGTCATAAATAAAATACTTGTAGACCAAAAGAAAGCTAAACTAAGATTAAGAACGGACAGAAAAAAGGGAGGGCATAGGAGAGCTATTTTGGAAAGAGATAGGTTCGAACAATTTTACTTAATTTAAAGGCCAGACTTGGAAGAACTGAGTGAGCACAGGAATCTTCACGTTTACACTTGCAGACACACCTTTCCCAGATTCTTGTTTTTGTAATCACAGAGAAGACAAAGAGCACTGGTGAATGCAGGACAGAGATCAAGAACAGAGTCATCATCATCATCAGTTCTGCAGAGACACTGTATCTTACACAAAAAACAAATTATCAGTCAAAGAGAAACTAAACAATGTTATAGGGTCATTAAAATAACACTAGAAAGACCAATTCACTCGCATCTCATTCCGCCCTCATAAAATTTAAATGAAGCCAAAAAAATATTTCTTTCCTTCATGAACTCAAAAAATGAATCCAGAGGAACAACCTGGAACAAGATCCCCATACAGCTAGCTGAAAAAATGTTTGTGCCTGATACCATGCACATCCTAGCAGTATCAACTGTTTTACACAGAAACTCAAGAGGCTAGTTGCTTCGTCTTTCAAGAGATGAGAAAGTGTAAGATATTTGATAAGAATAATCTGTATGCAGCCTGCAAAGAACAGTCTCCTCTTGTCCTGTTTTCCAGAGTGGAAGTAAGAATTGTCTCAGATCAGGATGGATCTGAAATACCTTCTTGTCAGACTGGCAGTCCAACTCTTCTTGCCAGGAGTGTTTTACATACTCATTTAATGAACCTTGGTTTCAGGTCTGTTCAACAGTCTTGTGGTGCAACAAGTTCCTTCTTGTGTAAAAATAATGTATCGCTTTCTTGGCAAGTCAAGCTAGGACTCAGTTGCCTCAAATTCCCACCTGACCAAAAGCATGGCACATAGCAGCATCATGGCACACAACACTAACTGTGACTCCATATTTATGTGTTATTCTTCTGAATGGAGCTTATTTTGCTTCAGTTAACTCACTCTCTCTCTATCTCTCTCTGTGAGTCTCTCTCTCTCTTCTGTAATTGAAATGGAACATTTCTGATGCTTGAAGTGTTACCAACCTTCCTCACTCCCATAATTTTATAATTAGTAGTCTACCTTTCTAGGATAAATAATTAATAATAGTGGGGGGTGGGGGGGGAACAGCCGACGGGCACCACAGCCAAATGGTTTAAGCGTTGGACTTTCAATATGAGGGTCCCGGGCTCAAATCTCGGTGACGGCACCTGGTGGGTAAAGGGTGGAGATTTTTACAATCTCGCAGGTCAACTTATGTGCAGACCCGCTAGTGCCTGAACCCCCTTCATGTGTATATGCACACAGAAGATCAAATACGCAAATTAAACAACATTCGGTGGGTTATGGAAACAAGAACATACCCAGCATGCACACCCCTGAAAACAGAGTATGGCTGCCTGCATGGCAGAGTAAATAAACAAGACAGTCATACGCCCATTACAAGTTAAAAAAAAAATAAAAAAATAAAAATAAAAAAAAACATGTCTATCTGTGTATCACTGTATGTGTGTGTGCCTGAGATCTGATTAAATGACACAGGAAATGAATGATGAGCACCCATTGGCAGCTGTCAAATGGCTCTACCCAGGTAGGCAGCCTGTTGTGTAAATGAACCTGTGTTTGTAAAGCACTCAGAGCTTGTCTCCAACCAGGATAGGCACTATATAAGTATCCATCTCAATCAATCAAAAAAGACAACTATTCTCAAATTAGGACTCGATGCACTTCAAAGAAACTGGTAAACACACCCACAAACACACATGCATGTGTGATGTATGACCAGACATCATCATGGGCAACAATTATGATGAGCTATCTTTATTTGTAACAGAGTACTTAGAGAGTGAAAAAAGGAGCACACACACACACACACACACACACACAAGCATGTAGTTAGTACATGCATTAGTTGTATTAAACACCAACATCCTAAGGTAGTCTAGTGTCACCCATTCCACCGGTAAAATGGATTTTGCCATCAATGTTGTTTGTACTGTACTCTGTAGCATGTAAAGACTGCACATCCATCCTTCACTGTGAAATGCAATTTGCTTTCAATGTTCCATAAGTTTCAATGTGAATCATTGAATGATACGACCTTTCTTTCAAAGCGAAACAAAAAATGTCTTGCAAGCCTCCTCAGTCCTTGCAATTGTTTTCAACATCCGACCAATGGTTCAATTGTCACCAGTGCCATTCGTTGAGGTTACAATTATTGAATTAATTTTGTTCCATATAACACAAGGACAGCACACCATTTACTTCACAACGGATTGTCCATGAATGTCCACTGCAGATTCATTCAATGATTTTGAACACAAGTTCACTTCAATCTTACTTCAAATTCCAGATCTGCTAAATGCATATGGCTAAAATCAACTTCATCAATCTTTATGAAAGAAAAAAAAAGGACTTAAAAGAACAGATTCTAGGTTTGAATGTTCTGGGTTCTTTAGAATTTCAACAACAAAAAGGAATTTCAATGTTTGAATACAATGTGCTCCCCCCCTCTCACCCCCTACCCCTCACCCTCACAATCTCACTAACACACACACTGGAGAGGGATAGCGATGCAGTGCACACATGCATCGGTATGTTAACATAAATGATAACACTTACATAAAACAGTTACAAACCGAATTTGAAATGGCTTTTTTTGTGTGGACCAGATATTTAGCTGAGTGTACGCTTCATTAAGTCGGTGGTTGTGGTGTGTGCTGCATGTGTTGCGTGCGTGTTCAAGTATGTGAATGTACACACACACCTGCCTCAACCACCCACTTAATTAAACGCACAAAATACCATGGGGCACGCATTCTTTTACAAAAAAATAACTTGACTGGAAGCAACTGCCATGGGATCAGTGACCAAAAATAACTAAACAAACAAGTTCCATCAAGACAGTTTCTAAGTCCTTCCGGAAAAGGGATGAGGGGAAATAGGACTTTTAAAAAAATATCTGGCACTGCACCAGCACAAAATATATGATCATAGCCAGGGCCAAGTGCCATCTCCTAAGTTCTAAGGCCAATGTCCTGAACTGGCAGTCAGTCACACAGCTGCTGCTGTATCAGTGTATGTTTGGTAAACATGACCTCATTTATGACCCAACAAATTAAGATCATCTTGCTTAAACGTCAGTCATATCCATCCATTCAACGTTGTTGGTGTTGTTCATTTTAAGTGTGTGTCCCTCTTGGTTATGCCGGATTAACCACCACTGGAAACTCTTAGTGTAACTGTAAGGTAGATACCATCTTCAAATGTGAACGACGGCTGTACCACTACGAATTCCCATACAAAGATCGCAAGACCTGCTTACAAGCTATAATGGCATGTGAAATTCAGTAACTGTACTTTTCTATTATTAGTATAATTAATCTCTGACACAATAACCCGGTATATTAAAGGTGACCTGGGTAAACATTAACACTACTCGTTTAGTAAATGGCTACCTGACTGAACACAGGAACCGAGTCATGCTATTGACCATTATTACGCAGTTACGGCTCTAACATTTGAAGACTATGGGAAACGAACTTCATTTGACGGTCCTGTCAACTTACATAAAAAACAGGGTGTGAGGGCAGGTGGGGGCTGTTCAGAGCGAGAGAATGAGGGCGGTGGTGGTCAACATCAGTAGGGTATGAATTTACTTGAGTTTTTACAGCTATGTGCGCGCCATGGAGACACAGTAGTAGCTCGCTGGCTTTTCGCCTCGCATACAACATTCTGCGCTCGCAGTCTCGCAGATGACCTCATACAACAATGCATTACTGCACGTACTGGTTCTAACACTCGCGGTTTGTTCAGTAACCGTTCATACAGGGTTGGGATGAGTAATTTTCGAAATTCTAAAGGCTTAATTTCCATCCAAGCACACTAGTACATCGGAACTCGTGCCTTCGAAAGCACATTTTATCAGTAAAAGAATATTCTGAACGTACTTACCACTCGACAGCTGCACGCTAGCGTGACACGGGGTTTTCAATAAGCTTCGCAGGGGCAGATTTGACCTTTGACCTCCGCGACATACACCAGAAAATGCTTCATTTCTCGATGTTTAGCCACTTTTTCAGTCCATGGGATCGTTTCGTATTAGAAAACACCAAGCGAGATATACAGAAAACATTGCTTTCATAACATGGGGGCATGAAAACGCTTAAACACCACCAGTTTACTCGGTAAAGTCCCACTGACGTCACAGCGTTTGTACCGGATGCACACGATTGACTTCCAACCGAACCGGAAAAGTAATCCCGAATGTTCTCATATTCTTTCCGATTTGGATCGTGCCACAGAACTGGGAACGTCACTGCGTCTTCTTCTTCTTCTTCTTTCTTATCTGCCCGCCTTCATGAAGTTAAAGTTGAAGATGGGTCGTCAGACTGTTTAAACAATTAAGTTTGTGAATTTTTATTCTACGAAATTTTTCGCGTGTTTTGCAATGGAGGCCGTGTATGAGAAATGACACGCTGCGTGTAGTCCAAGAAAGAGGCACAATACCACGCGAAACCGAACTAACACTAGTCGTCTGAAGCCGCCATGGTTTGTGGAACCAAAGATCAAAGATCTCAAGATGGCGGCACACTATTATCGGAAACAGCACCACTGAAAACTGACAAAAAATAACGTTCAAAGCAGAGTGGAAATCCACTCAGTGAAAATGGGTGATAACATCTACTAATAGTAATATAGTTTTATCTAGTATGTGCAAAAAGTGGCGGTAAAATAGTTCCTTGAATTAAGGACGCTAAAATAGGACTTTACCTCCAATGTGAATCAATCCTTAGAACTGAGGAACTGAGTCACTGTCAATTAACTCGCTTTTGTTTCCCAGACTGTGAAAAAAAAATATTCTCAACATGTGTCTTGCTGTAGCGGCGTCCTGGTGGGCAATGTAAACGCTCCCTGCAAGCCAGTTCAAGTCAGAAGTGTTGTGTGCATTGTGTGACTTCGCCGGTTCTAGCATATATTTTTGATAGTATGATAACTTGAAGCAGATGTGCCGAAAATTTTCGCCAGCTTGGTGTCGGCATTTCAAATTTGCGCTCCAAACCGTATTCAGAGACAGCAGTGCTGTCAGTTTACAAGAATAGTACAATGGAAATGCTGCGCTATTTTTACATTAACCTTCAGCGCTGCAAAGACTGCAAACTCTTCGGCCTTCCTTGCCCGGTATGGCTTTGCTTTGCAACGGTAGTTTTAGATATATATATATATATATATATATATATATATATTAAGAATCGTTTAAAAGAAAGGTCGGCCACTGAAATACCGACATATCGCATTTCATTTCAATATTTACAGTGGTTGTTCTGAATATCATTTTCATTATCGAAATCACTGTCTGCAAAAAAAATATATATGTATTTAACAATGCTCTGTAAACAAGGCTGCAAAACCTGGTCGAAGTATTCAAACTATGCTTTTGCTTCGTCGGCCGGTAAGGCTGTACGAAATCTATCGACATATCGAGAGTTGTAACAGGTTGGGTTAAACTAAGAATCGATCATTTTAATTCATCACCAAATTACGGTTCTTTTCGAATGGTAGCTGGGGGGGAAATGTGAACAACGGGCAATAGTTTTTATTTGGTTTTGATATAATCTTAGATATAAAGATTAAAACAAAACAATATTAACCCAATAAAAATCGATCGAAACACAAGCGAGAATCGTCCGGCGAGCGTCGTTCGACTTCTCGGGTTCAATGCTTTTCTCATAAATGTGTATGAATGCATGCCAAACATGTCAAAATTTTAATCTTACAAGGTATTTCTCGGCCTGTCCAAACCTAAGGAAAGCCAGAGAAAATCTTAATTGCCTAGCATCCTAAGTTATCGCACTTATTGATTACATTTCAATAGTTTGTGGGACGAAACTCCGAACAAAAAACAATATGGTGGAAAGCTATTTTAGTGACTCATGAACCCCCATCAAAAATGAGTAAAATAACGAATAGAATAAAAGTCGATTAA
>NC_134885.1:24443091-24453091 GCF_041734735.1 Babylonia areolata
GTAGAAGGCTAAGAGGGGATTTGATAGAAACATACAAAATGTTACATTGCTATAATGAAGTCACTGTGAATAATATTTTTAGAGTGTCAGATTATGAGAGTACAAGAAATTCAATGATGAAAATTTGTAAATAGCACTGTAATACTAACCTAAGGAAAATTTCATTAGCTATTAGAATTGCACATATATGGAATGCACTACCTATCGAAACTCAACTTGCACAAAATACTAATGTGTTAAAAAATCTCCTTGACATGAACATCAGTTTAAAAGAAAAATTTATTGACTTTGACGAGTCATTTACAGTGGTGGTGGTGTGTCCATCGAGATCGATGATGACCATCGTTGTCATCCAGCTGGGGGATGGGGGGTGGGTGGTGGTGGGGTGGAGGGGAGGATGCTCATGAATCTATCTGTGAATGCGCAGATGGCTGAATAGTCCAATCTGCGCACGAAATGTTCGCTGACAGTTGGGGCAGACAAAGACAGGCATACCATTGTCAGGGAGCTTGTTTGCCCGTGACTTTCTGGCCTGCCTCTTCTGAATAGCTGCAGCAGTCCTGTTGGCCTCGCACAACTTGGCGCCTTTGTGCACAGCAGCGCGCCATTTGTCACGGTCTACTGCAGATTCCTCCCAGGAGTCAGGGTTGATATCAAACGCTTTAAGAGAGACTTTCAGAGTATCTCTGAAGCACTTCTTCTGACCTCCATGTGATCTCTTCCCTTGTTGCAGCTCGCCATAGAAGAGCCTTTGGGGCAGCCGATGGTCTGGCATACGCGCCACGTGTCCAGCCCAGCGAAGCTGGGACTGCATCAGGATGGTGAAGATGCTGGGAAGGGTGGCTTTTGCGAGCACCTCTGTGTCTGGGGTCCTGTCTTGCCACTTGATGTTCAGTAGCTTCCTGAGGCATGTTGTGTGGAAGTGGTTCAGCTTCTTGGCATGTCGTTGGTACACTGTCCAAGTTTCGCAGGCGTACAGTAGTGTGGGGAGAACTACTACTCTGTAGACCTTTAGCTTGGTCTCAAGACTAATGCCTCTTCTGTTCCAGACATTTGCATCGAGTCTACCAAAAGTTGCGCTTGCTCTTGCAATCCTGACGTTCACTTCATAGTCGATGGTCGCATTTCGTGACAGTGTGCTGCCAAGGTATGTGAACCGCTCCACCGCACTGAGTCTCTGACCGTTGACTGTAATGTTGGGCTCAACGTAGGGTTTCCCTGGGGCTGGCTGATGGAGAACTTCAGTTTTCCTCGTGCTGATGGTAAGGCCGAAGTTCCTGCTGGCAGTGGCAAACTTGTCGACGCTGAGTTGCATGTCAGCTTCAGATCCAGCGTTGAGGGCACAATCATCAGCAAACAAAAAGTCTCTGATGATGTCTGTCATGACCTTCGTTTTTGCTTGAATCCTTCTGAGGTTAAACAACTTGCCATCTGTTCGGTACTTTAGGCCGATTCCAACATCGCCATCTCTGAAGGCATCAGTAAGCATTGCAGAGAACATGAGGCTGAACAGCGTTGGAGCCAGGACGCAGCCTTGCTTGACACCATTTGTGACAGCAAAAGGAGCAGATGTTTCGCCATTGTCCTGGACTCGAGCCTGCATGCCTTCATGGAACTGGCTGACCAAGGAAATAAATTTCTGAGGGCATCCATACTTGGCCATGATCTTCCACAGTCCCTCTCTACTCACGGTGTCGAAGGCCTTAGTGAGGTCGACATAGGTGGAGAACAGATCAGCATTTTGCTCCTGACATTTCTCTTGCAGCTGCCTTGCAGCAAACACCATGTCGGTGGTTCCGCGCTCTTTCCGGAATCCACATTGGCTCTCAGGCAAATGACCTTGGTCAAGGTGTGCTGTGAGGCGGTTTAGTAGGATCCTGGCAAGTATCTTGCCTGCGATGTAAAAGAAAACATATATGTATCCCACAAATAAAAGGAGACCGATATTGAAGGGGACATAAAAAGGCCGTGAGGCCTAGGTAGTCAAATGCCAGTCCCTACACTACTACTACTGCTACTACTACTACTACTACTACTAAAGGTAATCTAAAATCTACTTCCTTACAGAAAACGTTGTTCGTTGAGTTTACGGTAGCAGCCGGCTTTTTTTTCTTCTGATTTCCTGTATTTGCTTTCTTGTTTATCTGCCTGTCCCCCTTGTCTGGTTATTTGCTTTTATGAAAAGTAATGAAAAAAGCCTTAACAACCGCAAGGCATAATTGTCATTGTAACTTGACATCTTCCACACAATCATATTTCTTTTCCCCCGTAAAGACTGGTTTCGTGGTAAAAATCGAGCTTACCCCACTGAGCAAACAAACACCGACCATTTTTAGGAACGCGAAGAACTCGGTCGACGAGACTGGCTGGCTGGCTTCGCACACGCAGACGTTTGAGTCACCGACAGGACAGTCAGTCTGCCCCTCGCGTTAGAACATCTGTCTGCGTGAGGGCAGTCATGTTTCATTTCTCTTAGGGGAAAAGGAGACGTTGGCTGTTCGTTGATATTTGTTGTGACTGGAGCTTAGTTGACAAGAACTAGTGTCTGTCACGAGTTTATTAATTTAATTTTGCATGAAACGAAGAATATAGGAAACAAAAACTTGAAAGCAAGCATCGAGAAAGAAAAAGAATACTCGTGGACTTCGGTCAACGAACTGGATCAGTCGATACACTCACAGGGCTGTCAGTCCTGGTCATCTTGAAGAAATTGATACCGCCGAACGACAGGGTAACAGTGTGTTTTGTTCATGGATAAATTAAACGCGACGATTAATTTTACTTGTGATACACACGCAGGACGCAGGTTTCATGTTTGCAGGGAAGTAACCGGGCAGACGATCACATGAATTGAGACTGCCCCCCACAGAACTCGGAGACATGTATCAGAGGTTCGAACCCCTTTCACCCCCCCCCCCCCCCCCCCCCCCTTCCCTCTCACCGGTATGATTATGTTTGTACGGTGAATAAAAAAACAATTATATTTCCACTGTCGCTTTGTCATTTCCCTTACCCATGATCACAAATATCGGTGAGTGTAAAAACGGCCACGCACCCAGCCCACGAACGAAGATCACGAATACACCCATTCTGAGTATTAAAAAAAAAAAAAAAAAAATCATCATATATTAACATTAACGCCAATGTATGATTGTCTAGCTGTCGTGTCTGGCTATGACTATCAGAACAGTCGTTGCCCAACTTATAGCCCCATTCTCACGGCCAGATGGGTTTTAGAACAGTCAGCAAAGATCAACTCGTTCCCATGGTTGCAGTACCAAGAGCCAGTCATATAATATTAGTGTCTATGAGCCAGTGCGATTTTGCTCGCCTCTTAGTTTGAGAGCCATAGACGTTCAGAAATAAAAAAAACTTTGCAAAGCAGAAACCATTGATCGAACAGCTCTCACTTCACTGCAGGCTCAGCTGTAAGCTTAAATGTCAGTCCCCCTTATAAGCTGAGCAAGGCAGACCCAACAATATTGTGCACGCCATCACCTAATGTCATTTTTTGCGCCAGCATTTGAACTGTTGAAATAGCAATGCTAATGCCAGTACCATACATGTTTAATTTTCTAATTCATGCCAGTACAAGTACCAGTACAGTGTTCAATACTGAAGCCAGTACTGTGTTCATGATAGGCTCATGAGCCAGGCCTGACCAGTGTGCTAGTGTTATGCCTTTGTCAGACGTCTACTTTTTTTTCTTCTCCATTACACATGAGGTGTGTATTATTTTATTTCTACCCCCTGAACACCTTTGAAGTGAAAGTGAACTGAATCGGGTGATAGCTGGTCCCAAACACAAGAATTATTGTGAAGAGAAGTGCCCATCATATGTTGACTGACATCACCTTGTCCTGGAGAATATTGATACCCCTCCCCCTCTCTCATTGTGTCTGTTGTGCACGGAAACAGTGCAACAACGGATCTGTGTGTACAGTTATCCACTCAGCCATGTGTACTGTAGTGATCTCATCTCATCTCATTTAATGTTATTCTTTATGATGAATTATCATTACAAAAGTGCAATCATTATAAGATGATATATTTATTGCCTCATTGAGAGAAATTCCATCATCTTGTCCTTGTTCATATTTTAACAATTGTGTTTCTTCCTTTTGAAGTATCACAGTATGCATAACCTCATACAGTGTCATACTGCATTATCAGTTTGCTAAGCAGTTGCATCATAGCACCATTTTATTACACCATAACATACTAATGGTTCTTTGATTTGTTGTCCACCATTTTTATTCACTATTATGCTATTCAGTGATGTTACACAACCCACCCCCACCCCCCAACAAGGATAGTAAACATTATCATACAATATTTAAGAATATCCTGCGTATGTTCATCATTAAACATGAAGGTGGAGTGTTTGTTGTTATTGTCATAGAGTGACATAAATTTGTGACATATTCGGTGCATATCTGTTATGCATGTGTGGGTGTATATGTGAATGTGTGTCTTCATGTTTTACATCTATCTGCTTATTTATCATCATTGTTATCTTCTTTCTTTTTTTTCTTTTTTTTTTAACATTATAGTTATTATTTATTTATTTCTTTGTGTAAGCTTATCTATCATTTATTCACCTTTTTTTTTTCCCCCTCAAGGCCTGACTAAGTGCGTTGGGTTACGCTGCTGGTCAGGCATCTGCTTGGCAGATGTGGTGTAGCGTATATGGATTTGTCCGAACGCAGTGACGCCTCCTTGAGCTTCTGAAACTGAAACTGAAACTGTGACATAATCACTCTGTATTGTGCATCATCTTCACACAATATTTCTAGCTAATATCATACAACATACAAGATTGTGCCATACAAATAATTACAGTGTCAAGACATGACATTGACATGCCATATAACAGGAGGAAGACATCAAGACATAATCACACTGATGATAATGATACTAATATTGGATAATAATGATAACACTTTATTCAGAAACCTTTACAAAATACATTCATAACACATTGCAACAATGCACACCAAAAAGTACCTGGTACACTGTACACACAAGTAAACACAATGAGTACATACAAGCATACATTCAAACATACGGTATACATATCCACCCACCCACGCTCCCATAGATTTAAATAAAAATTGTAATCCTTTTGGCCCATTTGGGGTGTGGTGGATACAATAACAATACATACACATAGAATCACAACTTCAGTGTCCAATGGAATAATCAAAGCATATGCGTACACACTCTCTCTCTCTCCACCCACTCACCCATAGATTTAAAAAAGAAAAAAGAAAAAAAAAAGTAATCCTTTTGGCCCATTTGGGGTGTGGTGGATACAATAAGTGAATAACAATACATACACATAGAATCACAACTTCAGTGTCCAATGGAATAATCAAAACATATGCGTACACACTCTCTCTCTCCAACCACTCTCCCATAGACTAAAAAAAAAAAAAAAAAAAAAAGTAATCCTTTTGGCCCATTTGGGGTGTGGTGGACACAATAACAATACATACACATAGAATCACAACTTCAGGTACAAATGGAATAATCAAAACATGCGTACTCTCTCTCTCTCTCTCTCTCTCTCTCTCTCTCTCGTCCATGCCCAGGTTTTCTGATGGACACCCCCAGTCATGAAGTTGATCACTATCCCAGTATTTTTACATCAAAAAATCTTATTAAGTTTTTTTCACTTTCCCAGTGTATTTTGGTGTTGTATTAATCTTTTGTCACAACAGATTTCTGTGTGTTAAATTTGGGCTACTCGTCCCAGAGAGAGTGGCTCACTACAGTGTAAGCAATATTCTTTTTTTTTTTTAAATTTTTTAATTGTTATGTAAAAATCAGATTGCTTTGTCAACTCTGTAAAATTCCACATTTGTGTTCAGGAAAGGGGAGAGAAGAGAAAGATGTACAACCCGGCCTGTGTGGTCAACCTTCACCTCCACCACCCACCACCCCGCCGCTCCCCCCAACCTGCCAAAACTACAAGCCCCCGAGCTCCTGAAGGCACATGTTGTGGGATTCTGATTGACACAGAAGGGGGTCTCGTCTTGGCCCACGCCTCCTGCCTCGGCCCCCTGCTGGAACGGGGTGACCTTGACCTTGACCACGACACCCTGTCCTTGACCTTGAAGGAGGACTGGAGGTGCGAGGTGCTCCTGCAGCGGAAGGAAGAAGGGAGAGGTTCTGAGCGGCAGGTGGGGGAGAGAGTGTCTGGAGTGCTGGTGAGCACCGTTCCTGGTGTGGACACTTCCTCCCCCCACACCCCCCATGTCGATGAACTGAGTGATGAAGATGGGGGCGTCTCCGGGAGGCGGGGACTGTCGGAGAGCAAGGTTATTATAACCCCCCGTGCTTTTGAGAGGTTCCCCAGTACTGTTGTCCACCTTTTCCACTGTCCTCGCCTGAGGGAGTCCTTAGAATCGCTGATGCCTGACCCAGCTTGGGAGCTGTTGGACAGAAAAGACGTCAAAGCAGATAACAACAACAACAGCATTAATAACAACAACAACAGCAGCAACAGCCACAAGAGTTGGGAGGCAGATGAACAGAGATTACTGAGCTGTTTCATTGTCATCAGGTATTTTGGTATTGCGGTGTATGATGAGTGTTGTGGTGTGATGTGATGTTTTTTTGTGTGTGTAGATATTTTTGTTGAATTGCCTTTGTGCGTTTCAGTTGGGTTATGCTTACAGGTTTACAAGTTGTCATTTTAAATGAAGAAAGCTGCTTCTTTTTGTCATTGGTTTTTTTTTTTTTTTTAATGAATATTTTACTCATAGGTTTTTGCAATGTACATTGCAGTTTAGCTTGTTTTCCATGGAAATGCACTTTGTAAATTATATCATTAATGTTATTATTGTTAGTATTATAAGTACAAACTCTGATTCAGTGCATGAATCCTAAAAACAAAGGTTACAACATCATTCTGGGTTGGGATTCACAGTCACCAATATCGAGCAGGCAATCGAGGAAACAAAATTTTTGATCTTGTTGTTCTTCTTTGTTTTTTGTTCGTGGGCTGCAACTCTCCCGTTCACTTGTATATGCACAAGTGGGCTTTTATGTGTATGACAGTTTTTACCCCACCATGTAGGCAGCCATACTCCGTTTTTGGAGGTGTTGTTGATCAATATGCGACGATACATTCATGGACCTTAGGCCTAGAGTTCACTCCTAAGTGGGATCCCTCAGGCAGGAGGAATGGAACCTTCAGACTGACAAGGTTGCTTCACATCTGTCCTGACCTGTTGTAGGAAACTGGGAAGAGGAGACTGTTCTCGGCTGGCTGTGTTCTGGTCATTGTTATTCTTTTTCTTCTTCTTCTTCTGCTTTCGTGGGCTGCAACTCCTACGTACACTCGCATGTACACGAGTGGGCTTTTACCGTTTTTACCCCGCCATGTAGGCAGCCATGCTCCGTTTTCGGGGGTGTGCATGCTGGGTATGTTTTTGTTTCCATAACCCACCGAACGCTGACATGGATTACAGGATCTTTAACGTGTGTATTTGATCTTCTGCATGCGTTTACACACGAAGGGGGTTCATGTCTGCACATATGCTGACCTGGGAGATAGTAAAAATCTCCACCCTTTACCCACCAGGCGCCGTCACCGTGATTCGAACCCGGGACCCTCAGATTGAAATTCCAACGCTTTAACCACTTGGCTATTGCGCCCATCTGGTTATTCTTTTTATTCTGAAAAGTGAAGAACCTCCATGGTGTGTGTGCCATGTGACCAACCTCTGAATGTCAGGCGTCTTCTGATCGACTGCTGGGATCTGCATGATACCAGACATTTTACGGCTAGCTCCATGAAGATCCTGTTCCAGGATGTTCCCCCTCCCCCCTCCCTTATTTCAAATTATTCTTGTTCTTCTTCTTCTTATTAGTATTGTTATTGTTATTATTACTATCATCGTTGTCGTTATTTAATTCGATCAGGTTGCAGCAGTGGCAGCCGTACATCTCTCCACTCCCAATTCGTTCCACAACGGACTGCGCTGTTGGGGAGACAGTGGAGGTCTGTTCCACTCCCTTTGGTGGGCTGAAGGCCCAGGCTTTCTTCAACTCCTACAGCCGGGGGGTCGTCAGCAACCTGGCCGGAAAAGACAACTGCTTGCTGCTGTCAGATGCCAGGTGCATTCTGGGAGGAGAGGGTGCGCCGTTGTACACTTTTCATCGTCATGGTTCTTCGTCAGTCAGGTGATTCCCCCCACCCCCAGTCTTCATCATACATAGCAAGAGCATTTTTTTGAGTGGTAGTGTTTTTTTGCGTTGTTTTTTTTTTGGTTGTTGTTGCATTTGTTAATTCTAGAGAAGGATATGTTTCAGTAAATTACACATACTTAACCGTGACCCAACTTGTGCAGACTCTGGCAGGGGTCTGACATTCCTGTCCTGTGCAAACTACTATCCGCCTATGTGGAGCAAACGAAACTACGCGTATAGCTTTTATCTATTGTTTCACACAAAATCAGCAATGTCATATATAGACAGATAAATAGGATTAGATTAGATTTGATAGACACATAGATAGATAGGTAAACTGATTGACAGATAGATAGTTAGATATTGTGAACTCATAGATAGATAGATACAGACAGACAGATTTATTAGATAGATAGATATTTTGAAACCTCCATAGTTAATACACCTATCCCTGTAGTCCCAATATTTCACAGCTATAACTTTGCAGTCTTTTTAGTTATCACCCTGTAGATCACATCAAAGTCAACCCCTGTTGTGCTTTTTCCACACATCTGCTATTCTATAAACAACCCATGATTCACAGCATGTACATCAGTGTCGTACTCATGAAAAAGGTTTACACAGTCTACCCGGCGTGGTACTGCGCCCTTGGGAAAGGCACTTTACTCCGATCGTCTTCACTCTACCCAGTTGTGAATGGCTACCTGACTTAGGTTTGGGAAGGTTAAAATGGCGGAATGAGACGATTGGCCTCCACCTTCCTATTCCAAGCTCTACAGTGGATATGAATTCACTGCCCCAATAGCCACAAAAGGCGCTGGGACCTTTAACCAGATTTTGCTGGAAAAAGAGGAAGCTAGACAGGAATACAGAGGGGAGGTAACCTACTTCCGGGAGGTTATCGGCCGTAGCTACTTTCATTTTCTCCGCATAGGCGGATAGTAGTTTGCACATGGCAGGAATCGGACTCCCTGCCGGGTCTGCACTAGTGGTTCATGGTAAGTATGTTAGATAAACGTAATTTTAGGAAAAAAATTTCCTTTTATTGTATGTGGCTGTGCATTGAGCGCACCATGTTTTCAGAACACACCGATGAAGAGGGAGATGGAGGGAGATGGCTGTAAAAGTCTATGGGACCTTTCAGCTTTTTAACCTTGACCTTGGAGGTACACATGGTTCTTCTTCTTCTTCGTCGTTCGTGGGTTGCAACTCTCGCGTTCACTAGTATGTTCATGAGTGGGCTTTTATGTGTATGACTGACCCTATCATGTAGGCAGCCATACTCCGTTTTCAGGGGTGTGCATGCTGGGTATGTTCTTGTTTCGATAACCCACCAAACACTGCCATGGATTACAGGGTCTTTAACGTACGTATTTGATCTCCTTGCCTATACACACAAAGGGGGTTCAGACACAAGCAGGTCTGCACGTATGTTGACCTGGGAGATGGGAAAAATCTCCACCCTTTACCCACCAGGCACCGTTACTGAGATTCGAACCTGGGACCCTCAGATTGAAAGTCCAACGCTTTAACCACTCGGCTGTTGCACCCATCAAACTACACATGGTTAACCTGTGACGTACCTGTGGCCAGGTGTGTGACAGGTGTAATCGTGGCCAGCCTGTGCTGGAAGAACCAGGAGTGGGTGGGGTTCTGTGTGGCCTGTGACATCGCCGCCGTGTTGCAGAGCGCTCCGACAGTCCTCAGACATCTCCATAGGGACCGCTACGGCCTGGTGTCACCACTGCCACAACCTCTGACCGGCCGCTTGGCATCGCACGGTGTGTGTGTGTGTGGGAAC
>NC_134885.1:24458091-24518091 GCF_041734735.1 Babylonia areolata
TCTGATAATGTGCTCAATGATTTTCGTTTGTTCAAAATGTGCACAAAGGATTTCTGTTGTTCAGACAACGTGTGCTGTACACCCTGGGGCCAGCGGGGGTGCTCTTGTCGACACCAAGGGGCACCTGTTAGCCATTGTTGTCTGCAATACCAGGTATGAAATAATAGGAATTGTACATAACTGAACAAACAAATAATGTTGTTGTTGTTCTGTTGTTCTTGTTTTGTTGTTGGTGATTGTTTTTTGTTTTTTTAGGGGGAGTATCAGTATCAGTATCAGTAGCTCAAGGAGGCGTCACTGTGTTCGAACAAATCCATATACACTACACCACATCTGCCAAGCAGATGCCTGACCAGCAGCGTAACTCAATGTGCTTAGTCAGGACTTCAGAAAAAAAAAATTAAATAAATTTTTTTTTTAATTAAAAAAAAAAAGAAAAAAAAAGGAAAATAAATAAATACATAATTAAAAAAAAAAAAAGAAATAATAAAATAAAATAGAATAAAATAACATACCAAAACAAAACAAAACAAACAAACATAAAATAAATAAATAGATAAATAAATGAATTAAAGAAACAAAAAACAAAAAAGATAAATACATAAAAAAAGAACTACTACTACTAATAATAATATTTATAAGGCGCATAATAATAATTATTTATAAGGGGGAATGACTCATAAAACAAAAAGCAGATTAAGGCAGATATGTGGTGATGCATGTGTGCGCTCCTTTGACGTTTTGGGCCAAGAAGTGAAGTGGAATGAACTAGTCTCTAAAGTGTTGTTTAAACCAACCTTTTAACGATATTTTGTGTTCTCTCTTCTGCTGGTTTTAACTCACTCAGTACGGCCAGTCCTCTCTTCTCCTCTACACAGACCCCTCGGATGTCCAGTGGGTGTCTGAATGACCCAACCTTTAGCTTCCGTCGTCAGAATTGTGGTATTCTTTGTCAACATTCACCTCTTCAGTATAAGAGCCTTCCGCTTGCAATATTTTGATGATGGTAATTGGGCTGAAACGCTGTTAACGTCGTCTCTTTCGCCGTCCGTATGGAGAGAGTTAAGAAGTGGTGTGTCATCAGCACCTGAAACAGCCCCGTTGTGGTCAGCTGGGCTGTATGCTTCATGATTTTGTCTTTGGTGTGAGTCAGCTTGCCCTCTGTATGGGTGTGTGATATGTGTGGTGTGTGTGTGTGTGACATGTGATGCGTGTGTGTGGTATGTGTGATGTGTGTGGCTTGTGTGATGTGTGTGTGTGTGTGTGATATCTGTGATATGTGTCATGTGTGTGGTATGTTTGATGTGTGTGTGATATATGTGATGTGTGTGCGTGCTATGTGTGATGTATGTGGTATACTATATGTGATGTGTGTGTGTGTGTTGTCTGTGGTATGTGTGAGTGTGCATGTCATACGTGTGTGTGAGTGTGGGTGTGTATGATTTGTATGTGTGATATGTGTGTGTGTGTGTGTGTGTGTGATAGTGTGAAACATGTATGATTTGTGTGGTGTGATGTGTGTGTGTGTGATACGTGTGAAACATGTATGGTATGTGTGGTGTGATGTGTGTGTGTGATACGTGTGAAACATGTATGGTATGTGTGGTGTGATGTGTGTGTCAGGGACAACAGCAGTGGTGCCAGCTTCCCCCACCTGAACATGAGCATCCCAGTGTGCGCTGTGTGGCCCGTCATCACACGCTTCCTGCGCACCAGGGGTGAGGGAACGCTTCTTGTTCTTTTTTTTGTCCAAAAAGGTTATACAGTCGAGACCGGATGTAAGAAAGTCGTCGGGACCCACTTTTTGTCTTCCATACATCCGGTCTTTACTACAAGCGGATAACCGGATGTATGAAAATATTGAGGATCGACTTTCATACATCCGGCCACGCGTCTTTTACTTGATAAAAGTAGGTTTTTTTCATGTTATTTTTGTATTTACTTTTTTTTATGTTTAAATGTTTTCATACATATCCTAGTAAGAAGAAAAGGTTTGTGAATAACAAGTGGAAAAGTACATGTACTTACATACACACAGTCAGGACAACCGGTAGAAAGAGCAACTGTTTGTGGGAACTGTTCTGCTTTGCATGTGCCGTGCACTCCCCCCCCACCCTCCCTCCGTGCGCGTGTGTGTGCGCGTGCGCGCGCGCGCGCGCGTGTGTGTGTGTATGTGTGGCACGACTGTATTGTGTGTGTTCCCTCCACAACCCTTTTGCGTTTTTGACGATGTTTTTGGTCGTGGAATCTTTGTAAGGGCCGTTGACGTAGCAAATAAAATTTTCTGAGTTCTCTCTCTCTCTCTCTCTCTCTTTGTGTGTGTGTGTGTGTGTGTGTGGTGTTGTTTTCTTTCTCAACATCACAGTATGTTGATTAAATTAAAAAATTTTACTTTTTTTCTTATTCAACAAAATATTACCAAAAAAATTGTTTTGTTCGTTCTAATAAATAGTATTTCAATCAAGCTATAAATAAACATTATTATGAACCAAAATGACATCCGTAGCGCTACAGTATAGATGCAAAATACTCTAACACTCTTTGACAGAAATAGACAGATGGGGGCATTTAGAGAAGGGGGCACATAGAGACGGGGGCACATAGAGATGGGGGCACATAGAGACGGGGGCACGTAGAGATGGGCGCACATAGAACACTGTACCTTAAAAATATAACTGAGTTTAGGGCAGATAGAGACGTTTTTTGAGTGCTGGGAGCAGAGACGAGGGCACATAGCTACGCACCCCATACACACACCCAACTACTGCACCCCCACCACTTCCTCCCCCTTCCCCTCACACACACACACACACACACACACACACACACACACTGATGCGCTCACGCACACACACTGACACGCACGCACACACACACACACACACACACACACACACACTTGTATTGCCTCCGTTAATGCTTCTCAAACTTTTTACTACCAATGTACTGCTACCAATTTCCAAGCAAACTGCTGGGCACATTGAAGTCATATTGCATATGCGGATGGCTCAAGGCATATATGTGTAGGTTAAAAATACAGGGGCACGGGCACCGAGACAGGAAGATAGACAGGCAGACAGACATACACACACACAGACACACACACACACTATCACGCACGCATGCGCGCACACGTCAGTGTGCGTACGTGCACACGTACGCACGTGCACACACATACACACACTGTGAGACACTGATACCCACTTTTAGAGCGCGGACAGTATGAACATACAGTTTCAAATCAATCAACAAATAAAAATTCATAAAGAAAAAATAAGAATAGCCCACCTGCATGACGTAAACCAGTCCAGCAACGCTTTGTCGACAGACGCCAGCTGAGAGCTCCGTGCCCGCTTGCTCGTCGTCACAATATCGCCGCTTCTTGCCTGAGCAAGATATTTGTTCTTGTCTTTCATGATATTTGACAGCATTGGCAGGGGGACACCTAAATTAATGGCCATCTGTGTTCGGGATTTGAATGGACTGTCCTCTACTGCCTTTATGATTTTAAGGCGCTCAGACAATGTCAACACTCTGCGTTTGCCTGTACCTTTCGCTTTGCGGTGCGGGTCCGCCATTTTGCAAGATCGAGTCACTATGGAAGGGGAAATAATTTTACGGGGAATTTACCACACTTTGGTGAATTTGGTCTACTTTCGGTTTCGTTTTCTTATAACCGGTCTTGCAACAGCACATTTGTGCTGCTCGGGACCAGAGATTTGCTTTCATACAACCGGACTTTTATACATCCGATTTTCATACAACCGGAAAATGCTAAGTAATAACAAAGAGTAGCTTCTGCCGGGACCCTGCCTGCCCCTTTCATACATGCAGACTTTCATACATCCGGTGTTTTATACATCCGGTCTATACTGTATTGAGCAGCAAATCAAGAACAAAACAGAAACTATGCTGAGCAATTTACAATTATAATCTTCTTCATTCTTGGGCTGTGTGACTCCTATGTTCTTCGCTCTTACACATTGAGAGGGTTTTTACGTGTATGACCGTATTTACTCCCAACATTTAGGTGGTGAAACTCAGTTTTCGGGGAGGTGTATGCCAGGTTTGTTCTTGTTGTCATCACCCACCAGACGTTGACATAGATTACGGGATCTCTAACTCTTTGGAGATGCGCCGGTGCTTTGTTTTCTCATCTGAATTGACTAGACGCTTCGTCTCATTTTCCACTCAAACTCGGGAGAAAGGGCAAGACCAAGATTCAAACCCACCGTCCTCATCAGGGAAGTCGTTGGAGGGTGCAAGGGTCTTCTTCAGAGAAGTGCTGGGAAAATAGCACAGGCCAAAAACACTCAGAAGAAAGTCCTGGATTTTTCCAAGCTGTTACTCGAAAACTTGCCTTTCAAGTCAACAAAAATCTGAACTGTGTTCTTCAAAAAAAGATCAAGGGAGAGACAGAGAGAGGAGGAGGAGGAAAAAGAAACAGAAATCACCAACACTTGCTGACCTGACCTGAAAACGTGACAGCAGATGACATGTCTGCTTACTTGTTTGCTGCTTGAATTATTCTGTCAGTTTCAGACTGACCTGTTGATATTATGTTATTCACAGTCCTTGAAGTTTGTCAACAAAGCCCTTGAAAAGTCTACGATTTTTCGAAAATTTGAAACCTGTGCGAAGTCTGCGTTGTGTGTGTGTGTGTGTGCATGTGTGTTTGTGTGTGTGTGTGCATGTGTATTTGTGTGTGTGTGTGTGTGTGTGTGTTTGTGTATGGATGTTTCTTTATGTGTGTGTGTGTGTGTGGTGTATCTGTGTGTGTGTGTGTGTGTGTGAAATGTGACTTGGTGTCTGATATTTGTGCCAGTTGTGAAGAGATATATGATGTGCAGTGGTATGTGTGTGTGTGTGTGTGTGTGTATGTGTGGTGTGTGTGTGTGTGTGTGTGTGTGTGTGTGTGAGAAATGTTACTTGGTGTCTGATATTTGTGCCAGTTGTGAAGAGATATATGATGTGCAGTGGTTTGTGTGTGTGGTGTGTGTGTGTGTATGTGTGGTGTGTGTGTGTGTATGTGTGGTGTGTGTGTGTGTGTGTGTGTATGCTTTTTGTGTCAGATGCGAGACATCTGGAGAGACTGAGGCTGGCGAACAGTGCAGTGGACACCATCTGGTCATTGGGCTTCACACAGGACACAGGTCTGTTGTCCGTCTGCTGCTTTGGTCTTTATTTTTATTCTTTTTTATTTTTATTTATCACAAGAGGGCGTTAGTCAGGGATGCAAAGGGGAGGTAACCTACTTCGGGAGGTTATTGGCTGTAGCTACTTTCGTTTTCTCCGCATAGGCAGGTAGTAGTTTGCACAGGACAGGAATCAGACCCCTGCCGGAGTCTGCACTGGTGGGTCACGGTAAGTATGTTACTTAAACGTAATTTTAGGAAGAAAATTTCCTTTTATTTTGCTTTATATGACTCCTTTTTTTAAATTTTATTTTTGTAATGTTTTACACAAACCTAGGATAGTCTCTCAAGTCCTGATCAGCATGTTAGGGCTCATGCAAATATCAGGCAGCTGCGCTTTTTTCTTCTTGTTTTTTTTTTTTTTTGTCTTGAACAAATGTGGTTGTGTAACACATATGGATCAGCCCACAAAATCTTGAAACTGAAACTGAGGTTGATTGTGTCATCACTGATACTGGGTGTTTCCGTTCTTATGTCACTGTCATTGCTCTGTCGTGTCTTCATTATCGTTATTTCATCCAAGTAAGCACTCTTAACCCTTTCAGTGCCCCAAGACAGAAATTTCCATCCCCTTCTGGTGTGCAAAAAAAAACAACCTTGCCCCAGGAAGGAAATATCCTTCCGTGTCATTGTAGGAATTTTCCTGTTGAAAAATTATTAAATGCAGGTGAAATTCTTGTTATTGGCTAGTGTGTTCATTTTTCTTTCAGAAAAGTATAGGTTATATTTACTTTCATTCGTTTGTTTTCATGTTATGTTTAAAAGAAAACAAACAAACCCCACTACCCTCAGTGGCTGAACATCTGTTAAACATTACCCTCAGTGACTGAACATCCCTTAAAGTTAAACATTACCCTCAGTGACTGAACATCCCTTAAAGTTAAACATTACCCTCAGTGACTGAACATCCCTTAAAGTTAAACATTACCCTCAGTGACTGAACATCCCTTAAAGTTAAACACTACCCTCAGTGACTGAACATCCCTTAAACACTACCCTCAGTGACTGAACATCCCTTAAACACTACCCTCACTGACTGAACATCCTTTTAACACTACCCTCACTGACTGAACATCCCTTTAACACTACCCTCACTGACTGAACATCCCTTTAACATTACCCTCACTGACTGAACATCCCTTTAACACTTCCCTCACTGACTGAACATCCTTTAACACTACCCTCACTGACTGAACATCCCTTTAACACTACCCTCACTGACTGAACATCCCTTTAACACTACCCTCACTGACTGAACATCCCTTTAACACTACCCTCACTGACTGAACATCCCTTAAACACTACCCTCAGTGACTGAACATCCCTTGGCAAATAGTTATCTCAGAGCATAGAACAGGCTTGGCACTGAAAAGGTTATTGGACATTCTGTGTGCACATTCTCCATGTAAACACGCTGTGCGAACACACTGTCAATGTCTGCACATTCCACTTGACTCACAGAACTGCACGTACACACTTTGCACACACCCACTACCTGTGTTCATTCTGTAGCGATCGGCTCGTTCATAAGCTACCCTGACGGTCTTGAAATGGGACAGTCACAAGTGTTTGTGTCTCTCTCTCTGTGACTTTGACCCTTCTTCTCTGCCATGATACAAGGAGGAAGGTGGCAGAATGGTTAAGACGCTCAGCTGTCAATACAGAAAGTCCATGCGGGTCTGGGTTTGAATCCAGCTCTCACCCTTTCTCCCAAGTTTGACTGGAAAATCAAACTGAGCGTCTAGTCCCGTATGCAGCATGCGCACAGAAAAAGAACCCATGGCAATGGGAGTATCGAAACAGCGACTTGTAGTTACAAACACAGGGATGTGTATATTTCCTGTTGGTATGCTTTGCTCGAAGAAGAACATTTTGGTCAAAATATTGTCTTGAGTGTTTGGATTTTCAGAAGATTTTTGTTTTACAAAGATTTTCAGAAACGCTCAAATTTTGGTGTTCAGGTTTGTCAGTAGGCATTGACTTTTGTTGTGCGTGGTGACTGTTCCAGGAATGAGCCCCAAAGCCAGCAAGTTGTAGCGATCCAGAAAGGACAGAGGACATGGGCATTGAGGATGTCAGGCAGACCCTGGGACCAGAAGATCTCCCACACAGGTGGTGGGGCAACAACAGTCCCTTTTTTTCTTTTTTTTTTTTTTCTTTTTTTTGCCGCCCCATCACCTGTACCATTTCAGTGGCATTACTCCCAGGCCGCTCATTTAGATTCCCCCATACACGGCCACACCCGGGTTAGTCCGTCACACTTCCAGCGTCGGCAGTCCGCAGGGAACAATCGATGTTAGGTCGCCAGGAGGCCACACACCAGCGGAGACCCTGCACTGCTGCAGAGTTACTTCGATGGTGTTCAGTGGTGCCTGCTCTGATTCATCGTACTTAGGACACCACCTACTAAGTCTCCTACTTAGCCATAACGGCTTAGTCGCGGAGCCAGACTGAGTGAGTGTCCCTCCCAGAGTCGAGACTGCCACAACGTCCCCCAAACAACCCCCCAGCAACAAGTCCCTAACGCAGCGGGAGACAGGTGGCAAAGGACAGTGACGTGTGCTCCAATTAATGGGAGCTAACTGTGATATACACAAGGTTTTTTTTCTGGACAAATACTGTAAACTTCCATATAAAAGCTCACCCTTGACTTTCCACAAATTTCATCGTAAAGTAGAGGGATGGACGTTAATTGGGTACTTTACCCTTTACGTGGCCCCATTTGTTCCCTTACTTTGTTTCAACTTGAGGTACTGGTTGGCCATTTACCCCATGTGTGAGAAGGCTCATTAACTCACTCAGTACGGCCAGTCCTCTCTTCTCCTCTACACAGACAGCTCGGATGTCCAGTGGGTGTCTCAATGACCCAACCTTTAGCTTCCGTCGTCAGAATTGTGGTATTCTTTGTCAACATTCACCTCTTCAGTGTAAGAGCCTTCCGCTTGTATTATTATGATGGTGGTAATTGGGGTGAAACGCTGTTAACGTCGTCTCTTTCGCCGTTCGTATGGAGAGAGTTAAACTCGCAATATCCGTAGGTGAATCCCATGCAGAGAGTTCATGTTCTGCTGCATACGAGTTGTTTCTGCCACTTACTGGTGATGACTTTGTTAGCTGAACATCCAGGGAAATACCTGCCGTTCTCTGTGAACAGTTTGAAACAAAACTCTGTTAATCAACACACAGCATCATGGAGTTACATCATGATTGCTCTAGATCTAGATCTTTAGATCCCACAATCCCAAATAGCAAACTGAATTATCATCATTTCATATTTTCAGAGTGTTTACAAGGTATTTTACCATATACAGCAACAGTTCTAATACAATTTGGGAGGGGGTGTGGGGATGAACGTCTGTTAGATACTGGGCATTTATAAGGTAGTTTACAGTGTTCAGACCGTGTTGAATGCTGTGTTGACTGATGTGTCAGATTTTGATGTGTGACGTGTCACATGTTGAATGTTTCAGATGTGATGTGTGATGTGTCACATGTTGAATGCTGTGTGATGTGTGACATGTTGAATGCTGTGTTGAATGACGTGTCAGATGTGATGTGTGACGTGTCACATGTTCAGTGATTGGAACCAGTTACTGCTCAGTGTGCTACGTGATTTGCCATTGTGGTATTCGTGTTTCTGGTACAGTTTCAGTACTTTTTATTCATGTATCATGTTTTTTGTTGCAGTTTTTTATTTTGATGTGATATATGAAGCAGAACTGATTACGCTTCCAGCATGTTCTAGTTTATTAGTCAGTTTCAAGGTGGCGTCAAACCGTATCGACAGAGCCATACACACTACATGTCATCTGCTTGTAAAATGAATGATGAACAAAAGAGGTTGAATGGTCTTCAGAATATTTTATCGATGGTATGTTGAGTGTGCACTGACTGACCCGTGATATGCTGATAGATGAGTTCCTGAAAATGTTGGATGTTACAGTTTTCATGAAGTGTCATGGTCTGATGGCCTTCAGGGAATAAACCAAGTGAAACTGGATGATATTTGCGGCAGTATGTTGTACTTGGTCTTTCAGTGGTGGTGTTCAGCAATGAAAAGAATTGTATGATAACAGCGCAGGTAATAGTGTGTGGCTTAATCAGTCAGTGTGTTGCCCAAGTCCTTATACGATTGGCTGCTGCAGGTATCACAGAGAACATTACAGGCAATGTGATCAGACATGAGGTCAGACCTTGCAACAAACATAACTAACAACTCGCTGCCACACACGCACACACAACCATGTCAGTATTCAACTTTTCGTTCTGCTTTATTCATGTCTTTTATCCAAGTTGAATTCATGGACCTTAAATAAAAACGTCTACAAAAGGGGAATCACAAGTATTATTGCTTCACAGAAACAGGCATGTCTTGCAAAGACGGCTCTCCATTCAAGAGTTGTCTCACAAGGACGGCTCTCCAATCAACAGTTTTTTTGTTTGTTTTATTTCTGAGACCTGTCAACAGGGCAGTAACATCATACAACATGCCTTCACTCTGCTCTCACCATGCTGAAATACTGAAGGATACACTGGCACAAAATATGCAAAACAAAAACAATTGGTTATATATATATATATATATATATATTTACATATACAATCACATTGGCACAAAACATGCAAAACAAAAACAACTGGTTATATATTTTAACATAAAAAATCACACTGGCACAAAACATGCAAAACAAAACAACTGGTTATATACAAACAAAACAACTGGTTATATACAAACAATCACATTTACTTTTTAATACTTTATAACAGGTAAGCATGTTCTAGATTAAGACGGAT
Source organism: Babylonia areolata (assembly GCF_041734735.1). Classification (NCBI taxonomy): domain Eukaryota; kingdom Metazoa; phylum Mollusca; class Gastropoda; order Neogastropoda; family Buccinidae; genus Babylonia; species Babylonia areolata. The sequence continues at coordinate 24,468,081 of NC_134885.1, forward strand.
GTTTGTTTAACAAACTCTCAGGTTTTGTGAATTGAAAGCAAATTTAAGGCTGTGTAAAGCAGTTGAATGTAGTGGTTCATTTTAACTCCACCTACCTTAACAGTTTTCACTTTCAGGTTTACCTGACATAACTGAAGGTTTCTTCTTTAAAAAGAAAAAAAAAATTAATGTGTTTGGGGAAAGAGTATTTGGGGGGTCTGCCCTATCATCTGCACCATTCCAATGGCATTACTCTCACACCACTCATCCCAAATCACCCACACAGCCACACCTGGGTTCATTCACCACAGGCTCTGTACTGACACTTCCTGGGAAGTATTGGTGTTCGGTCACCTGGAGGCCACATACCACAGGAAACCCTGAACTGCTGCTGAGTCATTTGGTTGTGTGTACAGTAGGTCTCCCTTTTGTCATTGTGAATGGAGGTGACATGCCCTCCAACAACCTACACCAACCATATTGTCAGCTGGGAGCATTTTTGATTTATTTAATTTATTTATTATTTTTTTATTGATAGTTATATAGCACCTATCCTCAACCAGAGAACAAGCTTCAAGCTCTTTACAAACACAGATTCATTTATGCAACAGGCTGCTTAACCTGGGAAGAGGTAACTGACAGCTGCCTTTAGGTGTTCATCGTTCGTTTCCTGTGTTATTCAGTTTGGTTGAGACTCTACAATGGCTATCATGACTAATTCAGTAGGTATTCACAAATTTGTGACACTTATATTGACTTGATTAAACTAACAGGTTTATACAAATCAGTGACACTAAAATAAATCACCAGACTCCTATAATAAACAAGAGAAAAGCTGTTGCTTGACAGTCCAACCTCCTTCTCAACCATGCAACATGACCACAACCATGCCAGCTCTGATCTCACTTTCAGACAAGCAAAAGGACTTGCCCTTGATGTGCATGGATACTGAATTAGTAAACAACATGTACATTAACAAAAAAAAAGTCAGTACGCTGATTGATGTAAAAACCATGTAGAGTAAAAAAAAGAATTTTGAAAGTGAGTGGGAATATATGAATCTATATTCCTTTCATTATCAGAACAACAAAAGGCGGATATATATTCCTTTCATAATCAGAATAATAAGGAGGATATATATTCCTTTCATTATCAGAATAATAAGAGGAGGATGTGTATTCCTTTCATTATCAGAATAATGAGGATATATATTCCTTTCATTATCAGAATAATAAGAGGAGGATATATATTCCTTTCATTAACAGAATAATAAGGATATATATTCCTTTCATAATCAGAATAATAAGGAGGATATATATTCCTTTCATAATCAGAATAATAAGAGGAGGATATATATTCCTTTCATTATCAGAATAATGAGGATATATATTCCTTTAATTATCAGAATAATGAGGAGGATATATATTCCTTTAATAATCAGAATAATAAGGAGGATATATATTCCTTTCATTATCAGAATAATGAGGAGGATATATATTCCTTTCATTATCAGAATAATAAGAGGGAGGACCACAACACCACCAGGTAAAAAAAAGCAACCACCACCACCAAAACACAGCTTCTCCCCAAAAAATCAATAGAAAGCCACTGTACAGATAGTGAAGAAGAATACAGCCAATGCAGAACAAAACTAGTGACAAGAAATACAACTTGAGTTCGTAAAACTGGAAAAAAAAAGTTGTGTGTGAAGAAGACGAAAAAACAAAAAAAAACTCCCGCCAAGGTTAGATAACTATAATATATATATATATATATATATATAAACAGAAATTAAAGAAAAAAAGAAGAAAAAAGTTCAGTGTGTGAAGAAGATGAAAAAACAATAAAAAAAAAAAACCTGCCAAGGTTAGATAACTATAATATATATATATATATATATATATATATATATATATATATATATTAAACAGAAATTAAAAAAAGAAAGAAAAAAAGTTCAGTGTGTGAAGAAGACGAAAAAACAAAAAACCCGCCAAGGTTAGATAACTATAATATATATATATATATATATATATATATATATAAACAGAAATTTAAAAAACAAAACAAAACGGTTCCATGTGTGAAGAATAGTGGGGGAGGAGGGGCAGGGGCGTCCCAACTACAACAACCAATATTAGTAGAACTGGGGTAAAAAAAAAAAATTAAAAAAAAAAGGTTCAAAGTGTATTCACACAACACTGCTAGGATCAGCAAGCTGTCATAGTACTGTATGAGTCTCTCAATCCCTCTAGCCACAGGCTGTATATAGACCTCAGTGCCATGGGTAAATGGCGGATAAGTAATGGAACTGATTCACAATGAATGATGTGAGAGATAGCTAAAGAAACAGAACTATGATGAAACAAACGCGGAGAGACGATTAAAAAAAACAACAACAGAACTTTGATGAAAAAATCATGGACAGATGAATAAAGAAACAGAACTATGATGAAACAATCATGGAGAGATAATTACAGAAACAGAACTATGATAAAACAATCCTGGAGAGATGTTTAAAGAAACAGAACTGAGTTGAAACAACCGTTCAGGGAATAAGGGTGAAGTAACTAAAGGAACAGTACTATGATGAAACATTCATGTTCAATGAATAATGGAGAGATAACTAATGAAACAGAACTGTGATGAGAGACACTTAAGGAACAGAACTATGACTGAAACAATCATGTTACAAAAATGATGAACAGATGATTAAAGAAACAGAACAATGATTGAAACAATCATGTTCAACAAATGATGGAGAGATAACTAAAGAAACAGACCTATGATGAAACATTCAAGTCCAGGTTGGTAATGACAGAAGCCATCTAACAGCTGAAAACACTGGAAGCACTGTTAAAATGTCTTATCAATGATAACAAAACAAAACAAAACAAAACAAAAACAACAACCAAAAGTACAGTTTGACTTGTATCTTGTTGAAAATATCGCCTTGTAAAAAAAAACAACAACTCCAAAGATAAACTCCATGAATACATCACATACATAATTGCAAACATAAATTAGTTCCATATAAATTAGTTCCATGCATATTACAGGCTTTAAATGGCCACTTCACATTCTGGCAAGAAGCATATCAACCACCACCAGCATGGGAGGCAAAAAAAAAAAAGAAAGAAAAAAAGGACAACGAACAAAATATGTTGATTTCATTTCTTTTCATCTTTTCCTGTTAATGCCACATTATCTCTCAAAGACCTTTTTTTTTCCATACTTTCCTGTAAATAGCACATTCTCTCTCAAAGATGAGCCCATAACATGTTTAATCAGAATATCTAACCAAAGCTGAATCAAATGGTTAAAAAAAAAAAAAACACACCCACAAAGTTGGATCAAATTGTGAGAGAAAAAAAAAGCATGCTGCTAACTACAACTATGTTACACAGACATGAATGTACTGATGAAAGGAAATATTACATAAATTGGAAGCATGATACCAACACACACACACACACACACACACACACATCAAGGCAACCTGCACATATATTGCGTCCGTGGTGTATTTACCTGAAGATCAGCCCCTGCAGTAAGTGTCAGTGTTGCAAGGGATATGGCCGCCAAAAATCACATCTGGCAGGCAAAGAGCTGAGTGCCACACACACTGGGGAAGGGGCATCGTCATCGCACCACACATGACATCATCTGACATCACACACACACACACCACATGGCCACTTCATCATCTGACATCACACATCACATGGCCACAACTCACATCACACACCACATGGCCACAACATCTGACATCACATGGCCACAGCATCTGACATCACATGGCCATAACATCTGACATCACATATCACATGGCCACATCATCTGACATCACACATCACATGGCCACATCATCTGACATCACATGGCCACAACATCTGACACCACACATCACACGGCCACATCATCTGACATCACATGGCCACATCATCTGACATCACATGGCCACAACATCTGACATCACATGGCCATAACATCTGACATTACATATCACATGGCCACTTCATCATCTGACATCACATGGTCACATCATCATCTGACATCACACATCACATGGCCACAACATCTGACATCACACATCACATGGCCACAACATCTGACATCACACACCACATGGCCACAACATCTGACATCACACACCACATGGCCACATCTGACACCACATGGCCACAACATCTGACATCACACATCACATGGCCACTTCATCATCTGACATCACATGGTCACATCATCATCTGATATAACACATCACATGACCACTTCATCATCTGACATCATACACTCATACTAGCATTGCTTTCAGCCACATAACGACTGCTCAACTAAATGAAAAATTCAACCCCTTTATTAAAACACACACACAAAAAAACCGTCCTATCTGAAAAACAGAGGAGGAAAAAACACTGAAAAAACAATTGTTCCTGACATATCATCTCTATCTTAACTGCAAAGCTTCTTGAGAGACATGAAGACTGCGCTGTGCTGAGGACATCTGCCCCTCTGCTTGCTCTATCATCCCCAGATTACAAAAGATTATCAAACAGAAAGGAGGAGTTTGTATTATACTCCATGTTTGGTGTTTACATATACTTACCATGTCAAACTGATGCAAACTAGGCCTATGGTTTGCTCTGTTTGGCCAAATTTCGCGCGGCTAACAGTGAAAAGACGCCCCTCTTAGTCTGGCCCGCTCTTAGCCAATCAAACGCCTCTAACAGCTATAAGAATCAAACATTTTCAAAAGCCACAGAAAAATACACACAAAAAAAGGCCACACACACTGCAAAATGGACAGCAAGTGCCCATCCCAATGTTGACTATGTCAGTACCTAATTAACAGAACAAAACAGCAAAAACAGTACATCAAAGACTGCAGACAAGAGAGGGGGGCGAGGGGGGGGTGGGGGTGGGGGGGGAATGTGTCAAGGCTTGGTGAAGAAAAAAAAAAAAGAAAGAGGGGTGGGTGGGGGAGAAGAGGGGAGGGGGGGGGGCATGGACTGGGAAGACAGAAGAAAAAAAGAGAGCAGACAATGGTGTAGGAAAGAAAGAAAGACGCAGAAGTAAACAGAGCAACAGAAAAAGAAGAAATTTCCAGCACAGAATTTCCAGGCACCGGGGATGCAGTTTATTCTGAAAAAGATCCCACGGCGACACTTCATCAGCCACAATGATTCCAGGCCAGACACAGTGGGGTTGTCAGATCACATGCTCAAATGGACCCTTCTATTAACAGAGACAACACGCACCACAAGGTCACCTTCACCATAATAATAATAATATTAATGGTATTTATATAGCGCTGAATCTTGTGCACAGACAAATCTAAGCACTTTCGCACCAGTCATTCTCACGCACGCATAACTCTAAAACTGGAGGAACTGAAGACAAAGAAGAGGCAGGGAAGGGAGGCTATTTTGGGAACGCACCACGAACACGGCTTACAATACATGATACACAAGGACTTTTTTTTTCTGTAGTGAAAAGGTAATACATTGCAATACAATAAAATACCTTACAATACAAAGCATCTTGCAAAGTTGATAACAATAAGCCACTTCACACTGATGACAATAATGGCCTTGACTTGCTGAGACGCCTCAAGAAAGAAAAGGCCCCTTTATCAGTAGCCTCCACAAATCTACCGACACTGAAAATTTTGACACATATTTACTAAGACGTTTGAATAGTTCAGTGTGTTAAAGAAGGTTGGCCAGCAATATAAGGGAGCTAATTCCGTATCTGTTGCAAGTGCAGAAAAAAACAAAAGTAGTCTTCCCATACTCTGTTGCTTTTACCACACACATGGTAAAGCAAACCTGAAAATGATGCACACAAATGTGACTAACAGAACAGACGCCAAACCACAGGTGACAAACAAGGACATCACATGTAACAAATATGGACATGACAAGACATCACACATGGCAACACACCGACATCACACACGGCATTACAAGAATGTCATATATATGACCAAAAAACCAAAAAAAAAACATAAACAAATAACACACATGATGAATACCATGACAACATGGATACAAACATGACTGTAACATCAACCAGGTGGACAGAAGAAAACACAGACTGACTATCACACAACACCAAATATGCAGATGAAGCGCAGCACACACACACACACACACACACACACACACACAGAGGGAAAAGCCCTGAACAGACGTGAACACTGAACAACACAGAATCATACAGGAGGCACAAATGTGAATGGCCACACTTGGTGAACAAAATCACATCACACAAGACACACAAAAACCATGAAACTGTGACAATGGTGAACAAAATCAAATCACACAAGACACACAAAAACCATGAAACGGCCACACTTGGTGAACAAAATCACATCACACAAAACACACAAAAAACATGAAACAACACTTGGTGAACAAAATCACATCACACACGACACACAAAAACCATGAAACTGTGACACTTGGTGAACAAAATCACATCACACACGACACCCAAAAAACATGAAACAGCGACACTTGGTGAACAAAATCCCATCACACACGACACCCAAAAAAACATGAAACAGTGACACTTGGTGAACAAAATCACATCACACACGACACACAAAAAAATATGAAACAGAGACACCTGGTGAACAAAATCACATCACACACGACACCCCCCCAAAAAATGAAACAGTGACACCTGGTGAACAAAATCACATCACACAAGACATACAAAAAACATGAAACAATGACACTTGGTGAACAAAATCATATCACACATGACACCCAAAAAACATGAAACAGTGATACTTGGTGAATAAAATCACATCACACACAACACCCAAAAACCATGAAACTGTGACACTTGGTGAACAAAATCACACCACACACGACACCCAAAAAACATGAAACAGCGACACTTGGTGAACAAAATCACATCACACAAGACACCCAAAAAACATGAAACAATGACACTTGGTGAACAAAACCACATCACACAAAACACACAAAAACCATGAAACTGTGACAATGGTGAACAAAATAACATCACACACGACACCCAAAAACATGAAACAACACTTGGTGAACAAAATCACATCACACACGACACCCAAAAACATGAAACAACGACACTTGGTGAACAAAATCACATCACACACGACACACAAAAACAATGAAACTGTGACACTTGGTGAACAAAATCACATCACACACGACACCCAAAAAACATGAAACAGTGACACTTGGTGAATAAAATCACATCACACACGACACCCAAAAAACATGAAACAGTGACACTTGGTGAACAAAATCACATCACACACGACACCCAAAAAACATGAAACAGCTACACTTGGTGAACAAAATCACATCACACAAGACACCCAAAAAAACATGAAACAGCAACACTTGGTGAACAAAATCACATCACACAAGAAACCCAAAAAAACATGAAACGGTGACACTTGGTGAACATAATCACATCAAACTAAAGGCAAACTGCTGGGAAAAAACCAAACAAACATATATATGAACATCAGCCACAGACAGAAACAACATGTGGTCACCAGCGACAATCATGAAGAGATGAGCACTGTGAATGAGATGGTCAACTGCCCCGTGTTGTGAGTAAGGAAGGACTGATAGGGGGAACACCCCACAGACTGATTGTCAACTGCCCCATGTTGTGAGTAAGGAAGGCCTGATAGGGGGAACACCCCACAGACTGTATCACTTAAGGTGCTGTGACAATACACCGCACAGACTGTATCACTTAAGGTGCTGTGACAATACACCGCACAGACTGTATCACTTAAGGTGCTGTGACAATACACCCCATGAAGACTGTATCACTTAAGGTGCTGTGACAATACACCCCACAGACTGTATCACTTAAGGTGCTGTGACAATACACCCCACAGTCTGTATCACTTAAGGTGCTGTGACAATACACCCCATGAAGACTGTATCACTTAAGGTGCTGTGACAATACACCCCACAGACTGTATCACTAAAGGTGCTGTGACAATACACCCCAGTCTGTGTCACTGAAGGTGCTGTGACAATACACCCCACAGTCTGTATCACTTAAGGTGCTGTGACAATACACCCCACAGTCTGTATCACTTAAGGTGCTGTGACAATACACCCCATGAAGACTGTATCACTTAAGGTGCTGTGACAATACACCCCATGAAGACTGTATCACTTAAGGTGCTGTGACAATACACCCCACAGACTGTATCACTTAAGGTGCTGTGACAATACACCCCACAGTCTGTATCACTTAAGGTGCTGTGACAATACACCCCAGACTGTATCACTTAAGGTGCTGTGACAATACACCCCACAGTCTGTATCACTTAAGGTGCTGTGACAATACACCCCATGAAGACTGTATCACTTAAGGTGCTGTGACAATACACCCCACAGTCTGTATCACTTAAGGTGCTGTGACAATACACCCCACAGACTGTATCACTTAAGGTGCTGTGACAATACACCCCATGAAGACTGTATCACTTAAGGTGCTGTGACAATACACCCCACAGACTGTATCACTTAAGGTGCTGTGACAATACACCCCACAGTCTGTATCACTTAAGGTGCTGTGACAATACACCCCACAGTCTGTATCACTAAAGGTGCTGTGACAATACACCCCATGAAGACTGTATCACTTAAGGTGCTGTGACAATACACCCCACTGACTGTGTCACTTAAGGTTCTGTGACAATACACCCCACAGTCTGTATCACTTAAGGTGCTGTGACAATACACCCCACAGACTGTATCACTAAAGGTGCTGTGACAATACACCCCATGAAGACTGTATCACTTAAGGTGCTGTGACAATACACCCCACAGACTGTGTCACTTAAGGTGCTGTGACAATACACCCCATGAAGACTGTATCACTTAAGGTGCTGTGACAATACACCCCATGAAGACTGTATCACTTAAGGTGCTGTGACAATACACCCCACAGACTGTATCACTTAAGGTGCTGTGACAATACACCCCACAGACTGTATCACTTAAGGTGCTGTGACAATACACCCCATGAAGACTGTATCACTTAAGGTGCTGTGACAATACACCCCATGAAGACTGTATCACTTAAGGTGCTGTGACAATACACCCCACAGACTGTATCACTAAAGGTGCTGTGACAATACACCCCACAGACTGTATCACTAAAGGTGCTGTGACAATACACCCCATGAAGACTGTATCACTTAAGGTGCTGTGACAATACACCCCACAGTCTGTATCACTTAAGGTGCTGTGACAATACACCCCATGAAGACTGTATCACTTAAGGTGCTGTGACAATACACCCCATGAAGACTGTATCACTTAAGGTGCTGTGACAATACACGCCATGAAGACTATCTCCCTAACTGCACTACTAAGTGTTCTGACAACAGACCAACAGTCATCGTCTCTTAATCTGCACCTAACTACCCACTGAATTTATGTTTTTTTCTTTACCCTCTTAATTAAAATGTTCTTTTAGTTCCGTCTCTCTCTCCCCAACTCCCACAGCACACATATACACACACTCTCTCTCTCTCACATTCAAACATTCTGGTTAAAGATGATAATATCCCATGAGGGTATCACACTGGACACACCGAGAGCAACTTAAATACCCTCCCACTGAGCACAACCCTGCATGTTGTTCACAGTATGTGGCCTTCAACTTTCAAGAAAAAAAAAAAAGCATAAAAAATGGTCCTTTTGTACGTCAGAAAATAAATCAGTTGAAACAGAACCTTTCTTTGTGAACAGTTTTGCATAGTTAGCACAGATATGTACATACAATGGTCAGTCATGTCCAACCATGACCATCAGAACAGCAGAAGAGGCAACTGCTGTCCCACCAATAATCCGGGCTAGAATCTCATTATGGTGGAGAATGTTTTGTCCAAATTACATCCCCACTCTCACAAGACCAAGAGGACTTGACGACATTTAGTGTTAGGAAGGTCCCCAAACGTCAGCTAACTAAATCAACGAGACAGTATCACTCTCTCTCACTCTCTCTCTCTCTATATATATTATTATTATGAAAAACATACTATTTTTCCGTTTCTGAAGGAAGAAAATATATTTTAACTCTTTTACATTGACTGAATAAGACATAGTTGACTTGGTCCTTTTAACGTGATTTTCACTGATCTTTTAGCATCGTTTTGGTTCATCTTTGACTGGTTACAAGAACTGATGGGCTTGGGTTACAAGAACTGACGGGTTTTGGTCATAAGAACTGACAGGTTTTCAACCCTGAAATGGCCCCTTTGAGATCGGCTGAGCGGTAACTACATGATTTGATTTATCAGTGTGTCCTGTTGTTGTCGTCACCTTTGTCAGTGTGTCCTGTCATTGTTGTCACACCTGTCAATGTGTCCTGTCAATGTTGTTGTCATCTGTCAGTGTGTCCTGTTGTTGTTGTTGTCGTCTGTCAGTGTGTCCTGTTGTTGTTGTTGTTGTCGTCTGTCAATGTGTCCTGTCAATGTTGTTGTCATCTGTCAGTGTGTCCTGTTGTTGTTGTTGTTGTCGTCTATCAGTGTGTCCTGTTGTTGTTGTTGTCATCTGTCAGTGTTTCTTGTTGTTGTTGTTGTCATCTGTCAGTGTGCCTTGTTGTTGTATTTGTCATCTGTCAGTGTGTCATGTTGTTGTTGTTGTCATCTGTCAGTGTGTCCTGTTGTTGTTGTCTATCATTGAGTCCTGTTGTTGTTGTTGTCATCTGTCAGTGTGTCCTGTTGTTGTTGTCGTCTATCATTGAGTCCTGTTGTTGTTGTTGTCGTCTATCATTGAGTCCTGTTGTTGTTGTTGTCGTCTGTCAGTGTGTCCTGTTGTTGTCGTCTGTCATTGAGTCCTGTTGTTGTTGTTGTCATCTGTCAGTGTGTCCTGTTGTTGTTGTTGTCATCTGTCAGTGTGTCCTGTTGTTGTTGTCGTCTATCATTGAGTCCTGTTGTTGTTGTTGTCGTCTGTCATTGAGTCCTGTTGTTGTTGTTGTCATCTGTCAGTGTGTCCTGTTGTTGTTGTTGTCGTCTATCATTGAGTCCTGTTGTTGTTGTTGTCGTCTATCATTGAGTCCTGTTGTTGTTGTTGTCATCTGTCAGTGTGTCCTGTTGTCGTTCTTGTCATCTGTCAGTGTGTCCTGTTGTTGTTGTTGTCATCTGTCAGTGTGTCCTGTTGTTGTTGTTGTCATCTGTCAGTGTGTCCTGTTGTTGTTGTTGTCATCTGTCAGTGTGTCCTGTTGTTGTCACATCTGTCAAAGTGTCCTGTGAATGTTGTCACATGTCAATGTGTCCTGTTGTTTTTGGCATCTGTCAGTGTGCCCTGTTGTTGTTGTCCACCCTGTGTTAATGTGTCCTGTTGTTTTTGTGCCTTTTGTGATTGTCATGTCACACACGTGCTGTATTTCCAGCGTCTCACCTCTTTACATCACCATTAGCGTGACCGTACAAATCTGACCACAAACTGATCACATCCAACAACACCCCCCAGAACACTTAACCATCATGTGAATAAAACCCCTGCGCCCATTATACTAAGCACAGAAGAAACATAAACTGTTCTTATGAACAAACTGTGGATATATGCATATAACACTGTAACGTACATAACATTATTTACAAGAAAAAAAGCTCTAGATCTATGTAAATATCAATATGGGGTAAATAAATATTATGTATATATTTCATATTATTTACAATAGAAAAGGCTCTATTTTAATATGCAAAAATGAATATAGGGATAAATAAATATCCATTTAAAAGTCAGTGAAGTCTTCACAACAGTAAAGTGTAAAGAAAACAGGTTATCATTATTTTGACAAAACAAGGTGAAGTATACGGCGGGATATGACTAGGTGATGGTGATGGTGCATGCCCCCCACACCCCTGTCACTTCTATCACAATGCACTGCGCTCACTGCCCGTAGACAACAAATGTCAATAAATAATAAAACAGAAACAGCAGCAGATGACGACTTTGGCAACACTGGCTAGAAAATGTGTTCAGCATTGACACAAACACCCACACACAAAAGATGATGCATGAGATCACATGACATGATAATGTCACTCTTTTTTTTTTTTATGCAGAAGGTTTCCTCTTTCCTGATATGAACTTTTCACTTTTATCCCCATACGTGTATGCATACACTCAAGGGCAACTTCAGACACAGGGAGAGAGAGAGAGAGAGAGAGAGAGAGAGAGAGAGAGAGAGAGCAGAGTTTGATTCTTAGCCTGTGTGTTTTCCACTGGCACTGGCGCACACTCGATTGTCATCACCCTGTCCCAAGAACTGACAAGAACCATCACAACACCAGCAGACGCTACACAGCAGCCCACTGACTGAAGAGACGGCTGTGGAGTCAGCCATCGTCCAGGAACCATCAGGAGTCATCGCTGGAATCATCACTGTCCTCGTCCCTGCCCTGGTCATCGGAGCTGCTGGAGTCGGAGAGGTCAGCATTGAGGGCCAGGATGCGGGCGTCATAGGGGGTTGGTTGCAGGCGATGCCGATAGGCGATCTTTGCTGGCTGGGCCGAGTTGACGCGTGGGTACATTGCCTTGAGGTGAACTGAGTCCTTGGAGTGCGCTTTCTCCGGCACGGCTTTGGCCACGCTGCTGGAGCGGGGTTTGACCGGGTGGGTGCCTGGGGCCGGCACCCTCTGTGCCATGGCCGCCTGTCGCGCCTTTCCCTTAGCCAGTGGCGGCTTCTTCTGACCAACCAGCGGCACAGAGGGCGCTTTCGGCACCTCCTGGCTTCCCCACGCCACTCTGGCTGTGTCTGAAGCGCCTCTCATGGGCAGGGACAGTCCTTTCCTGCCGGCCCCGTTGTCCTTCTTGCTGACAGCTTGTTGGCTGAATGACCTCAGGGGCTGACCTCCCCCCTCCCTGCCACCACCACCACGTCTGTTGAGGAGGGAGCGAGAGTTGCCCCCCTTGGCGTCCTGGGCGGTGGGCCCCACGCTGCGCGTGCTGGCGTTGCTGACACAGCCGCTGCTGCTGCTGCTGACGGTGCTGGAGCTGGAGCTCTTGCCCGCCCCCTTTCCCCCCACCACCTGGCCCCTCCCTCCACCCCCAACCCTCGCCTCCTTCTGGTCGCTGTCAGAGGACGTGGAGTCGGTGTCTGAGGGCGTCACGCCAGAGTCGGTGTCACTGGAGTCGGAGTCGGTGTAGAAGTTGAGCTGAGCGTTCTGCCTCCACATCCTGGCCAAGGGGTCCGACTTGGCCAGCTGCTGCTTCCCCTTCTTGTCCGTGGGGCTGGTGCTGGCAGGGGGCGCTGGAGGTGGGAAGGCCTGCGACAGGGAGGGAGAGTTCTGTTGTAACAGCCTCAAATCTACCACCCCTCCCCTCTGCTGGGCTTTACCCCAGGGTCACTCTGGGTTTGCCTTGAATGACCCCTCCCCACCCCCCCACCCCCAACCTACCTTGGGTCATTTGTGGCTTGTCAAGATCTACCAACACCCGCCCACCCAACTGAAAACGACCCACCTTCTACAAGCTACTGAAAAAGGAAAGAGAATTTTTATGGACTTGCCCCTCTGCCCCGCACCTCCCTACTCCCCATTACAACTTTATGGAAGCATAGGGAAGGTGGGGGGGTGTCTTGCTTAACCAGCATAACTAGTGGGAAGGGGCAGGGGTCAACCTGTGTCAGAATAATGCCCTCTCCCCTCTTCACTGGAATCTACTGTTAACTGAAAGTAGCTCTCTATATCTTACCACTTTAAAGTAGCCCTCCCGACTTGTGATGAGATCCTCCATGTCCTGTGCCCAGCCCACACTTGTGACGAACTGCTGCATCTGTTCTATTAGGTCACCTGCAACACAACACACACTCCTTCACATCACCTGTGTAACACCTGTTTCAAACACAGTGACACTTCCTGTATAATACAGGTCACAGCATGACATCACCTGTGTAACACCTGTTTCACACAATGACATTTCCTGTGTAACACAGGTCACACCATGGTATCACCTGAGAAACACAGGTCACAGCATGACATCACCTGTGTAACACCTGTTTCATACAATGACAATTCCTGTGTAACACTGGTCACACAATGACATCACCTGAGTAACACCATAACATCACCTGTGTGACACCTGTTTCAAACACATTGACATTTCTTGTATAACACAGGTCACACCATAACATCACCTGTGTAACACCTGTTTCACACAATGACATTTCCTGTGTAACACAGGTCACAGCATGACATCACCTGTGTAACACCTGTTTCACACAATGACAATTCCTGTGTAACACAGGTCACACCATGACATCACTGATGTAACACAGGTCACAGCATGACATCACCTGTGTAACACCTGTTTCACACAATGACATTTCCTGTGTAACACAGGTCACACCATGATATCACCTGAGAAACACAGGTCACAGCATGACATCACCTGTGTAACACCTGTTTCACACAATGACAATTCCTGTGTAACACTGGTCACACCATGACATCACCTGAGTAACACCATAACATCACCTGTGTGACACCTGTTTCAAACACATTGACATTTCTTGTATAACACAGGTCACACCATAACATCACCTGTGTGACACCTGTTTCAAACACATTGACATTTCTTGTATAACACAGGTCACACCATAACATCACCTGTGTAACACCTGTTTCACACAATGACATTTCCTGTGTAACACAGGTCACACCATGGTATCACCTGAGTAACACAGGTCACAGCATGACATCACTTGTGTAACACCTGTTTCACACAATGACATTTCCTGTGTAACACAGGTCACACAATGACATCACCGATGTAACACAGGTCACAGCATGACATCACCTGTGTAACACCTGTTTCACACAATGACATTTCCTGTGTAACACTGGTCACACCTTGACATCACCTGAGTAACACCGGTCACACCATAATATCACCTGTGTGACACCTGTTTTAAACACAGTGACATTTCCTGTGTAACACAGGTCACATCATAACATCACCTGTGTAACACCTGTTTCACACAATGACATTTCCTGTGTAACACAGGTCACACCATGACATCACCTGTGCAACACAGGTCACACTGTGACATCACTTGTGTAACACGGGTCACACTGTGACATCACCTGTGCAACACAGGTCACACTGTGACATCACCTGTGTAACACAGGTCACATTGTGACATCACCTGTGTAACACAGGTCACAGCATGACATCACTTGTGTAACACAGGTCACACTGTGACATCACCTGTGTAACACAGGTCACACTGTGACATCACCTGTGTAACACGGGTCACACTGTGACATCACCTGTGCAACACATGTCACACTGTGACATCACCTGTGTAACACAGGTCACACTGTGACATCACCTGTGCAACACAGGTCACACTGTGACATCACCTGTGCAACACAGGTCACACCGTGACATCACCTGTGTAACACGGGTCACACTGTGACATCACCTGTGTAACACAGATAACAGATTTGCTCTCATGTGCCATCACCTGTGTAACACCCGTTTCACACCATGACATCATGGTTTTTTGTTTGTTTTAGTTTTATTTGATGAGGAAAGAGGAGGAGGAATCCATGACTATGTGACTACGGAGGGCCATTCTGACACATTCAGTGACACCTCCCGCCATCCTAGTCCTGAAGGTCTGTCACCCCTGACCCAGATGTCAAACAAGAAACAGTATTGTATAGTATTGTATCACATTGTTTGTATTGCATTGCACTGTACAGTACTGTGTTGTGTTGTACTGCACAGCATTGCATTGTACTGTATTGTATTGTATTGTACTGCACTGTTTTGTAGCGTACTGTATTATATTGTACTTTATTGTATTCTATTGTATTCTACTGAACTGTAATACAGTTTGCCACAACCTATTTTTCAGTGTGAAATTCTGGCTGCTCTTCCCAGTGAGAGAGCACTGCCACAGCATAGCACCATCCACATTTTTCTCCTTTTTCTTCTGTCTGCAAATGCATTCGTTTTTACTATCAACAAATTTGCCAATGATTTTTTGTTTTTTTTGTTTTTTTGCGAACGACAGCCCATGGGTTCTTTTATGAGTACAAAGTGCACATGGAACCTCGCGTTATCATCTCATCTGAAAGACTTGCACCCACACACCACCACTCAAGGTGCTGGTGGATAATAAATCCCAATCACTATATGAAACTCGAACCCGTGGACACTTTTTTTCCCCCTCCTCTGGCAGCATTACCACTGGGCCTACCACTCCCCTTCAGGAGGCAATAATAACACACTGACAATTTTTTTTTCTTTCAATATGTGTTTTTCCCTTCCCATCCACAGCCTGCCACCTACCTGCAGCAACCAGGTCTTTGGGGCGTTTCTGGCGGCGGAAGGGCCCCACTGCCATGCGATTGAACAGCAGACGAGGGACGGTGAACCGCACAGTGTCGATGATGCCGGCGAAAGGCTGCACCTGGCAGGGACATACAAGGCCAGCACCATGGGTCATCGCCTAGTTCTGCTGACTACATCACACGTCAGCATCTATTCGTGCTAACTACATGAAACGACAGAACCTAACTTCTGTTAACTTCATCGCATGTTAGCGCCTATTTCTGTTGACTATGCTGCATGTCAGGACCTATTTCTGTTAACCGCATGACACATCAGCACCTATTTCTGTTGATCACAACACACGTAAGAACCTACTTCTGTTAACTACACTACAGGTCAGCACCTACTTTGGTTAACAACATCTCACATCAGTACCTATTTCTGTTAACTTCATCACATGTCAGCACCTATTTCTGCTAAACACACGACAGGTCAGCACTTACTCCTGTTAAATACATCACAGGTAAGCACCCATTCCTGTTAAATACACCACACATCAGCACCTATTTCTGTTATATACATAACAGGTAAGCACCTATTTCTGTTAAATACATCAAACGTAAGCAACTATTTCCTTCTGTTAAATACACCACAGGTCAGCACTTATTCCTGTTGATTACATCACAGGTAAGCACAATTCCTGTTAAATACATTACACGTCAGCACCTATTTCTGTTATATACATAACAGGTAAGCACCTGTTTCTGTTAAATACATCACAGGTAAGCAACTGCTAGTTTCTGTTAAAATAACACCATAGGTTAGTACCTATTTCTGTTGCAAAAAAACACACATCAACACATCAAATCTGGTTTCCCTTCCATACATACAGTTGAACACATCAGTGTCAATGGATAGTTTTAAACAAATTTAACGCTTGAACTTAGCAGAAATGAAGGAAGACAGGCCTACACTAATGTACACACACACACACACACAAACACACATGCACACACACACACACACACACACACGTTAATTATTCTCCTCTCTCTTTCATTTTTTCCTCCATCTTTCGTTTTCAAGTCTACCCTGAATTCTCATTCTTCTTTCTTATCATGGTCTGTCCTCTCTCCCCCACCCCCTACTCAATGTTCTGCAGAAGTTCTTCTTCTTCTCTGTTCATGGGCTGCAACTTCCATCTTTAATCATATGTGCAAATGGGCTTTCATGTTCATGACCACTTTCTACCCCACTATGTAGGCAGCCATACTCCATTTTCAGGGGTGTGAGTATGCTGGGTATGTTCTCATTTCCATAAGCCATCGAACGCTGACATGGATTACAGGATCTTCAATGGGAGTATTTAATCCACTGCACATGATGGGAGTTCAGGCACTAATAGGTCTGCGCGTACACTGACCTGGGAGATTGGAAAAATGTCCACCGTTAACTGACCGAAACCTGTGCCCATTGCTCTAGCATCAAAATTTGTTTCCTTCATATGTGTAAACCACAAGTCAAGGGAACTAACTTGTACAGCATTTCTGGCTGTGTCCACATGTGTAAAATATGGAGAGAACCCCCCACACCACCCCCCACCCCCCGACACCCCCCTCCCCTCAAGTCAATTTCAGTAAACTCTCTGTGATTTCAGCATCAATATGACAGGGAAGCCTGTCAAGGCTGTAAACTCCCTAGGATTGAATGGGCTAACCAACCAGGTGTGCCAAAACTGGGGTCCGAGCTCAGGACACCAAGCCGAGAACCCAGCGCTCTTGCCGTTCAGCCATCCCACCCATCAGGGACTTTCAGTACCTGCACCCCCTCCCCATCCCCCCCAGACACCCCCACCCCCCCACCGCCCCTCCCCACCCGTCCCAGTGATGGTGACATCACTGACCTCCAGCGAGGTGCCCATGATGATGACGAGGTCAGCCTGCAGCATGTCCTTCAGGTAGAAGTAGAACCGCTTGGGCAGCTCCTCTCCAAAGAACACAATGTCTGGCTTCACGATGCCCTGCAAACGTCATGGTAATACTAGAGATAACTGTTTGTACAGTCAATGGTTTCTCCACTTCATTCATTTACAGCTTTAGTTGATTTTTTGGTGAAGGACTTTCATACTAGGAGGCAATATTGCACTGCCCTGGGGACTAGTTGGCCTTTGGGGTCCATCCCAACTCAAACTGCTCAAAAGCTCTCTTGGCTGAGAGCGTGGGGATGCAGCTTGGCCAAGACACTCTCCTTAATGATTAAATTCTAGCCCAGATTGTCAGGACAGCAGTTGCCTCCTCTGCTGTTCTGATGGCCACAGTCGGATATGCCTGACTGTGATAAAACAATAGTTTATTTCTAGTGCGCCTTTCATGAAAATTAAACACCCCTAAAGGCACATCACATGAGTAAAGAATAACAAAAAGGAAATTTTTTATCTAAAATTATGTTTAAGTAACATACTTACCGTGACCCACTAGTGCAGACTCCGGCAGGGGTCTGACATTCCTGTCCTGTGCAAACTACTATCTGCCTATGCGGAGAAAATGAAAGTAGCTACGGCCGATAACCTCCCGGAAGTAGGTAACCTCCCCTTTGCCCCCCCTTTTTCCGGCAGCCATCATGACTCCTGTTCCTGTGCTCTTCATACGGCTAAGTTTTTAAAAAAGAAAAATTTTAGTGCATGAAAAATCATAATCACAGCTGAGATTTCTGTAATGACTCTCCAGTGAGTACAACCTCAAAGTTGGGCAAGTCGTCCTCAGTCATATTTGTATTTGTATTTCTTTTTATCACAACAGATTTCTCTCTGTGAAATTCGGGCTGCTCTCCCCAGGGAGAGCATGTCGCTACACTACAGCGCCACCCATTTTTTTGTATTTTTTCCTGCGTGCAGTTTTATTTGTTTTTCCTATCGCAGTGGATTTTTCTACAGAAGTTTGCCAGGAACAACCCTTTTGTTGCCGTGGGTTCTTTTACGTGCGCTAAGTGCATGCTGCACACGGGACCTCAGTTTATCGTCTCATCCGAATGACTAGCATCCAGACCACCACTCAAGGCCTACTGGAGGGAGAGAAAATATCGGCGGCTGAGACATGATTTGAACCAGCACGCTCAGATTCTCTCGCTTCCTAGGCGGACGTGTTACCTCTAGGCCATCACTCCACTATATGCATGCATGCATACCTCGCATGTTCACAAACACACCTCCGTGTACCAGACTCACCTGACAAGTGGTCCTCCTGCACCGAGGAAGTTTGTCCTCCATGATCCTTTCCTGAAACATCAACGATGACCATGTCACTTTTGTCTTTGATTTCCACTTCCCCTATAACCCACGCACAACAATCATGCCATCTCATCAATACCGCCACACACACAAGTCATATCGCCAAGTGTCCACATGCATGTACAAGTATCCATAGCAATCAGTCAATAATTACACTACCTGGTACAAATCCTTTGATATCTTTTTGTCGGGATATTTCACTCATAACATTGGAAACTTGAAAAAATGCTGTCACCCCACTTTGGTTTCTTTATTCAACATGGACAGTGAGTTGAAATTAGCTTCCAAATTCTGAACACCAATACAGTGACAGATGAATGTTATTTTCATAGTTAGTGCTGTTTAACAGGCAGTCTATCAACACATGCACACATGTGACGTCACTTGCTGCAATTGGCTGTAGGCTGTCTATCAGCACATGTGAAGTCACTTGCTGTGATTGGCTGTACAGTTGACCAATCAGATCACTGAAACAGCTTGTGGCGAGAGGAGAGTGTGAATGGGGTGGTGATTAATGGCTGGACTCTACACAAAGCTCAGGTATTTTAAGGAATGAGTGCATCTGCAAAATGAAAATTTAAATAGTTAATCTCACATACAAGATGCACTCGAAGGGGTCAGAGACAAACATTTTTTTTGTTTTTAGGGAAAACGCTTATACCTACAATAACAACCATATATAGCATTAACCACATCTCCACATATCTGTATACATCTATATCTATATAAATATAGACATCTACAAATCTTTATACACATAAATCTATACCTATATGTACACATACATATTCGCAATGCCACCACAGTCAACACCTGACATCAATAGTACCACCAATAAATACATCAACAATTGTACCATCACAATAAAAACAACAACAACAACAACAAAACCAACACGTAACCTTAATTCACACCCCTCCTCTCCACCATCTGATTACATCTGGTGACAACAAGCCCACCATTACAACCGATCATCTCAACACAGAGCGTCCTAAAGCCCTCTTGGCCGAGAGAATGGGGATGTAACACTCTCCACTATAATCAAATTCTAGCCCAGATAGTCGGGACAGCAGTTGCCTCCTCTGCTGTTCTGAAGGGCATAATAGTCAGACGTGACGGACTATCGTACACACATGATTTTGGCCTGTCCGTCGACGAAGCCTCACCTTGATCTCTTCCCCGTTGTATTTCTGCCGACAGGTGACACAGGTGGCTGTGGAGAACGTCCCATGGGCCTCCACCATCTTGTCTGCTGGAATGCCGGCGACTACACACACACACACACACACAGACATGAGTACACACATATGCACATTCACACACATACATATGTATGCACATTCACACACACATGTACACACACATACACACACCCATGCACACAAACACACACACACACACACATGCAAGCATACACATACAAACACATACAGATCAACGAACTTGCTGTTGCCTTCATTTTATCCCACCTAGAATATTGTAATTCTCTCTTAGCTGGCCTTCCAAATGATAAACTCTACAAGCTCGAGAAAATACAGAATAGTGCAGTTCGACTTGTCCTTAAAAAGTCGAGGAGAGAGAGCGCTACTGCTCTCCTGTGGACACTTCATTGGTTGCCTGTTCAAGCCAGAATTGAACATAAAGTTGCCTGTCTATGCTTTCAGTGCCTGAATTGTGATACCACACCCTCATATCTTTCTGAGCTTGTTAACCCGTACTTGTTAAACAGAACATTGAGATCTCTTGATTCCTCCCAGCTAATTGTTCCCTGATACTTCCTTAACTCCTGTGAATAGAGGTCATTTTCCGTCTTCGGCCCAACAACTTGGAATTCTCTGCCTATTGCTCTCAGACAAACAACTCATCTATCTACTTTTAAAGCAAATCTTAAAACTTATCTCTTTAAAAAATACTTATCATAACTCAAATAGTGCTGTTGTCCCAGGCCCATGGCAATGCAAGTGTGTGTGTGATGGTAGAGTAGAGAGAATGGGCGTGGGTAGATGGATGGTGGTGGTGTGGCTCGAAAGGGAGAATGACCCAATTTTTACCCTTTTACCTTTTCTATCCAAAATTTTATTTTACAATTTTTACAAAATCTGTGGCATGCAAATTACAATTATGTTCCTTTTTTACATGTATGTATTTCAAGTAAAAATTGCTGTCATCTCAGCTGTTTAATCATGTGTGTGTCTGTGCGTGTGTGTTAGTGTGAGTGTTGGAGTGTAACAGTTGTAGTATTGATAGCATGTTACATTGTGAGTTTTATGCATTGTGTTTTTGTAATATTAATGATTCTGTTTTATGTTTCTACTACTTTTTATATGCTTTCTTGTTTCACTTTAGGTACTGGATTGTAAAGCACTTAGAGCTTGCTTATGCTTGCATCATTGCGCTATATAAAAATAAAATATTATTAAAAATTATTTTTAATATTATTATCAACCATTATGTGCGTTAATAAAAACAAAGTCACACACACACACACAGTTGACATCACATATGTCAAGATAAATCAAATAAAAGTACTACAACTGCACACATACACATAAAAAAATTTTTTTTGAAATGTTAAAGATTTCATAGCCAGTTACGGCCATGGAGAATTGTCATCCACTGTGCCTAGGGCTCAGCAATGAGAAGGCAGGGCCCACTCCTCTCCTGCCTCCATTTTAACCTCCTCCAACAGAAGTCAGCTACCCATTCACACCTGGGTGGAGTGAGGAAAATCAGAATAAAGCGCCTTCCCCAAGGACACAACACATAACACCACGCCCAAGCGGAGGCCTCGAACACCCGCTCACTGCTGAACACCGGATCAAAAAAAGCAGTGCCTTACTGATTCACACACACACACACATGCACTATAAAATTACAAATAAATAAAAAAAACTCAAGAAAAACCACCATGTGATGTTAGGCAAGCACCGCCTTCTGTCGCTCAGTGGCCAACCCAGCAAACACAGGCCTTTTTTGACTCACTTGTGTAACAAAGTGAGTCTATGTTTTAACCCAGTGTTCGGTTGTCTGTGTGTGTGTGTGTGTGTGTGTGTGTCCGTGGTAAACTTTAATATTGACATTTTCTCTGCAAATACTTTGTCAGTTGACACCAAATTAGGCATAAAAATAGGAAAAATTCAGTTCTTTCCAGTCATCTTGTTTAAAACAATATTGCACCTCTGGGATGGGCACAAAAAATAAAATATGAAGCCTAATTATATGCAAACTGCATTTACTGTTATATTTATATTTTTTGTATTCTCTAAACTTGGCA
This sequence comes from Babylonia areolata, assembly GCF_041734735.1. Classification (NCBI taxonomy): domain Eukaryota; kingdom Metazoa; phylum Mollusca; class Gastropoda; order Neogastropoda; family Buccinidae; genus Babylonia; species Babylonia areolata. Next base: position 24,490,948 of record NC_134885.1, read on the forward strand.
CTTTGATCTGATATTCTGACCCAACAAGAAGAGCAGTCATTATTATCATTTTTTGTTTAAACAGGAACTTCTTTTGCTAAGCATGGAAGTTTTATTTATTTTGCAAAAGTTTTGGTGCAGATAGTAAAAAAGGGAAATTATTCTGTAATTAATGCTAGGAGACTTAATTCCCTTTAAACTGATCTTTCTCATCTTCAACATTACATTTTGAAATTACACAATACATAAAAAGCTTGGATTTTTTTTTTCCAGTGTATCACAAGTGAGTCTTGAAAGCCTTGCCTCTCTTGTTTTTTTTGTTTTTTTTTATTCTTCTTTTTTTCATTACATTTTTGTTCTTTGTTGCTTTTTTTTAAAGAGTATTTTTCTGAAATAATTATCATCTCATCTTTCGTCGTTGTCTTCTACAACATCAACATCACTTTTCTTTCTTTCTTTTCTCTCTTTCTCTCTCTCTCTTTTTATTTTAATTTTTAAATTTTTTAATAAAATTTTGGCCTCAGATGCACAGAACACCCTTTTTCTTCTTTGTTTGTCTTTCTATGTGTCTGGTGGTTCAAAATGCAGCAGCAAGCACAGCATTTTAAAGAGCAAAGCACAGCTTTTACACTCCACAAGTCATTCATTTATAATTCAGTAGTGTCTTAAAAATGTGATATAATCTCACAGAACATTCTTTCACCGACAATTTTCTGTGAGACAAACACTCCCCAGCGCCAAATCTTTTAGACTCAACACTTTCAGTCTCACAACTTGGTTCAAGTCCAAGCAACACAATGGACTTGTTCACTTCAAACTGGGTCATGGAGGCGAAGGTTAGTCATGGTTTTATTGCGCAGGAAACTGGCTGCAGCTGTCAAGCTCTGTCATGATAATTAAAAACTCGATACAGAATTGAAGAATATAATGCATATATTAACTTTAACCATGCCATTTTCTCTGCCAGATGGCTGCCTTACATATTATTGATCACAAATGATTAGTAACCTGTTCATGATTAATGAAACTTAACCACCCATATTTATTTATTTCTTACTGATATTCGTAAGAAACGATTGTGGTGTTCATTTGCCGTGAACGTGCTCTAAGATACTTGACAGTTTGTATTCCTTGACAGCTTGTGTAAGATCTTAAGAAATGAATGATAATACTCCATGATGATAGTCAACCTATGTATAATCCAGCCGCATGGCTGTTTCTGTCTATCAGTCTATTTATGTTGTTTTTTCTGGGGTTTTTTCTTTATAAATGTCCATTAAGATGTTGTTGTTGTTGTAAAATGTCAACCTATCAAAATGGAATTTAAAAAATGTTAAAAAAAAGAAAAGAAAAAAAGCTTTGTCATGATGTGATTAACTGTCCTTTTAACATGACCCCTTAATGTCGACTACAGTCGCCTATGGCCGTGAACTGTCTGGTCGACTGAAGTTGCTTATAGCCGGCTGCGAATGAGTTAAAATGATGATTGAAATGTATGCAGTAATCAAGGAAGGATGTACGCATTCTTTATTCATCATTATTTCACTTGTGTCTAAAAATATTATGTTTTCTTACTTGATTTGCCTTTTACATGATGATTGACCTGTGCATGTTGATCAGGGAAGGGTTGCAAGCTACTCATACATTTGTTTTTCATTTTGGTTTGTTATTTTGTTGACGAGCATTTGAATGAGCCAATCAAAAAATTTCAGTCTCAGCTGCATGAAGCAGACAGTAGATAGATTCTTTTGAAATGAACTGGTTCACTTCTCTCCAAGCACACAGACTTAGTTCTCTCTTTGCACACAAAATACAGAATACTATGTTATCTCAAGAGAAATTCTTGTGTAGGTGACACAAACAGTGCATGAGAACCACAGTCAGTCAATATGAATAGATAAAAGACATAAATTGATAAAATGCTTAAATGCTATGCTGATGTGAACCTCATACACAATCATCACAATCTCACATACAGTAATCACAATCATTCACATGCAATCATCACAGTCTCACAGTCACTCGATATGAACACATCAAAGATACAGAGTGCTTAAAACGCTATGCTGAAGTGAACCTCACAATACAATCATCACAATCATACACACGCAATCATCACAGTCTCACAGTCACTCGATATGAACACATCAAAGATACAGAGTGCTTAAAACGCTATGCTGAAGGGAACCTCACAATACAATCATCACAATCATACACACGCAATCATCACAGTCTCACAGTCACTCGATATGAACACATCAAAGATACAGAGTGCTTAAAACGCTATGCTGAAGTGAACCTCACAAATAATCATCACAATCATACACACACAATCATCACAGTCTCACAGTCACTCGATATGAACACATCAAAGATACAGAGTGCTTAAAACGCTATGCTGAAGTGAACCTCACAAATAATCATCACAATCATACACACGCAATCATCACAGTCTCACAGTCACTCGATATGAACACATCAAAGATACAGAGTGCTTAAAACGCTATGCTGAAGTGAACCTCACAAATAATCATCACAATCATACACACACAATCATCACAGTCTCACAGTCATTCAACACGAAAACTTAAGAGACATAAAACTCTTTAAATCATAAATACAAACCTCACATACAATAATCACAATCATGCACATGCGATTATCACAGTCTCACAGTCATTCAACACGAGAACATAAAAGACATAAAATGCTTGAATACCAAGTTACACACAACCCTCACACACAATAATAACAAGCAAGCACATGCACTCACATACATCACATGCTACTGTGGAGGACTACTCTCCAATACACATGTACTCTTTGAATGTGAGGGCCTTACAGCCCTGTTTAACTAGATTTTCAGAAAAATCATATAAAAAAAAGTTGTCAGTGAATTTGTACTGCTGTTAAAAATTTCATAGTTAACATTGCTATATAATCAAATTCATAGTTAACATTGCTCTTGGTTCTCGCTCCTTTGTAAATATGATTTTTTTCCCCACCATCCCGTCTAAAATCACATTATGTGGATAGACGTTAAACTGAAGAACACACACACAGCACACACGCTCAAGCGCAATGCACCAAACTCACTTCTCTCCAAGCCGTCGATGTTCTGGGTGTAGATGCGCAGCAGCAGTCCTCTGTCGTGCAACAGCTTGGCGAAGTAGTGCAGGTAGTTGGGGCGGTACTTGCCCTTGGGGTACAGCTCCTTGGCCAGGGTGAAGAAGGGCCGGGGGTTGTGGTGGAAGTAGTCGATGTCGAAGATGGCCTCCGCGTACGGGATGCTGTACTGCTGCAGGTTGTCGTAGAGCCCCGTGCCGGGCGACCTGTCAGACACGCATAACACAATCATGCAATTACACGCATGTGAGCACACACGTAACACGCACATTTTCAACCTCACACCAAATACATACACACACACACACAAAAATACACATATACACACACACAACACATACACACACACATGCACACACACACAACAAACACACAAGCACACATCTGTATACAAAATACACACATACAGACACATACACATATAAACACACACAAACAAACACACATACACACACAAAGAGAGAAAGACTATCACTCTGTCTACAATTCTTCAACTCAGTAAACCAATCACCAGTCAATAAAAAGTGACACAGATAATTTACTTCAAATAACTATGGCCAATCCAGTCTTCACAAACAACTATCCAGACAGCTGCTAGTGAAATCTCGCTTGTTTTTCAAGGGCACTTATTTCCCATGTACCAGGGAAAACATTCATTCATGTATCAAGGGCATTTATTTCCCATGTACCAGGGAAAACATTCATTCATGTATCACAGAACTTCAGTATTAGAAAATGAAACTCATTAAAAAAATATATATATCCTGAATACTACTACTACTATAAACAGGTGTTTTGAAAAAACCTCCACACATCCTCCATATGCGCCAAAATAGAAACAGGAAGTGAGGAAGTCAGTGATGAACACGATACAAACATTATCATCCAGACAGATTATTCATGCATCATTCAGATAAGTCAGTCTGATGTTTTAGTGGTGTGTCTTTTTTTCTTTTTTTTTTATAAAGCAAATGATGCACCTCTTTCATTCACACACACACACACACACACACACACACATGAACACACACACATAAACACACACACATGAACAGACACACACACACACACACAAACACTCACACAAACCCTAACATCACTGGAAAGTGAAAACATGTCAAACTGAATCACAGACAAACCAACACTCATCCATGTCTACACACCTGAAGTCCGGGATGCCACTGGGAGTGCTGATGCCGGCACCAACGACAACGACGACGTTTCTGACCAGCTCCTCTCTCAGCAGGGTGGCTACGTCCTCCACGCTCTTGATGCTCACCGGCCGACGACCGGACGAAAAGGGCCGGCGGCCACTGGACAGATCAGTATTACAATACAATACAACACATCTTTATTAATCCAACTGGAAATTACATGTGCATTCAAAGGCTTGTCACTGACACCAATCAGTCGCTCAGCCCAAAGTCAAGTCTAACATTTATATGAACATAGCAAAATATCAATTTAAAAATGAAAAGATTTAATCAAAATATGAAAGTGATAAAAACTTAACAGCTTGCTTTAAAACACAGTGAGAGAAATTATAACATGTATTTTAAAGAAAGCTAAGAAGCGCTATTTCCAGTAAAAGAAATTATAACACACATCTTAACTCACTCAGTACGGCCAGTCCTCTCTTCTCCTCTATACATAACCCTCGGATGTCCTGTGAGTGTCTGAATGACCCAACCTTTAGCTTCCGTTGTCAGAACTGTGGTATTCTTTGTCAACATTCACCTCTTCAGTATAAGAGCCTTCCGCTTGCAATATTTTGATGATGGTAACTGGGGTGAAACGCTGTTAACGTCGTCTCTTTCACCGTTCGTATGGAGAGAGTTAAAGAAAAACTAAGAAGCACTATTTCCGAATAAGAGAAACTATGAAGGAATTTTCATTTTGTAATTATAAATTCTTCAATGGCATTTTGTGTAATAAAGATATCACATTACTGGATGCCATAAAAGAGATATGTTTTAATTCTGTCACAATCATGAAGAAAAATTGATTTTCAGAATAACAAACTGTACCCCAAGTTATCAGACATTCTTATAAAAACAAAACAAACTAAAAAAAAAGTACAGAAGGTATGCATGAAACATAATATTTCAACAAATATGTGAACAAAAACTTTTATAAACTCGGGAGACAACTATCTGCAAATACATTTTAAAACAACCACTGTTTTTAACTTATAAACACATGTTTCCACTCATAACTGACACATTCACAATCACCTCCCCCCCCTCCCCCCATTCTCCCCAGACAACTTCAACTTATCACCCTGCCATCATCCACCCCAACATGCTGTCCGCCCTCTCCCACACATGTGCATCTTGCATTCCAACTCGATAAACCTGCAGTTGCCCGCGCCACCACTCACACACTCCCCCCCCCCCTCCCAACCCCCCCCCTTGCCCCCCCCAACCTCCACCTCTTACACATTCCAACAACAGCAGCAACAGAGAAATCGCACAGATGGATATATCTTAAAAGTGTGTGTGCTACCTATCAAGGTTGAGTGTCCGAATGGCTGTTGGACTAAAGGAACAGCTGTAATGTGTTGTTCTTGCACAGGGGGCTCTAAACCTACCACTCCTGTTCACCTGTTTGCTGTTAACCCCTAGGCTGCCTATATGACGAGATAACTCGTCATGGCAAGCATGTACGCTTCGCTGCCACAATGACGAGATAACCCGTCATCGAAATATTCTGCCTTTTCCTTGTTTTGCGTTCAGTTCGTTGACAAAAATGCTGGTAGCTTTAGCTTGGGGAATCTTTCTGGATTCTATTCATAGCTAGAAACCCCATCTACATCATGAGGCAGTCCTTTATTTGAACGTTTTGGTTGGGTACTGTCCCAGTGTTTGCCTGGCTCCTCTCCTCGCTCGCTCAACAAAATGTCGGACTGATGCCATGCGATCGTAGCGAACTAAATCAACCAAGATTGCTTTCTTTAGCTGATGCTCAGAAAGAATTGAAGCGTAAATTTGAAGACAGTGATGAACATTTATAGGACGATTTGATAGAAAATAAAGGGAGCAATCAAGAGAGTGGCCAAGATACGACTATCAGTGAGTGATGCTGGCTGTGCAAACCTTAGCAGACGACAGAAAGTGACTGAATTATTAGAAGGACACAGTGTGAGCGATTTTCTTGGCACTCAGCCAACGTGGTCTGATGAGAACTGGATAAAGTGACCGGTGTGAGAGGGGTGAACAGGAGGGGGTGGAGACTGAGGGGGTGTGGCCTCTCATCCATATTATCACTTGGAGAAGTCACAATGCATTGTGTATCTATCTCTTTTTATTTATTTATTTTTTTATTGTGATTGTTCTAGCATGATTTTGTGTGTGCAGATATCCATTTGTCCAGAAAATATATTTTAGTGCAAATTACCTGACTAATGTTTGTAATGAACAAGTTGAAAATGTGACAAAAAACAAAACACTGATTTCAAAACAACAGCAGGTCACTAAAAATATATAAAATGGGAAAACATCAAGTGTTTTGTGTTCTGTATTCATTTAGCTTTCAGAAAATATATACTTTTATGGGTCTTTCTCCAATAACAAAGAGCACAGAATTTTTTGAAAATTTATACCCGTTTTTTGTGAAAAAACCCTGACAAATAGATTTCACTTAAATCTTATTTTCCTGGCAGCGAAAGGGTTAAAATCTGAGTAAAGAGGGTGCAATGTAAGACTGAGTCACTGTTTAAAAAAAAAAAAAAATGTTTTTTTTCCTTTTTTTTTTTTTTTTTGTAATGCACATACAAGAGGAAAAAAAAGAAGGAAAATATACAGATAAAAGATAAGTCACAGGATCATTCATCCAGCAAGAACAATTTAAATCTTCAGCACACGTACAAAAGTAACCAGTAACAATGTTGGCAGTACGACATAGTCACCTATACAAGGTTGAATCGAGCATGGGTACACTACTTCCTTTGATTTGTATTTGTATTTGTACTTCTTTTTATCACAACAGATTTTTCTGTGTGAAATTCGGGCTGCTCTCCCCAGGGAGAGCACGTCACTATACTACAGCGCCACCCACTTTTTTGTATTTTTTCCTGCGTGCAGTTTTATTTGTTTTTCCTATCAAAGTGGATTTTTCTAAAGAATTTTGCCAGGAACAACCCTTTTGTTGCCGTGGGTTCTTTTACGTGTGCTAAGTGCATGCTGCACACGGGACCTCAGTTTATCGTCTCATCCGAATGACTAGCGTCCAGACCACCACTCAAGGTCTAGTGGAGGGGGAGAAAATATCGGCGGCAGAGCCGTGATTCGAACCAGCATGCTCAGATTCTCTCTCGCTTCCTGGGCGGACGTGTTACCTCTAGGCCATCACTCCACTTAATATCAGTAATTAAATAAAATAAAAAAAATCAGGAGTCATCTTTAATCAACAATACAGTCATCTTCCATCAACAAACAATATGTTGATCTGACCACTGGAAACAAATATGCAAAAAAAAAAAAACATTCAGTGAATGAGTCTTCTTTCTGGTGACTGAGGTGAACAGTCTGAAATGAGAGAGAATGAGCATCTTAAAAATACACTGGATGGTCTCTTGAAATTCCATTAGAGACTGAAGTGGACAGACAACTCGTAAGACAGACCAGCAATTAATGTTTTGATTTGACTGGATGATTTATTCTTGTAGACTGTGGACAGACAACTCATAAGACAGACCAGCAATTAATGTTCTGATTTGACTGGATAATTTATTCTTGTAGACTGTGGACAGACAACCCATAAGACAGACCAGCAATTAATGTTTTGATTTGACTGGATGATTTATTCTTGCAGACTGCGGACAGACAACTCATAAGACAGACCAGCAATTAATGTTCTGATTTGACTGGATGATTTATTCTTGTAGACTGTGGACAGACAACTCATAAGACAGACCAGCAATTAATGTTTTGATTTGACTGGATGATTTATTCTTGTACACTGTGGACAGACAACTCATAAGACAGACCAGCAATTAATGTTTTGATTTGACTGGATAATTTATTCTTGTAGACTGTGGACAGACAACCCATAAGACAGACCAGCAATTAATGTTCTGATTTGACTGGATGATTTATTCTTGTAGACTGTGGACAGACAACTCATAAGACAGACCAGCAATTAATGTTCTGATTTGACTGGATGATTTATTCTTGTAGACTGTGGACAGACAACTCATAAGACAGACCAGCAATTAATGTTTTGATTTGACTGGATGATTTATTCTTGTAGACTGAATAGTGAACTTGAAATTATCAGCAGTCTGAAAATGAACACCTGAACTGAATGTTTAAAAATTCAAGGGGTAAAATCAGTGCTGTTCAAGCAAACTAGGCGTTCCTTTCTTCAGAGACGATGTGGAGAGGCCCCTATGAAAGTTGTATGCCTGTTTTCAAGAAGAGTAAGATTACCTTACCATTACACACCTTCTTGAGGGATGGATAATTGCAAATGTACTCCCCCCTCCCCCCTTTTTTTTTCATCCCCTGCTTTTACTTTGATTGCTCTTTGCTACTGTTCATGTATTTGGCACCTTGTTTTTTTTAGGATTACTTTTTTTTTTTTTTAATGGCTAGTCTGCTTTTTCTGGCATACTGCCACCTCAGTTTTGGTAATGCATCCATATCTTAATATGTAATGTTGCTTTGTATACATGCATATTCAGTTATGTGAATAAAAAAAAAAAAGTTTTTTTTTTTTTTTAAATGGCTAATCTGCTTATTTTGGCATACTGCCACCTCAGTTTTGGTAATGCATCCATATCTTAATATGTAATGTTGCTTTGTATACATGTATATTCAGTTACGTGAATTAAAAAAACTAAATGAATACATAAATGAATAAATAAACACATAAATAACAAACAAATGAACAATGAAAGAGAGAAAGAAAGAAAGAAAGCTGTCTCCACCAAGAAGCACCAACCTGCCGGAGCGGAAGGAGGAGGAGGCAGAGGAGTCCTGCAGACTCAGCTTGCCCACGCCGCCCACCAGCGAGCGGTCCGTCTGGTGACCCAGCAGTGACCTGCCCGTCGGGGGCTTGCCCTCCACGCCTGACACATGGCGCCCCCTGCCCATGGCCTGAGTGCTGTGGTGCCGCCCGCCCCCCACCTTGCTCTGTGGCTGACTGCCTGCCCGCGGAATGCGTCCTGGGCAGAAGGGAAACCTCACTGTGTACAGCTTTGTGTCACTCACTCACTGTGTGCAAACACAAAAACAACGATAATGATAATAATGAGTTTGTTTATACAGCGCCTTATCAACTGATTTTGCCCTGGGTGCTTTACAATTACAACAGTTCCAATTTGAAAAAAAAAAAAAAACGAAAACAAAAAGAAAAAAAAGAAGAAGAAATAATTATCCTCCAAAACATGCAGGTTGGTCCAACAAAAGAAGCAAACATGACGAATCATGACAAGACACTGCATGAAAAGTACATACTTTACGCCATGTTTACAGTAAACACCCTAAAAAAAACTAACATCCATAACCAACTGCGTACATCACAAAACCCCAATAATGATGCAAAACCCAACAACAACAGCCAAAAATCAGTCCCACTCTTCCTCTCTCCCCTGCACACGACACGGCAACAATACATCCACACAACACAGCAACAACACACACTGAAAACAGAAACAAGCACACACCCACACTGTCACAGGCATCGGGAGATCAATTAAAGGCAGTTTGAAACAGATAAGTCCTGAAGTTGGTTTTGAAGGTGGAAATGGACAATGATGCCACTGACGGTTACTTATTTTACACTCTATCCACAAAACTGTTCCATTTCTAGGTGCTTTACAAAACATATATCACACATAACACATTACATTAATGTTACATAGATCTACTCACGATATAATAGCAATGTAATGCTGCAATCATTGACAAATAATAATGATAATGTGCATTTTTTGCACTTAAACTCTCATAGCTCAGAGCACTTACAGCTAACCAAAGAAACATGCACATTATAATGTGTGTACACACACACACACACACACACACACACACACACACACACACACACTACAAACAAGAACATCAAAGATAGTACATTACTACAGCACACACACAAAAATAATATAAATCAGGTTGAACACACACACACACACACACACACACACACACACACACACACACACACACAGTTGTTGTTTTTTTTCTCTCTGCTTGTTCAGATATATATGTTATTATTGTCATAGTTCCATTACTTTTTAAAGGATTGATCTACCTGAATGTCACACACACACACACACACACACACACACACACACACACACACACACTGATTCTATTGTAATGAAATAAAGAGAACAAAAAGAAGAAAGAAAAGCAACAACTGAACAGTACCTTTGTGTGAAGTGGGAACAATATATATAATATATTCTCAAAATTATGTTTTCAAATTTTTGTACCTTATGTTGAAGAACGAGCAAATTTTAAACTGTACACTGAAGTGAAGATCTTGTTTCAGATATTTATATTTAGCTTTGCCAGAGTTAGGTATAAGCTGAAAACCATGGATGACACCCACACTGAAGAGTGTATTCTAACACTGCCACTGTGCCATGCCATTTGGTTACTGGAGTTATACACATTCAACAAAGACCAATCTACTTCTCTCTCTCTCTCTCAAATCTGATGTAAATGATTTGATTTGCCCATTATGCCAGAAAGAGAAAGAAGACGAAGTGCATTTTGTTTTGAGCTGCTCAGCTCTTAAAGGGTCAAAAGAAAGATATATTCCAGCTAGATATTTCCAACAACCTTGTACATGTATTCAAGTTGTGCTTATTGATGTTGTACAAAAGGCAAAATGATATATGGAATTTGTCCATTTTCCTGCACAAAGCATTTAAATTTAGAGAAATTACAACGTTGTAATATGATTAGCAAATGTATCTGTGTTTCACGTGATTTCATATGATTTTGGTTTTCTCGTGTTTATTCAAACAAATGCTATGCAACCAATGTTGCTTGTGTAACCCTTCACAGGGGCTATGGCCTGATGAATAAATCATCCATATCCATCTCTCTCTCTCTCTTTACATATATATATATATATATATATTCTCTTATCAACAGTCTCCTGTCGATGTGTTTATCATCAGCTGACATATCAAACCATCAAAGAGAAAACACACAGACTGTGACAGAGAGACACGAATCAGCTTCAAATCCAGAGCCTTATCATGTGGTGTTCTGGTGAAACTGCTGGAGACATGAAAAAAGCTGGACACAAAGAAACTAGAAAGGAAGGTCCACATTGGTCAATGCTGTAAGGAATGGTGGAAAAGGGAGTTTCAGTTTCTATGGCTCATGTTTGAACATGGTGTTAAAACAAGTTTGGCTAACAGTGAGTGCGTGCGTGTGTGTGCACATGTATGAGTGTGTGTGTGTGCACGCATGTGTGTGTGTATACATGTGTGTGTGTGTGTGTGTGTGTGTGTGTGTGTGTGTGTGTGTGTGTGTGTGTGTGTGTGTGTGTGTAAATTTGCACAGGCACAAGTTTGCAAATGATTACAAGAGACTGATTTATTTTTTCACCTGTGTTAGGTATGTAACAAGTTTGCAGCTACTTTACTCGTACATGATTTTCATCTGTTTGATGAGTGTATTTATAAATGTGTGCATATGCACAATAATAATCATGCACATGTGTGTGAGAATGAATTCAAATAAGCATGAATGTATGTTTTAACATGCTTACAAGTGTGTACGAGTCTCTGTGTGTGTGTGTGTGTGTGTGCGTGTGCGCACGCGTGCGCGTGCACGAGTGTGTGTGTGTGTGTGTGTGTGTGTGTGTGTGTCTGTGTCTGTGTGTCTGTCTGTCTTTCTGTCTGTCTGTTTCTCTGTCTGCCTGGCACACACACTAACTGACACATAAACCCATTCATAAACTTTATTAAATATATTATACAAACTGAAAGTACTTCAATGAAATTCACCGTCCCAGTTGCACAAACACCTACAACACCCCCAAATTTGAACTGAATGACAGAGAGAGAAAAAGAAAGAGACAGACAGACAGAGACTGAGAGAGAGAGAGAGAGAGAGAGAGAGAGAGAGAGAGAGAGAGAGAGAGGCTGGAGAAGATAGGAGTGAGACAAGAGATAGATCAAGGGAGAGATAGAGGGAGGTTTGATTGTTCATCAGACCAAAAACACAATACTAAACATACAAACAAATAAACTTGTGCTGAAACATTTATAGCATGCAATAAAACCACACAAATCTTTTTCATGTTCCTACATTGCTTGTACACACACACACACACAATCTTTAGTGTAATTTTTTGCAATGCACAATGTATTTTAATTTTAGTTTATAGAATAAGTGACTGTTTTCTTTTTGTTTTCTGATCACTTTCAGAAACTTGTCCCAGACACTTGTACTAAGTGAAAAAAAAAAAAAAGGTACACACACATATGTACACAAAACTGATGCAAGTGCAAAGCACATACACACACATAAGTATACATTTGCTGCACTGTCAGCATGCGCAACAGACATGGCAGATGCTTGGCCTGAGCTGCACGGCCATTCATTCGGTCCATTGTATCTCAAAGTTTGTGGCGTAAGTGGATCAAAATAATCTAGTAACACAGTTAAAACTCTTTTTTTTTTTATACATTATAATTAAAACTCTTTTTCTTCTCCCTCTTTTCCCCCATTCAACTCTAGATGGTTTGCAGCATCCACAGGATTCCTTGCCATACTGATACTGATGCACACACACACACACACACACACACAAACACACACACACACACACAAATCCAAAGAAAATATAATGAAACTGATGTTTTTTTCCTCCAAACTGACATGTGTGGACACACAGTGTCTAGAAATTAGTTCTCTTTGCCTACAGCTTATACCATATGTGGGAACATGTACACCATTTTAATGAAAAAAATGTTGATGCCAGAGCAATGCTTAGACACTGGGCTTGATGAGCTACCTGGTGTAACCATGAACTTTGATGAGGACAATGGCTAATAAAGCTAAAAGCACAGAGTTTTTCAGTCTATTTCCCCCTCATTCTGGTAGTGTGTGTGTGTGTGTGTGTGTGTGTGTGTGTGTGTGTGTGTGTGTGTGTGTGTGTGTGTGTGTGTGTGTGTGTGTGTGTGTGTGTGTGAGAGAGAGAGAGAGAGAGAGAGAGAGAGAGAAATATGTGTGTGTGAGAATATGTATGTGTGTGTGTGTGTTTGTGTGTATGTGAGAGAGACAGAGAGAGAGAGAGAGAGAGAGAGAGAGAGAGAGAGTGAGTGAGTGAGTGTGTGTGTGTGTGTGTGTGTGTGTGTGTATGTGTGTGTGTGTGTGTGTGTGTGTGTGTGTGTGTGTGTGTGTGTGTGTGTGTGTGTGTGTGTGTGTGTGTGTGTGTGTGTAACTGGTATACTGTTTGGTTTATAAAATCTGTGAGTGAGCTCAAAGGCATTCCAGTTTTCTGGCCCTACATGAGACCCACTGAGAATATCAAACAAGGAATAAATATTGTTAGTTTTACTCTTTGTAAGATAAAGGCAATACATTGAAACCAGTACTGCTTGTGCTACCCATCAGCTATCATACCCATATTGCGGTAAATAAGGGCACAGATAAAATAAACCCTTTCAGAATCTTTTAATAAACAACTTTTCTCTCTCAGTCTCTGTCTTATAGTTCCAGTGAATTTGGTAAGATATTTTCTTTGGGTTCCTTTTTTCTGTCGAAGCATAATGCAATATACTAATATATACACACACATTGTACATATCATGTGAGAAGATGTGGGATTACATCAAACACTTGTGGTTAATTCTTCTCTCTCTCTCTCTCTCTCTCTCTCTGTGTCTCTCCCTCTGTGTGTGTGTGTGTGTGTGTGTGTGTGTGTGTGTGTGTGTGCGCCAAACTCAATACTTCATCAGTAATCACATTATCAATGTATAATATTAATAATAAAGGCTGCACAATGTGTTTTTACTTAACTTCAAAACTCAAGTGCTGATGACATTATATTTTCGTGCTGATGATATCGGTTGTTGTTTTTTCTGCCACTGCAACTGTGTACCGTTACAGCTGTAAGTACAGGTCAACAGGAAACACGATCACGGTCGGTAACGGATTATAACAAGACTAAAATAGACAACTGCCTTATCAGTGCTAAGTAAAACAATTCAGTACAGCTGACTATGGCAGATCTATTTACCACGAAGGAGAGAACTGAACAATAGAAATGAAAAATATGTTAAGCAGAAAAAAAGGAAACGAGCTTTTAATCCAGAACTTCGCAAACTCCCCTTGTTCTCATAACTCTCTGGCATCGACTCGAGATCAAAGACAGACGTCACAAAGTCTGTGTGGAACTTACCTCTTGAATTTGGAGCAGCTGCCATGACCAATACTCGTCTTAGCATTGTGTTGAACTTTGGCTCAAGTACTGATTCATTATAACTGTAATTTTACGAGAAAAGTAAGAGAAATCCAAAAAGTGTTTGGGCCGAGTTATCAGCAAGGGCCCCCCGGAAGCCATAGTTACCCCAAAGATAGTTGTACCAAGGGAGCTAATTTTGTAAAAAGCTTGTATCGATTATCTCCCATAGACACTGGGGTTATTATTTTGAGTCTGTGGTTTTGAGGAGCCATTCATTACAATCTGTAAAACAAAAAATTCATCCGTTAAGTCCATTGATTCAAACACGCTTTACTCATCATAGTGTGCAACTGTGTTGACAAGATTTTTTTTGTTTTGTTTTTGTTTTTTTTGTTTAATAGTAGACCTACTGTATCCGTATCTGTATCGTGGACGTCGGCAGGAATCAATTCTGGCATAGCAGAACCGTTGGGAAGACTTTGAGGAGAGACCGCCTCCCCCCCCCCCCCCCCCCCGCCTCCCCCATTAACTGACCCCTTTTTACACACACAGAGAGAGAGAGAGAGAGAGAGAGAATGGCAAATTACTTCTTTTTTTTTTCTTTTTTTTTTTGACAAATTACGTTTTACAGCTCTTGTGCCAAGGGGGGTGATTCAGCTTATAAAGCGAGTGACGGGGAGGGGGGTGAGGGGGGGAACAAAAAGGAGGAAACAACAAGCAACTGAAGTACACATTCATAAACGCATAAACACCCATAAAAAATTATCATGGCTCAAACTGCATGTTATTAATATAATATATTTAATTCATCTCATGCATGCCAGTCAATTAACTTGACATTAAATGATACTAAGTAATACAAACATGTAACCACGGCATCCAAACTTGCAGCCGAACCTCTTTGTGGTTATTTAGCTTTCTTAATTTACCTTGTATCTTAGTTCTACATTATGTTTCTATCAAGCTAACACTGACTATTTTCCAGTTAATACTTTCCTTCTAACATTATATGCCTCTGTAATATATCTGGCGAGCCTGAAAATGTAATGTCTTCATCATATTTGATGAAAGGATAGCCGTACCAGATCACGTCCTAGTGCAAAGGGATGCGCAAAGAATGTATAATCATTTCTAATAAGATGATAATGTATTCCTTGCAATGGAAAACTAAATCATCCTCATTTTCTAAATTCTGGCGACACATTTGGCATAAACTATCACTATCGCTGTTTTCAACGGATAAACCATGCTCTATTGGTATTTAACCATAAAGTTCTGGGTCGAAATCGGGAATGGAGGCACCCCGGCGGACGGTTGTCATTCATTTGTGATGACTGAAATGTATTTTCCAGACTGGAAAAAATTGTTGAACGAAAAATACAATATTATTTTGTATTTTCTTCCATTCAAGTTCTGAATGCCAGCCACGGTTTTGTGAACGGTGATGTTGAACCAGTTATATTTTGCATTTTCTTCAGTCCATTTCTGAATGATAGTTTTGTGTGTATATGTTGATAAGACGATCCTTAAATTCCGAAATAAATGCGAGATCATTCCCTACTCCTGGACTAATCCATACAATCTTAAACCCATTTTCACTGAACTGGAACAATTTATTTTTACTTCACTGTCTATCGAATTTCTTTCCTTCCTCATGCTGCTATAGTAACATGTCATAAGCCTGCTCACACAGTCTCAGTGCCGGTTGGTAGTAATTTAACAAGTTTTAACCAATACTTTATGCTCTTAATTGTCAGTGTACGATTTTGTTGTTGTTGTTGTTGTGAGTATCTACCCGTTTCACCATGCGCTACCTTATTAGAGGGACGAAGAGGTATATATAAAGAACAACATTTTACTGCAAACTGTGAATGAACTTACGATTTCCATTTGTTTGTTCTCATAAGTACCCAAAATTTCTCAGCTGCATATGCGTGTTTCGGCTCTATTTGTGTGTTGAAGAGATTCAAGTAAAGAGAAGAATCAATAGACTGAAATTTTCGCATAGCTCTAAGAATTTCAGCTACCCCCTTTTCCCCTTCCTGAACATTTCGGCCCATGCTGGGTTTTAACTTAACTTTGTTGTAAAAATCAGTCCTAGATATTTGTAGGGATTAGTCACTTTTACTTCAGTATCTCAATACCGTGCCACCATTTCTGTGGAACCGAAAGATGTCTACCTTTTCGATATACTATAATATTTGTTTTGTCCAAGTTTACAGTAAGATACAGATGTCTGCTTCGTGTTCAGTTTAGAACGTTTAACTGATTTTGCAGCCCCGCAACTGTATCAGATAGAAATATTACTAAGTATCATCAGCAAACAGCAATAAAAATCATTCAACAGCTCCTGAAGTCATTTGTACTCCATTCTTTCCCTTTCTTGACAATTCAATAGCTAATGTATTAATAAAGGATGAAAATAATTGTGGGCTAAGCAAAATCTTGGAACGAAACTCCGTATCGGCGACACAGAGCAGTGCCTCTGCAGAACAGGCAGCCAGACAACAGAACATCTGCTGCCGCAGTCCTGCCCGCTCCATCAAGCGTTCCGAGAGAAAACCTGGCCCGACCCAATCCCAGCGGCCCGGAAGCTCTTTGGAGGACTGGATGACCTGCGACGTACTGCCGCCTTTGTCGAGGAGACGGGGGAATCCATCTGATAAATGACGAACGAGACAACAACAACACATCTTGGACATGTGAAAAAAACAGTGTAAGATTTTTTTTATCCCTTACACAGGCCAAAACTGTATCATATATTCCTCGCACCTCTCTATATGATTTTCCATCAACACCACTATTTCTCAGGACATTCCACAACATATTTATGCTTAAGCCCATCGCACATGGGGCGTCAAGCAGCAAGATTCAGGCGACAAGCAGCAAATTTCGCGCAGCGCACAGTGTGCGAGGTTTTCAGGCAGCAAGAGTCGCGCGCCACGCAGCAAGATCGCCGTCGCTGCGCGTCGTGTTTCTTCGATAGAACTTGACCGATTCCTCTGCAACAAAAGCGACAGACGTGCGTGGAGCAACCAATCACGAGACCCGCTCGTTTCACGTGAGACATCGTTTGGAATCTATTTCAGAAAGTTTCAGCACGTGACTTTCCAAATATGGAGCGTGATGCGTGATGCCTGGGGAGGTTTGTCGCGCGTGTGTGAGCAACACGCCTCGCTACAGGTTTCAGGCGTCTGTGCGACAAATGTAGCAAGGCATCAAAAACTGATGTGCAGCCGACGCTGTCTCGCCCACGTTACTGAATCGAACGGTCTCTGGAAATCTACAAAAGCAACATACAAAGTTTAGAGTTTCTATTGGAAAGCCTGTCTTGAATCCGGCTTGCTTCTCAACAATGTTTGTTTCCCTTTGTGCCCATTTTGTAAGCTTTTTATTTAAAATATGGATATAAACCTTTTTTTTTTATCACACTTGTCAAAGCTGCCCCTCTACAATCATCGGGATTGTTGTTATCTCCCTTCTTGTATATCTGCACAATGATAGAATTAGACCAAACTGTTGGAGATTTCCCTGCGTCAAAAAGTAAGTTGAAAAGATCTTCTAAAAAGTCAATAACTACAGCACTGATTTGCCTGTTTTAACATTTCGCTAACACTGAATGATATCAAAGTCCGTATTTTTTACCAGTTTTCAAATGTCTTATTCCTTTGGTTGTGGTGTTTGCGTCGCAGTTGCTGTTGTTGTAATTACTGCTTGTCACTGTTTTGCTTGTTTGCATGGCATGAGCCGCCACGCTCGCTTATATCAATACAGAATTTGAATGAGTTTGCAGAGACTTTTATTCTGCACCTTGCTCCTTCCCGCATTACAAGACAAGTGTCTTATAATGAGGTCAAAATTCCCAAAGAAAGGAAGATTTCACAACACTACATATTAAATACACTGAGGTTGTGTATATCATCCTCTTCCTCTATTGTCACGTTTTCCTGTTCTAAATTCTCTGCCTCATTCAGTTCACTAAAGAAGTGATCATACCACTGCTGTAAACTAATGATGTTTCTATGTATTATTGCTTTTCTGTTTACCGTGGCTGATCTTATTGTTGTCCAAAACCATTTAGGATCGTTAATCGATTCTTTAGTCAATTTGCTTAACCTAATTCGAGTCATGTCGCTCTTTCTTATCCTTTTTCAGTTCATCATACAACATTCTCTCTTTGCCATACAACTCCTTGCATTCTTTTAAACCCGTTTTCGCCCTTCTTAAATTCCTCAACAGAATCTTTTACAGTTCTTTTCTTCTGCGCACATTCTTCAGTCATCAAACCAATCGTTCGTCAACCTTTTCTTTAGCCCACTCATCCTAACCATACATGCCACCGCTCCCGGTACAATGCATAAACAAACATGTCAACACATTCATCGAAATCATCCATCATAACTCCTTTCGCTCTCTTTAAACACTCTCTACACTCACATGAGGTAATCTTTTTTTTTTCAACATTTTTTATTCAGACAAAAGTTTACAGATATAGAATTTATATGTTTAGTTTTGCATCAGAAAGTATAGGGTAAGCATATAATTAAGTTCTAAGTACTGACAAGTCCACAACAGCAATGCAATATATGTTCAATGGCAAAAATCCAAGGTAGCATTGTATAGCTTAATCTTGTATTAAACAGTTATTAAGTGCCCATTTTTCCACAAACTTGTTATATTCTGTAGTTATGTTAAAGGCATACTTATCTACTTCATATGCCTGTTTGAGGTCTTTTTTGAACATTTGTAGTGTTGGTTTTACTCAGTTTTGTTGATTCTACATTTGTATACATAGAATTTAGCTATCAATAAAATATATGTGAAACATTCACCAGTTTTTGTTATATCCAAAAAGCACCGGTGTGTCTTTCAGGTTAAGTCTATCACAATGTAAACACTTTTCTTTTAAATATCTCACAAACTCCTTTCAAAAATGTTGTACATGGTTACATTCCCATAGATAATGCATAATTGTATCTCTTTCTTCCTTACAAAAATTACACATATTATCTGGGAGTATTCCCATCTTCATCAAAACCGAATTTGTCACAAGAATATGATAATTAATTTTCACTGATCTGGAACCATTTTAACCTTATCTCATGGATTACATGAGGTAATCTTTGTACATTTGCTCACTTTCTACACTGAGACTTCACTATTTTTTTCTCTCTTGCCTTCAGTCGTGACATCGTTATCTCCCTTTCATTCCTCTTAGTCATTCAGATCAACTCAACAGGAAAGTGCCAAGAATGCAGTTTACCCGCAACACGTAAGTCACATCTGTTACTGAAATAATTCACTGCAGTCTTCTCAGTCACGGTGAAACAATGAAATAATCAATGATGCTACACCCGTGCGACGACACATTGGTAATTTCACCATCGTCGTCTCCTTTCAGCTGCAATTATCATTAACAATAACTAAGTTAAACATAAAAAAAAAAATCAAGGAGAGATGATCCAAAGTTATTATTACTGTTATATTTAGAAGAACGAAACCCAAACTCATCTTCTTCATCACTCTCTAAATAAGAACTATATCAGGATAGTCATGTTGTTACTGACTGTTTATTGCCTATCCTGGCATTTAAATCACCACACATAGCAACGTAAGTATCGTACTGTTCTGGATAGACTCCGACAGGTTTTCTTCCAATATCACCACTCCAGCTGTGATGTCACTGTTGCTGTACACTGGGCTTTCAGCCTCACTGAGGGGATACACAACACGACGGCCGTCTCAAGCCAGCTCTTTGATTGGTCGCGAACACACAGATGAGACATGTGGCTTCAAGTTGCCCGAGGGACGGAACCACTGGACTGAATGGGAAGGAGTGGCAGCCGCGGTATTATATATATATATATATATTATTATATATTATGCCTTTATAACACAGGCCGCCGCGCGCCAGGCAGCTGGTTCTCCATCTTGCTAGAGGCTGACAGCATACATTTCACTGCTGGACAGTAGTAGAGTGTAAGGAGTTGGCCATGAACCTCCGCACCTTCCCAGACTAGCTAACGTCCCGACAACACAAACACGGAGACACAGAAAAGTTCAGCTCGTTTTACTATGGTCATGTAAACATACATAAATAAATGAACGCCTCAAACCCAAGCATTACTCACACACACACACACATACAAAAAAACCCAAAAAACCCAACTCTACTGCACAATACAATTTGCTGTCAACTGCAGCGCCAGTTCTGCTTAAACACGAAGCCAGAGTTCAGTCATTTGCTGACAGCCAAAGAGGGACCACGCTGGTAGTTGCTGGCTGGAGCTGGTCGGGGAAGAGGGACAGTGGGAAAGTGGGAGCGGGAACGGGAACGGGAGTGAGGGAGTTTCGGGGTGACGCGTTAGAAGGGGGACGAGGACCATTCCAGACTTGTCCCGGAGACCTGTCGAAGGTAGTGGCACGGAAGGGAGGGAAACAGGAAAACCTGTCACGAGGTAAATGGGCACACCGCTGCCCAGGGTGAAACACAGACACACACACACACACACACAGAAAGAAGGGGGTGACAACGAACACACCCCACTACTTCTGTAAGACAACACCCAACAGCTCCCTCGCTGGAACGGTGATCCGTCTCTTGACAGAGCTTGGCATCAAAAGCCCAGAGAAATCTTTCTCTCCTCACCACATAGACTTCTGAACTCACTCAGAGTTCACACAACGTTCAGGAGAAGGGACATGACATACACATATCCTCAGATATGCACGTGTAAAAGCATGAAGGGGGACAGAGGGGGGGGGTGAAGGAGAGGGATGGAAAGAGGGGGGAGAAGGGAGAGAGAGGAGAGGGAGGGAGAGAAAGGGGGAGAAGGGATGGAAACGAGTTGCACATGAACACAAGCATAGCAACCGTCACGAGCCGTGACACATTTTCAGCAAAATATTTCATCTTTGTTTGGCAATAAACTGCGACAATAGGTATGAGAAAGAGTACTATCTGTTAAAAAAAAAAGAAAGAAGCTAAATTACGATCTTTTATTTTTGACATCTCTCTCTCTCTCTCTCTGTTTCTCTTTTAGTCTTGACCATAATAATAAAAATGATAACGACTAATGATAATAACGATTACAGTATTAATGATGTTGATAATGATAATAACAACAATCGATAATTATAGCAATGACAATGATAATAATGACAACAACAATCATAGTATCAATAACAAGAACAATGATAATAATAATAATAATAATAATGATAATAATAATAATGATATTTGAAGCAACAAATAGTTGTCTTAGACAGTATCAGTAGCTCAAGGAGGCGTCACTGCTTTCGGACAAATCCATATACGCTACACCACATCTGCTAAGCAGATGCCTAACCAGCAGCGTAACCCAACGCGCTTGGTCAGGCCTTGAGAAAAAAAAAAGAAATAAAGAGAAATAAAGAGAGAAGTAAATTATTATTCAAAAATAATAAAATAATAATAATAACAATAAAGATAGAAATAAAAATGAAATAAAATGAAATGACAATAATAATGATAAATTAGTATGAAATAAAATGAAAAAAAGGATAAATAAATGAATGAATAAATAAACAATTCAAAAAAAGAAAAGACGAAAAAAAGAAAAAGAATAAAAAAATACTTTAAAAAACAACAACAACAACTTGGTCTTGGACAAAGTTCATGTAGCAAATCGTACACATACGTCGACAAATATTGTCCATCAATAGAAAGACAAGCAGACAAAGAACTGTGCATGAATGGGTGTAAAAGGAAATAAAATGAAAGAAAACTTAAAAAAAAAAAAAAAAAAAAAAGAGTCAGAAAACGAAAGAAAAAAGAAAATCAGAAAACACAGTAGCCGGAAAAAACAGAAAATAGGAGGTTGGAGGCCCCACAATAGACAACAAAAAACAGCGTCAGTGTGTGTGTGACAAAAAAGAGGGGAGAGGGAGGGGGGGGGGGGGGGGGAGGAAGTTGGAAAAATTAGCTAGGAGGTTGGAGGTCCCACAAAAATCAACAACAACAAAAACAACAACAACAAAGCAGACAAAAACCAACAGCCGAAAACAGTGTGTGCGTGCGTGCGTGTATGTGTGTGTGTGTGTGCCCGGTGTGTGTGTGTGTGTGATCACCTTCATCTCATTTTTTTTCTCTTTACCTTCCTCCCTCCTGTAAGTTTCCGTCGCAGTTACCATTTTACAGCTGAGTAACTAATTTCGCTCTCCCTATTTCTCTTCTCCAGTTGTTTATATATACATTAAAACCAAAGTAATTTTCAAGTAGAGAGACTCAGAGAGAGGGGGAGAAGCGCGCGCAGCACTGAGGCAGTAGCCTCCAGCAAGATGGCAGCCTTCTGGCGCGCGGCCGGCTTGTGACGTCGTTAAGAGCAGACCAGCACAAACGGCAGAAAATTCTACGCGCATCTGTGCATTAAGAAGCACTCCCTGACTCATCTCGTTATACACATTCCGGCGGTACCGCAAGGCCCCACCCCCTATCGCCTGGCCCGGTTGAGCATCATGATGCGGAGATGCGCCGTACCGTAGTTACTAAAAAAAAAAAAAAAGCAAACGTGCACGCCATTCTTACAAATCACGCGCCTGTAGGCCTACCTCGCGGTCAAGGTCGGCACCGCATTATCTGGGGAGAACTCATTGAATGATCAGGGAAGGGAAAAAGTTAATCTACATTATGTTTGCTGCTTTTATTGATCAACAAATTCTTAGATGGAGGATAATTAACATTATCATTGTGAATTAATTACCAAGATTTCGGAACAGTTAAAAGTCTGCCACAGTCCCCGAAATGGATCCAGTGTGAGTCAGCGAGTAGGTCTCAGTCAGGGCCCCTGGTTGGAGGAGGCGGGTTGTATTGGGGGTAAACAGAAAAGTTACGGTAACATGTTGTCAACAGAAACAAAAATACATGATTCAGTAGAAGAAAAAAAACCCCATGAAAACGAAAACTGACAATATAGAGTGTGAAAATCGTACAGAGTCATTGACACTGACAAAAGTTTATTGAATAGGCTACATCCCCTTTCAATAGAGGTTCACATTCGACAGATATGTCACTAATTACATACTGAAAAAAGCGAAACAACAAATACTAACATTCAGCAATTTCAAGGAAAGAATTGTGTTTTTTGATACGAAACCGATCTTGTCTAACTGGTACACTGCTTCACCTCTACTTTGTATATTTTGGCTTGCATTTAAATCTCAGATCCTAGCCAAATAAAATGAAGAAGAAGAAGAAGAAGACTGAAGAGAGAGAGAGAGAGAGAGAGAGAGAGAGAGAGAGATACATGCCCGTGTTCACTCACACACACACACAACATAAGAGACTATATACACGATGACACCTCACCATACGTCAACGAAACAACCAAGACTCAAATCCCTTATCTGTTATATGCGGACCGGACTGACATTGTGATGCTCTCGACACCAAAAGTAGGACTACAAAACAAACTAGACCAGCTACATGAATACTGTCTGCAATGTGGGCTTAAAATCAACAGGGACAAAAACAAAAGTCGTAATTTTCACAAAAAACGGCCCCAAAATACCAGCGCTCTTTTCATGTGGCGATAACTGCATCGAAACGACGGATAGATACAAATACTTGGGAGTTATTTTTCATAAGAGTGGAAATTTTCACCTTGCTGAAGACCACTTAGCCAAACAAGGAAATAAAGCAGCGCATGCTCTGAAACGCAGTGTGCGAGGGAAAGAAGTAAAGATGGATGTGATGACGCAACTGTTTGACACTTTAGTCACCCCAATTCTCAGTTACGGCGCTGAGGTGTGGTTTCCATTCAATCAAACCACGACAAACTTCTCCACGCCCTCTGTGCTGTTTAACCAATTTGATGCATTTCTCTCTGCAAAATGCCCATCAGAAAATGTTCATGTCAACTTCTGTAGGAGCTTAATGGGCGTACACAAAAGATCAATTAAGTTACCAGTCCTGGCAGAACTGGGCAGATACCCCATTTCTCTGACTGCAGTGTGTCAGGTCATCTCATTCTGGGTACACATCATAGAATCAAAAGAAGATAACTATTTGAGGCAAGCATCTGATGATATGTTATCGATGAATTCATTGGAAAAAGTTCCTTGGCTTAATTTTATCAAAAAGATACTGGTTTCAACTGGATTCTCCCACGTGTGGGAGAACCAAGGCACACTCAACATTAAGCGATAAAATATTCTGTCATGAATAAACTACAGGATAAATATGTTCAATATTGGAACAGCACAAAGAACGGGACCATTTCAAGGCTCTCCTTTTATTGCAAAATTGCAAACACTTATACTTTACAACCTTACCTGATCAGCTGCAAAAATACTAAACATAGAGGAGCACTATGTCGATTGCGAATAAGTGCACATGAACTTGAAATTGAGCGAGGACGTCACTACAACTTAACTAGGAAAGACCGGCTATGTAAAACATGGTGAGTTATAGAGGACGAACTGCATTTTCTGGACAAGTGTAGTGTGTGCTCTGACTTGAGATCTCGCCTACTTGTGACAGTTAATTCCCAGTCTTCGAATCACTGGCCAGATGGCACTGGCAACACAATAAGCCAAAGGCCGAGTTCTCTGTTGCCACAAAATTATTTCCAACCAGAACTGGCAAAATACATATATGAATGTTTTAAAGTTCGCAGTCCATAACTATGTCTTATGGAATATCCTGCATGTGCTCACAACTTATTGCTTTTACTTTTTGTTTGCTTGTTATGTTTAGTTTATAGTGTCCATAATTCTTCAGTGATGGGTTTTACGACAATTAAATGAGTTCTGAGTTCGCACGCACACACACACACACACACACACACAGCTTCTCGAACCACTCACTTGTATTTATAAATACGTCAGTGCCCCGAAAGACCCGAATAGGAAGGGGGGGGGGGGGGGGGGGAAGGAAAAGAAGAAGAAGAAGAAGAAGAAAAAGACAAATCGCAAGCGCCTATGCTGAGCTTTGTGATTCACTTATTGCAGCTTACACACACACTCTCTCTGTCTCTGTCTCTGTCTCTCGCCACCATGCGACCTGCAGCAGAATCTGTGAACTGAAAAAAAATGTTCATGTGATTCAGCTGGAGGGAGCTGGAACGCTGTTGTGCGCTGCCCACACCCATGCCAGTGTGCAGTGTGTGTTGAAGTTCCCAGAAGTTGGCTGGGAAAGTTTAGTTGTGTACGTGTGTCTGCACTGACTGCACTCTGGTGGCTGGCTTGGAGTGGAGGGGAAAAAAAGATTGTATTGCAGGGGAAACAGCAACAAGAAGAGGTTCGTTGAACGAAGAGAAGGAAGGCCTGTTGCTTCTTCTTCCGACTGTAGCAGAGTGAAGTAAGCTCGTACGTGTGTGTGTGTGTGTGTGTGTGTGTGTGTGTGTGTGTGTACCTATGAGTGTATGAGTGTATGTATGTGCAGGCCTCTGTGTGTGTGTGCATGTGTGTGTGTGTGGACCTATATGTGTGTGAGACAGTGAGGGGAAATGCCCGATGCCTGCAGTGAGTAGGCCGCAACCCTTCGCACAAAATAGTACAATCTCACCTTCAGCCACACATGCACTCGTATACATTTGCAACGCACATAACCCTTCGGTGATAACACATTCTAATGCACTTACGCATACACGAACATGCAAGGGCGGACGCAGTGTGCAGTGCGCACATTATGGGACGGATGTGTGCACACTCGTTCGCAACGCATGCTGGCCCTGTTCTTCTTTTCCCTTTCCCTCTCCCTCCCCTCCATGCAGAACTGATAACAGGCTCGCACTGACGCTCGCTCAAGCGCCAGCGTTTCATAGACAGATGAGCATTGCTGCCAAGTCAAGACAGCGTGTGGAAAACGCCATTTAGATGTGTCACGGGGATCAGCTCCATACTCCCCCGTGTCGATACTCCCCCGGCCTGATATTCTCCCGGCTCGTTAGTCCCCCCCCCCTCCCCCCACCAAGTACTTATCGAATCGCCCCGTGTCGCGGGTATTTCAATTCCTCACAGGCGTCAAGACATTGGTTTGTTGTGAAGTTATTAAGGCTTCAGTTGTCGAAACGCGCCCGACTTCGAAACGAGTGCGCAGCACGGGTTTGAATCTCCCATCCACAGGATTTTTTGAGTGGTGGTCATTCCGATGAGATGACAAACCCCGGTCCAGCCAGTGTGCATCACGCATTTATCAGTCGCGCTTAAAAGAACCCACAAACGGCATCAATATGGGCTGACATTCCAACAGTCTTATCGGTGGTGGTGTGAGAATTCTGGACTTAACACACTTTCCCCACTCCCCGGCCGCACTCTCCAACAGAAATTGCCACATACAGTTCCTGACATTCCTGTTCTCTTAAATACACTGCAGTTTTGACATTTGCGATCAGCGGCCTCACGAAAAAAAAAAAAAAAAAAAAAAAGGTTCGTCCGCAACACGCATGGACGTTTAACTGAACAAGCACAATTGGCTCAGATAGTGTGTAACCATTAACGATAATTATGCTTCTTCACAGACTAAATGGCGAAACTGGTTGTACAGGCGACGAACCTCGCATGAAATATTATACAGACCCGACATTGTGTTGATACGTCCATATGTTAACCACTCACTTCTAGCATGTATACATTGTACAATGCTGAATCTCTTGTACGAGCCTACAGCCACATGAAACAGCT
>NC_134885.1:24520591-24573091 GCF_041734735.1 Babylonia areolata
GTGCTGATCGTGGTCCTCTTCAGGCCGCAGCTCGGTGCCGAGAGTCAGGAAGGCAGCAGCAGCAGTGGTAGTGGTAGTGGTAGTGCCAAGGAAGATGGGGGGAAGGGGGCAGGAGAGGAGGACGGGGTGCCGGGAGTGACGGGGGCAGGAGTGGAGGGGTTAGGATTGGGGTTGGGGATGTGGGAGGAGGAGGAGGAGAGCCACGAACGCAGCCCCATCACGGGCTTTCGGCCGCAAGAACGTTTCATATGCGACTTAACAGTGAGAACCATGAAGGATGCGGGGAGGTATTCCTTCCAGTGCACGATGCCCCTGGCTCAGGTATGCGTGCATTCGATTGTTATCGTATCGTGTCGTGTCGTGTCGTATCGTATCGTGTCGTGTCGTGTCGTGTCGTGTCGTGTCGTGTCGTGTCGTGTCGTGTCGTGTCGTGTCGTGTCGTGTCTTGTCGTGCCGTGTCGTGTCGTATTGTATTGTATTGTATTGTATTGTATAGTATCATGTCGTGTCGTGTCGTGTCGTGTCGTGTCGTGCCGTGTCGTGCCGTGCCGTGTCGTGTCGTATTGCATGATATCGTATCGTATCGTATCTCGTCTCGTGTCGTCTCGTGTCGTGTCGTGTCGTGTCGTGTCGTCTCGTGTCGTATCGTGTCGTTTCGTATTGTGTAGTATCGTATTGTATCTTATTGTGTAGTATTGTATTGTATCGTGTTGTGTAGTATTGTATTGTATCGTGTTGTGTATTATTGTGTTGTATCGTATTGTATCGTATCGTATCGCATCGTATCGTATTGTATCGGATCGCATCGTATCGTATGGTATCGTGTTGTATCTTGTTGCATTGTATCATGTTGTATTGTATTGCAACTTAACAGTGAGAAGCATGAAGAATGTGCAGAGGTATTCCTTCCAGTGCACGATGCCCCTGGCTCAGGTATGCGTGCATTCGATTGTTATCGTATCGTATCGTATCGTATCGTGTCGTGTCGTGTCGCTCCGCTGTTCTGAACAGATGGACACAATACTGTCAAGAATTATACAACTATCCCATACAACCAGATGACAGTTTGATTGACAGAGACATAACACCATCAAGGGAACCTTCACCCCTGCCAGTGTTGAGGGAAGAAGTGGAAGAAGCTGTACGCAGTCTACCAGCAGGAAAGTCACCTGGAGCAGACAACATTCCGGCAGAGCTGCTCAAACACGGAGGGAATGAGCTGGTCACAATTGTAACAGCAATCTGTCAAAAGATCTGGGAGACAAAACAGTGGCCCTCAGAATGGACTCGGTCGCTCATCATCCCCATAGCAAAAAAGGGGAATCTCCGCCAATGCCAGAATTACAGGACAATCAGTCTTATTAGCCACACGAGCAAAATCATGCTTCGAGTCATTCTAAACCGACTCAAGAAAGAGGCTGAAGAACACCTGGCAGAGGAACAAGCCGGATTCAGAGCAGGCAGAAGCACAGTAGAACAGATCTTCACCTGCCGATTACTGATGGAAAAACACCTGCAACATCAAAGAGACCTGTTCCACAACTTCATAGACTTCAAGAAAGCCTTTGACAGGGTGTGGCATGATGGACTGTGGCAGGTACTCAGACAGTTTGGCATCGAGGAGGGTCTCACCCAAGTCATTCAGGCGCTGTACAAGACATCCAGCAGCGTAGTCCTCCTCAACAACCAAATCGGAATATACTTTAAGACCACAGTCGGTGTCCGTCAGGGTTGCCTGCTCTCCCCAGTACTATTCAACCTTTTCCTAGAAAACATCATGCGCGAAACCCTCTATGACTTCCACTCTACCATCTCCATAGGAGGAAGAATCATCAACTTGAGATTCGCAGATGACATAGATCTACTAGGAGGCAGCAACAATTAACTACAAGACCTCACCAAGAGACTAGAAGGAAGAGCAGGTGCATACGGAATGGAAGTGAGCACTGAGAAAAGCAAAGTGTTGGTAAACAGCTCAACCAACACCCAAGCTCAAATCTTCATGAACGGACAACAACTTGAAGAAGTGGATGCTTTCAAATATCTCGGCTCCACCCTCACAAACGACGGTCGCTCAACAACTGAAATAAAGATTAGGATAGCGATCGCAACATCAGCAATGGCTAAGCTCAGCAAGATTTGGAAGAGCAGAGAGATCAGCTTTCCAACAAAGATCAAACTGCACCGATCCCTGGTGCTATCCATACTGCTGTATGGATGTGAAAGTTGGACTTTAACAGCAGAGACTACTAGGAAAGTCCAGACGTTTGAGACAAAATGCTTTAGACGACTGCTTGGAATCTCATGGAAGAACAGAAAGACCAATGACTTTGTCAAGAGCCAAATAACTATGCTAGCGGGTCCACTGGAACCACTCTTAGCAGTGGTCAAAAGGAGGAAGCTGTCATGGTTCGGGCATGTGACACGCCACAATTCACTGCAAAAGACAGTTCTACAGGGAACGCTAGAGGGTGGTAGGCGAAGAGGGAGGCAAGCCAAATGCTGGATGGACAACATCAAGGAATGGACCAATATGGATAGCGCTACGCTGATACGACAGGCAGAAGATAGAACCGGATGGCGTCGTCTGACTATGGAATCGTCCCTCATGTCTCCTCTACGCCCATCCCGGGCAGGAGAATGAATGGAATGGAATGGAAATGTATTGTACTGTGCTGTACTGTATGGTACTGTGCAGATTACTCGGTGTGATATTCGGCCTGCTCTCCCCAGGGAGAGCGCGTCGCCACAGTGTAGCACCACACACACACACACACACACACACACACACACACACACACACACATACATATATATGTGTGTGTGTGTGTGGGGGGGGGGGGGTGTATGCTCAAACTTTGATGATAAGGGATGAAAACAACAAAAACCAAACAAACAAACAAAAAACAACAACAACGACAACAACAAGAACAGCAACAACAAAAAACAACAAAAAAACAACAACAACAACAACAAACAAAGAGCAACAACAGCAAAAAAACACAAAAACAAACAAACAACAACAAAAAAAACCCCAGTGACGATCCACTAGTGTTGCTGACTATTCAGGGTGATGGGAATGATGAAAAAGCTAATCAAATCAATCTCTTCAATCCCACCATCTTATTATCATTATTATTATTCATTTATTTATTACTATTTATTTGTTGTTGTTTTTATCAAATGAGTCAGTCCTTTTTAAAAAAACAAAACAAAAACATCTTAAATCAAAAGCATTAAATTAAAAAGTGCTTTCGAAAGGACGTAGAAGAGGACCATGAACAACGATTCCGATATGATGAACAATGTTTCTGGATTCAGTTTTCCTATTTTTCAATGCCATGTTAGGACTGATTTTGCTTTTATTGGCATGTCAAAACAAACAAAAACAAAACAAAACAAAAACAAACAAACACACACACACACACACACAAAAAAAAAAAAAAAAAAAATGAAGAAGAAGAAAAAAAAGAAGAAAAAAAGAAGAAGAATAGATGAAAAATAAAAACCCTTTCGAAATTCTTAGATGTGGTTCTGTGCGTCAGCTGTGTAACTACTTCAGGGAATGATTCTTTAAGATAACAAAGGGGCTCACTCACTCTACACAAGTCACTGTCATGGATGTTATCAGACAGAACTTCATGAGTTAAATCAATATATGCAACTAAGCCGTTGAGTTTTACACAGGGAAGACTCATTAACTGAACCAAAGTTTGATTCTTTTCAATAGTGGCATTGAATCATAAACCAAAGAAGTTAACATTCAAAAGCAAAAAACAAAATGTATGTATGATTGTCAGTCGTGTTCCGCCATGACCATCAGGACATTAGACGAGGTAGCAAGATTCCCGACTATATGGACTGGAATTCGAAAACAGTGGAGATCGTCTTTGCCCAAGTTACATCCCCACTTTCTCGGATGAGAGGAGGGTTTTGGGACAGTCGGCGTAGGGATGGTTCCCAAAGGCCAACTAGCCCCCAAGGCTACAGCACTAAGAGCAAGTGCAGTCTTGCCTCCTAGTTTGAGAGTCATAGTCCTTCACAAATGACTCGGCTGTAAATGACTTCCATTTGCAGCGGAAAAAGCCATTGATCATACAGCTCTCTCTTTGCTGTTGTGTTTTTTGTCAATCTGTGATAAAAGCCGAGCGTTGGATATAGATTAACAAGGCCACTTAACACCCGGGGTGTACCCAGGCCAGTTTATATCCCATGGGCTAAAAAAAACAAACAAACAAACAACAACAAAAAACACACACAAAAAAAAGCACACACACACAAAAAAACAACCGAAAAAGAATAAAGACACACGCACACACACACACACACACACACACACACACACACACACACACACACACACACACACACCCCAACCATTGGGAGCCATCCAAACGCTGACTGTCCCAAAACCTTTGTCGAACGATTTGGATGTAACTTGGGCAAGACATTCTCCACCATCATCGAATTCTAGCCCAGGTAGTTGGGACAACAGTTGCCTCCTGTGCTGCTCTGATGGTCATTGTGGGTCACGACTGACTGTCATACATATCATGGTAACTATTATACATATCATGGTAACTATTGACTGTCATACACATCATGGTAACTACTGACTGTAATACACATCATGGTAACTACTGTCATACATATTGTGGTAACTACTGACTGTCATACACATCATGGTAACAACTGACTGTCATACACACCATGGTAACTACTGTCATACATATCATGGTAACTACTGACTGTCATACATATCATGGTAACTACTGACTGTCATACATATCATGGTAACTATTGACTGTCATACATATCATGGTAACTACTGACTGTCATACATATCATGGTAACTACTGACTGTCATCCACATCATGGTAACTACTGACTGTCATACATATCATGATAACTACTGACTGTCATGCACATCATGGTAACTACTGACTGTCATACACATCATGGTAACTACTGTCATACATATCATGGTAACTACTGACTGTCATACATATCATGGTAACTACTGACTGTCATCCACATCATGGTAACTATTGACTGTCATCCACATCATGGTAACTACTGACTGTCATACATATCATGATAACTACTGACTGTCATGCACATCATGGTAACTACTGACTGTCAAACACATCATGGTAACTACTGTCATACATATTGTGGTAACTACTGACTGTCATACACATCATGGTAACAACTGACTGTCATACACATCATGGTAACTACTGACTGTCATACACATCATGGTAACTACTGTCATACATATCATGGTAACTACTGACTGTCATACATATCATGGTAACTACTGTCATACATATCATGGTAACTACTGACTGTCATACATATCATGGTAACTACTGTCATACATATCATGGTAACTACTGACTGTCATACACATCGTTGTAACTACTGACTGCCATACACATCATGGTAACTATTGACTGCCATACACATCATGGTAACTACTGACTGCCATACACATCATGGTAACTATTGACTGCCATACACATCATGGTAACTACTGACTGCCATACACATCATGGTAACTATTGACTGTCATACACATCGTGGTAACTACTGACTCTCATACACATCATGGTAACTACTGACTGCCATACACATCATGGTAACTACTGACTGTCATCCATATCATGGTAACTACTGACTGTCATACACATCATGGTAACTACTGACTGTCATGCACATCATGGTAACTACTGACTGTCATACATATCATGTTAACTACTGACTGTCATACACATCATGTTAACTACTGACTGTCATACATATCATGTGAACTACTGACTGTCATACATATCATGTTAACTACTGACTGTCATACACATCATGGTAACTACTGACTGTCATACACATCATGGTAACTACTGACTGTCATACATGTCATGGTAACTACTGACTGTCATACATATCATGGTAACTACTGACTGTCATACACATCATGGTAACTACTGACTGTCATACACATCATGGTAACTACTGACTGTCATACATGTCATGGTAACTACTGACTGTCATACATTCATGGTAACTACTGTCATACACATCATGGTAACTACTGACTGTCATACATGTCATGGTAACTACTGACTGTCATACATGTCATGGTAACTACCCTCTGGCATCGTGTAGCATTTGTATTTGTATTTCTTTTTTTATCACAACAGATTTCTCTGTGTGAAATTCGGGCTCCTCTCCCCAGGGAGAGACCGTCGCTATACTACAGCGGCACCCATTTTTTTGTACTCTTTCCTGCGTGCAGTTTTTTATTTGTTTTTCCTATCGAAGTGGACCCCGTTTGTTGCCGTGGGTTCTTTTACGCGCGCTAAGTGCATGCTGCACACGGGACCTCGGTTTATCGTCTCATCCGAATGCCTAGCGCCCAGACCACCACTCAAGGTCTAGTGGAGGGGGAGAAAATATCGAACCAGCGCGCTCAGGTTCTCTTGCTTCCTAGGCGGACGCGTTATCTCTAGGCCATCACTCCACTCAGTCATTACCATAACCCAGAGGTGTTGTTGATGTTTGTTTTCCTGTGACACCAGGTGTACAGCAAGGCCTTCACCTTCCTCTTCTATCTCTTCCTGCTGCTGACGTTGTGCTGTCTCCTGGACATCCTGGTCTCTCTGGGCAGACTTCTCATCCCGGGACTCCGGGACGCCAGCCTCAAGCGGTACCTGGCGGTCGGCGGCGCTGAGGACACGGACCACGGCGAGATGCGACGCTTCCTGGACGGGCTGGGCATGGACGGGCGGCTGCTGGTGGCTGTCACGGGGGATGTCTGTGGGCCCGTGGCCGCCGCCGACCTCACGAACCACCTGTGGATGGTGTTCAAGTCTTCGCATCGTCCAGGGACAGTGGCTATGCCCGGTCCTTCTGCTTCTGTCGCGGGGCCCGTACCTGCCGTTGTGTCCACTGTTCCCCCGGCGCCTCCTGGTGCTGGTGGTGGTGCTGCTGTTCTCCCATCTCCGGCAGGTCCTTCGGGCAACGCTGAGGCCATCCCGCTCCTTCCTATGGGCGGGGAACGGGAGGAGGTGAAAGTGGCTCAGGCTTAACGTGAATGAGTCCACCCACCTTGCACCCCCCCACCGATGATGGCATACAACGGCAGTGTAGACATGATCAAACGATCACTGCCTAATTCCAAGACGAAGGCGTGCTACGCGCCATTGAACATTTCAAAAAATGAAATCTTTGGGAGTTTGCGCATTAAGTCGGAGCCATTTTAACTCTTTCACCGCCAAAGGCAACTTAAGTTGACTAGACTGCAGGCGACTTTACTCGAAAACAAGGGTTATGTTAACAAGACCATTTATCACATTGTAACAAAGCTTGACAGCTGCAGTCAGTTTCCCAGCAATAGAACAATAACTATCCTGACTGAGTTTGAAGTGAACAAGTCCATTAGATTGTTTTGACTTGAACCGAAGCCTGTGACTGAGAGCATCGCATCTAAATTATTTGGCGCTGGGGAGTGTTTTTCACACAGAAACTTAGCGGTGAAGGAGTTAACTCATTCAATATGGCCAGTCCTCTCTTCTCCTCTACACAGACCCATCGGATGTCCAGTGGGTGTCTGAATGACCCAGCCTTTAGCTTCCGTCGTCAGAATTGTGGTATTATTTGTCAACATTCACCTCTTCAGTATAAGAGCCTTCCACTTGCAATATTTTGGTGGTGGTAATTGGGGTGAAATACTGTCAACGTCGTCTCTTTCGCCGTTCGTATGGAGAGAGTTAATGGGCCGATGATACTGGTGGATGGACGAAGTTGTATAATTATTTACTGCTTTGTCTTCATCAGTTCATCGTTTATCAAGTTGTTTTTTTTTCAGTTTCAGTTTTCAGTTTCTCAAGGAGGCGTCACTGCGTTCGGACAAATCCCTATACACTACACCACATCTGCTTGGCAGATGCTTGACAGGAGCATAACCCAACGCGCTTGTCAGGCCTTGAGTGCATGATTATATATTTGTGTACCTATCAGAGTGGATTTCTTTTTACATAATTTTGCCAGAGGACAACACATTCGTTGCCAAGTGCGTGCTGCACACGGGACCTCGGTTCATCGTCTTATCCGAAAGACTAGACGCTCAGTTTGATTTTCCAGTCAAACTTCGGAGAAAGGACGAGAGCGGGATTCGAACCCACACAAGTAACTATTGTAAATGAAACACCACCAGCAACTCTACACACCTTGCCTCTAGAGATATTCTTGCCGACATTGGTTTATAATAGCTTCCCCCCCCCCTTTCTCCACGCCCTCCACACCCCTTCTCCCCTGTATCCTTCTTTCACCCTTCCTAACCTTGCCCTACCATACACCCACCCACCCTTGGTCCTTTAAATTAAAAAACAAAACAAAACAATGATGACAGTATTTGATCCTATGATCTGAGCGCTATCTTCCCATTCAAGTTAATTCTAATTCTGTCTTCTCTTCATGAATATGTCAGAAGCCAAATCAGCGATTTTATTCGTTGCCTCTCTGGTTGGTTGTTGTTATATGGCATTCACCTGGATGTGGCCAAACAGGGAAAGGACAAGTACCAGTGTTTTCGTCCAAAACCAACACCCCCCCAACCTACACTCCATTCGCTCTCTCACACCCCCCACCCCCCACCCCTTGACCCTCCCCCCTTCTCTCCTGTCGCCCCCCCCCCCCCCAAGCCCCCCCTCCAACCCCGTCTCTCTGTCTCTGTCTCTCGGTCTCTCTCTTATGGTATTGTACAATATTTGCTCATCGCACATTGGACCAGTCTGTAGAACATGAAAACCATCGTGACCTAGTATAGTATTCGAATCTTGTAGCTTGTTCAATCTTCATCTTCAATATAACCATTACCATGTTACCATTATTCAGTTAGTTAGTTTTGATAATTCATTTACATTCATACCAAGTAAGCTGTTGCCATCAATAACTTCCCAGTTAAACTACAAGTTCGATTATTGCCATCAGTACCTTCACTGCCCCTTTCATTATCAGACTTAACAAAGATGCTCAACTTTCACCATCATTTGTATATACCAGTTCAGTGCTTTTGATCACCTATAGTCAACTATCACCATGATTTGTATACATGGTCATACCAATTCAGTGTTATTGATCACCTATAGTCAACTATCACCATGATTTGTATACATGGTCATACCAGTTCAGTGTTATTGATCACCTATAGTTAACTATCACCATGATTTGTATACATGGTCATACCAATTCAGTGTTATTGATCACCTATAGTTAACTATCACCATGATTTGTATACATGGTCATACCAATTCAGTGTTATTGATCACCTATAGTCAACTATCACCATGATTTGTATACATGGTCATACCAGTTCAGTGTTATTGATCACCTATAGTCAACTATCACCATGATTTGTATACATGGTCATACCAATTCAGTGTTATTGATCACCTATAGTTAACTATCACCTTGATTTGTATACATGGTCATACCAGTTCAGTGTTATTGATCACCTATAGTCAACTATCACCATGATTTGTATACATGGTCATACCAGTTCAGTGTTATTGATCACCTATAGTCAACTATCACCATGATTTGTATACATGGTCATACCAGTTCAGTGTTATTCATTACCTATAGCTTCATCGCCCTATTTGACCAACGGCAGCAGCAGCAACAGCAACCACATTTATCTGCGTTACTAGTTTCAAAACTGTAACACTTGTATTAATTACAATTTTTATTCCGAACCTCGATTCATCGTCTCACAATGAAAGACTTACACCCATAATCATACCACTAAAGTTATTTGAAATCGTTTGTCAAATACTCAAATGGGAGTGACGGATATCTGATTTCCCATGCTAATTTCATGATGCATTGGTTCCTTTTACACACACACACACACACACACACACACACACACACACACACACACACACACACATATATATATATATATATATATTTTTTTTTTTTCATATATATATTTCTTTTACGTTTGTAGCTGTTTCGCTTCCATTTTAAGAGAAACGTCAGCCACACTCCACGATTAGCTGGTGGGATGATAAAAATAGATGAAGGTTAAAGGTCCCGTTTCCTTTTCCGGCCATCAGGGTAGTGGATTCCCATTCTCTGTGCATTGTTCTCGGCAGAGGAAGGCGGGGCCCAATCCTCATTCTGCCTCCGTTTTGGTTTTCAGTTTCAGTTTCAATTTTTTTTAAGGAGGCACCACTGCGTTTGGGCAAATTCATACACGCTACATCACTTCTGCTAAACAAATGCCTGACCAGCAGCATAACCCAACGCGCTTAGTCAGGCCTTGAGTGCATGTTCGAGTACTTGTGTACTATCAGAGTGGTTTTCTGCTACAGAATTTTGCTAGAGGACAACTGACGCTCTCGTCGCCATGGGTTCTTTTTCAGTGCGCTAAATGCGTGCTGCACACGGGAACTCGGTTTATGACTAGCCGAATGACTAGCCGCATAGTTAGATTTTCCAGTCAAATTTGTGAAAAAGGGCGAGAGCGGGATACGAACCCAGACCCTCACGGACTTTCTGTATTGGCAGATGTGCGTCTTAACCATTCTGCCACCTTCCTCCGTTTTTACCTTTCCTATCTGAAGTCAGGTCCCCATTCACATCTGGGTGGAGTGAGGATAATCGGAATAGAGTGCTTTTCCTAAGATACAACACTATACTGAAACGGGGCCTCGAACCCTGATCACTGGTGAACGCTGGATCACAAGTCCAACGTCTGACCGATTCTACCACGGTGCCTACACCTTGTGGGGTGACGTGCACATACACAATGGTACATGGGTGTCATGAAATTGAGACAGCATGGGCAGGACAGACATCATTCATTTGCATGTGTCGTCAATCGTCACCGTGTGTTGTCAATCGTCACCATGTGTCGTCAATCGTCACCATGTGTCGTCAGTCGTTACCATATGTCTAAAATCGTCACCATGTGTCTAAAATCGTCACCATGTGTCGTCAATCGTCACCATGTGTCGTCAGTCGTTACCATATGTCTAAAATCGTCACCATGTGTCTAAACTCGTCACCATGTGTCGTCAATCGTCACCATGTGTCGTCAGTCGTTACCATGTGTCTAAAATCGTCACCATGTGTCGTCAATCGTCACCATGTGTCGTCAGTCATCACCATGTGTCGTCAATCGTCACCATGTGTCGTCAGTCATCACCATGTGTCGTCAATCTTCACCATGTGTCGCCAGTCATCACCATGTGTCGTCAATCGTCACCATGTGTTGTCAATCGTCACCATGTGTCGTCAGTCGTTACCATGTGTCTAAAATCGTCACCATGTGTCGTCAATCGTCACCATGTGTCGTCAATCGTCACCATGTGTCGTCAGTCGTTACCATGTGTCTAAAATCGTCACCATGTGTCGTCAGTCATCACCATGTGTCGTCAATCGTCACCATGTGTTGTCAATCGTCACCATGTGTCGTCAGTCGTTACCAT
Organism: Babylonia areolata; assembly: GCF_041734735.1. Classification (NCBI taxonomy): domain Eukaryota; kingdom Metazoa; phylum Mollusca; class Gastropoda; order Neogastropoda; family Buccinidae; genus Babylonia; species Babylonia areolata. The sequence continues at coordinate 24,532,090 of NC_134885.1, forward strand.
GTGTCTAAAATCGTCAATACGTGTGACGTCGGTGACAAAAAGAAAATTCCTCCTTCCTCCACATTTGCATGAATTAACTTTCTGCTTCTTCGAATGCTTGACGCTTCTATGGCTGAAGTTCGTGTCTTAATTTATTCATTTAATGCATGTTAATTTGTATCGCTATTTTATGCATATTCGTAAATGCATGTGTCGGTAGAATATGGTATGCCCAGTCACGGATGAAATCATGAGATATTCTGTCCTCTTTTATTATTACAATACTATACATTTTCTGACAAACTATGCGTTTTTTGTAAGTATGTCAGCCTGGATATTTTCAAATGAATGTTTACTTTAAATGTTATGACAATGTGGTGTGGTGCTCTTAATATATGAACCTCGAAAAGCAAAACAAAAAACCCCAAAACAACAACAACAAAAACACACCAAAAAACAAACAAAAAAACTCGAAAAGAATGGGGGAAAATGTTTTGTTTTGTTGTTGTTTTTTAGGTACGCCGAAATATGACAATTTAAAATGATCTTGTTTTACACTCCTGTGGTTGTTATTTCGGACCGGAAGTTTAAATTGGCATGACTTCACTTCCAGTGTATATCAGTAATATACTATGACTTCATTAAAGTCTATAACTTCTGCCTAGTTTCTCTTTGTGTGAGAAGTATTACTCTCTCTCTCTCTCTCTCTCTGAATGTATATACGTGTGTGTGTGTGTGCGTATGTGTGTGTGTGTGTGTGTGAGAGAGAGAAGAAAAAAAAGACGCGGCTGGTTTGATTACAACGAAGAACGTCAATTACCACAACAACCAATCAGATTGTCTGTTCCTGATGGATTCATCACCAGTTGCTTCCCTTCCATCGAGCAGACGACAAAGAAGAGCCGAAGGATCTAAAAAAAAAAAAAAAAAAAAAAATCATTGCACCAGCTAACAACTCACTTCGAAGTTTGACGGGTCATTTTCGGATAATTTTTCAGAGTATGCCTTTTGAAAAGACACGTAAGTAGACTAATCCACACGAGAAAGCATCAATCATCACTCAGGCGGTGTGTTATCCTCATTCAAGTTCGGCCGGTCAGTACTGACTGACTTCGGAGTTCTGTTGATCATTTTGTTTAAATTTGACGGACAATGGCATTTGGGTGGGGGGGATCCACCCATGGTTTAACATAAACTGCATTAATTTTGTCTGGGTTTATTATACCTCCGACTCAGCATTAAAGTTAACTAAGACAATAAAGTGGCGTTTGGTGGAGCGGCCCTTACTAAAAAGAACCCTGCATTACAGTTCCGATTATCATAATTATCATAAGCATTATCAGCAGCAGCGGTAATAGTGTTGTTGTTGTTGTTGTTGTTTTCATTATTGCTGTTGTTGTTATCATCTAACTTTTTGGGAGGGGGGGTATATAGAGGGGGGACCATTTTTTTCAGTCAAGACGTGCTGCCGTGCCAGTAGCGTGCATTACGGGGACTGACTGGACACGAACCCTGCATTTGTCTGGGTTTATTTATTTGTTTATTTACTTTGTTTACTTATTAAACCAGACCTCCCATTACGTGACGCCGGTGGTGGAGAGGGGTGGGAAGGTGAGGAGGTTGTACCTTCACTTCCCCTGCCGCGGTGCACCACCCTCTGTCACCATGGCAACTGCTGCTGCATGGCGCGCTCACAGGCATGAATGAACGAAACCAGACTGTTGCTGAATGTGAGTTGTGAGTGCCGTGTGTTTGTCAGTTTGTTAGTCTGTCTTTCTGTCTATCAATCTGTCTGCCACAGTCTCGATCTGTCAGTATGCTTGCCTGTTTGTTTCTGTCAGTCTGTTTGTTTGTCTGTCTATCTCTGTATGTTTGTGTCTGTCAGTCTGTTTCTCTGACCATGTATTTGTTTCTATGTTACTAAGCGACGTGACGTATTTAATACGGATATGACGTGTTCAAGATGACATGACTTAATAAGTACGAACATCTCTCAAAGAAATCTAAAGAAGAGAAATGAAATGAAAACTCAACGTAAGTGACCAGTGGAAAGAAAGCTGGACGAACCACTGAGATTCGAATGGACATCCCAAACCGAAACAAATAAAGTCTATAGACACAACGTCGTCCGTGACAATGCCTTTTAATATCTTTTTGGGTCTGTTCTGAGACTTCCACTGTCACTTCCAAAAACAGTTCTCAAGTTCTGCTTTGTGTGATGGTCACTGAATACCTCACAACCCAGCCTCTCTGGTTTACCACCTTTGAACAAAGTGTGTGAAGAAACATTCGTTAGTGTTTGATTGATTGTCCATTTCTTTTTTGTTTTATTTATAATAATAATCTATGGTGTTATTCCATTCCATTTTATCCCATTCTGTTGTGTTATATTTTGTTATATCATACAATATGTAGTGTTCTATGTTTAGCAGGAAATTACGATTGCTATGTGCTGAGTACTGAAACAAATTGTATGAGGAGTGCTCGGCTGCTGCAGTATGAGTATGTACTTTGTTAAGTGAGTGTATGTTTCTCTGTGTGTGTTCGTGTGTCTCCATTTGTCTGTCCGTGTGTGTGTGTGTGTGTGTGTGTGTGTGTGTGTGTGCCACCAGCATGTACCATTTCTTCTACATAATTTTGCAAAAGTACAACACTCTTGTTGCCATGGGTTCTTTTTCAGTGCGCCAAGTGCGTACTGCACACGGGATCTCGGTTTGTCGTCTCATCTGAATGACTGGATGCACAGTTAGATTTCCCAGTCAAACTTGGGAGAAAGGGCGAGAGCGGGATACGAACCAAGACCCTCACGGACTATCTGTATGGGCAGATGAGCGTCTTAACCATTCTGCCGCCTTCCTCCAGTGCATGTGCAATGAGTGTGTGCTGTGTGTGTGTGTTTCCTTGCTTGTTTGTGCGTGAGCGCGCGCGCGCGCCAGTGTGTGTGTTTGGGGGGAGGTGTGTGTGTGTGTGTGTGTGTGTGTGTGTGTGTAATGTTTGTGTGCGTGCGTGCGTGTGTGTGTGTGCGTGTGTGTGTGTGTGTGTGTGTGTGTGTGTGTGTGTCTGTCCGTATGTTCGCAGGTATGCGCAAAATATATAAATTGAGATAGAGACTGAAGCACAATTTTAACCGGAAAAAAAAAAACAACAAAAAAAAAACACCAACAACACTATAATTCACACACAAACGGTTTTTTTTTTCCTTCTTGGCCTCACACAATTACAGATCCGCCCCCCCCCCTCCCGGCCCCCCCCCCCCCCCAAACCCCCCTCGATCCCAACCCTTCTATTACTTCCCTACCACCCCTCCATATCTGCACACTGTCTCGTTAACTGGCCATTTAAAAGCCATTAAAAACCCATCAGTATCTTTTTACCTCTGTCGCTGCCATGAACCCAGCTGACGCTTCATTCAAACTCCGCCCAGTCTCCACCACCACTGACATCCTTTCACCACCCCCTTCGTCGTCGTCGTCGTCGTCGTCAACCTGACCAGCCTTATCTACCTTATTGTCGACGTCGTTATTATCATCATCGTCGTCGTCGTTGTCATCGTCCCCCTCCCCCTCCTCCTCCTCCTCCTCCTCGTCGTCGTCGTCGTCAACCTGGTCCCCCTCCTTCTCCTCCTCATCGTCGTCGTCGTCGTTGGATTACATGATCACCATCATCATTGCCACCAACACCAACACCACCACTGCCGCCACCACCACCATCATCATCAACACCGTTGTTATCATGGTCTTCGTCATCATCATCGTCGTCGTCGTCGTCATCATCATCATCATCAACATCGTTACCATCACCATCAAGACAGGCGACCGACTCTCCCAAAGTCATCATCACCATTACCACAAAGCCATACTAAAGATATCCCATTCCTCTGAGCAACTGTCGAGGTCCTTGAGTGTGTTTAATGTGTTAAGTGAGTGTGAGTGTTCTGCTTGTTCTTCTTGTTATTTTTCTTGTTTTTATTCTTCTTTTCGTTGTAATCGTTATCATCGTGATCAGTATCATAATCATCATCATGACTACCATCACCACCGAAACCATCATCGCCGTCCATCGTCGTCATCATCATCATCACCATCACTAACACTGTGACCATCACCATTACCACCAAGCCATACTTATGATTTTTCACTCCTGAAAGCAACTCTCAGGAGCGCTGAGTGTGTTGAGTGAGTGTGAATGCGCGCGCGCATATATGTGTGTGTGTGTGTGTGTGTGTGTGTGTGGTGAGATGAGAGATTACAACAATCTCATTCTGTCAGTCAGTCCGGCCGTTAACCAATCCAGTCAGTGATAATAAACTCTAGGGAGAGCTGGACAGTGTAAGGTTTTCAGAGAAGCCCCCCCCCCCCCCCCCCCCACTTCCCCCACCCTCAGTCAAGTGTTTCGGCCCATAACTCCTTACACCCTTTGGATGTTACCGCTGTTCCTGGCCAGACGTTAATGCCTTCTGCAGAGAGAAACTCTACTGGAACTTCTGGTGGTGTGAGTGAGTGCTCCTTGGACAGTGCTCACCACGTGTGCAATTTCTTTTCGCACTTGGTTGTGCCTCTATGTGTACCGTCCTTGGCTCAACGCTGCTTTGCGTGAGTTGAGGACATGTTCCACTTTTTGTTTGCTATGGCAGAGTGGGCGCGTAGGATCATCTGCTTTCCCCCATTTCACCAAGTTTGTATTCGAGGGAAGGAGGTCGTACACAGATCTTAGGATGAAGCTGATCCTCAGAGGGGTCACGTTCCGCATGTCGCGCCAGCTGAGGCTGCTTTGGAGTGCATTTTCCCATGCTGTCCACTGCCCCTGCTGGCCTTGCTGGACTGTCTTCGGACTCTTTTATCATCTTCTTCCTTCTTGACCTCCTGTATGATCATGTCTCTTTTTGCTTTCCCCCTTGCCTTGCACCACCATTCCATCTTTGTCGATCCCATGCCCTGTCTGTTGGTTTGGGTGTGTCCTATTATTTCCTTCGTCTTAAGGCTTTCTTTTACTGCACTGACTGCCTTCCTGACTTTTCATTTTCTGCCAGTCTTCGGTTTGGGTCGGTTGAATATCACAATACTGTCTCCCGAGTCTTCGAGCATGCTGAGAAGTCTTGCCTTCCCAACCTTGTATTCTTCGATAAGGGATTTCAGAGGTAGCCTCAGCTTTGCTTGGCCACAGCAGAGTGCTACATCAGTGAGACCAGGTGGGACACCAAGCCATTTGCGTGTGTACTTGTTGATCTTTGCCTCAACGATCGACTCGATTGTACTACAGCTGATATATATCAGGAGAGGCCACAGGAGCTTTGGTATCAGCATAGACTGTAGGCACCACACTTTATATTTGCCAGGAAGGCCACACTGGTCTATGTTATGCAGGCCTTCTTCTGCTGTCTGCTTGGTTTCCTTTCCTCTATTTGTATCTTTTAGGGACTCATCATACCAGGTTCTTTTTCTCTGCCTTTGCTCTTTGGATTGTATCCCAAATCATTCTACACAACCAGGATCTCCTGGGATGCCGCCTTTCTGGACTGACACATCCAGGTACTCATTTTCTGTGAGGCATTTTTTCAGTCTTGCAGCCATGACAGAAGATTTTTCCTTCGACATTCAGGAGCGATATTGGTTTGAACTGGCTGAACTCCTCCTAACGTGATCAGCAACCAGTTATTCAGTGACCCGAAGCTTGGCTCCACCCTGCTGTTACAACAATCTCGTCCTGTCAATCATTCGGACCGTAATCCAATCCAGTCAAAATAGTGTAATGGTCCTAATTTCCTGCCCTCTCTCCCTGCCGTGTCTCTTCGTGGCTCTCGACCACCACCACCCCTTCTCCGTCCAGCCCACCACCACCCCGCCCCACACCTCCGCCTCTCCTGCCTTATCGTCACAAGCTGTTCTCCATCACCTGCTGCACGTGGGGCGGTGGTACATTGGCAATGCGTCTGACTAGGAAATTAGTGTCCACTGCTTCGATTACCATTTACCGATCGGTATTTTTTTTCACCTCCCCCCTCCTCCTCCTCCTCCATCCCTTGCAGTCGATCTTCAGTGCTGGTCTCGTTGCTAGTCTTTCGGGTGAGATGAGAGATTAACCGAGGCCCTAATACTTAGCAAGAACACACGGTAAGGAAAGGGTTATCAGAGGAAAAAAATTCTGAAGAAAAAACTCAAACGGAAAGTAAACAGAATACACTTGAAAACAGAGAGATAGATAGAGGAAGGGAAAGAGAGAGAGAGAGAGAGAGAGAGAGAGAGAGGTGCGTGGGTTGGGGGTAGGGTAGGGGTAGTAATGACAGGAGAGGGTGTGAGGTGGACTACTGATGAAGCCTGCAAGTTCCAGACGTTCAAGCCATCCGGGAAACTGGTCCAAAGATTGTGAAATCTGAATTTGAATGTATTTTCGTGCAGCTGAAACGATTTACTACATTTTGAAAACACCACCACCACCACCACCAACAACAACAACAACAACACACAGACACACACACACACATACACACACACACACACACACACACACACACACACACACGTCTCCCTCCGCCCCCCAACGCCACGCCTCCTCTCTCTCTCTCTCTCTCTCCAAGAGAGCTGTCAATCACATTTGTCAATCACCTCAACAGTGTGGATTTTTCATCACAGGCGTACAATCCTGATAAGATGAAGTAGACTGTACCGCTCAAAATAAACTATAAAAGTGCGCAGTTGCCTTAGTGCTAACCACATTCAACAGTGACCCACCGCGAAGAAGAATAAATACGGAATTGGTTTTCTCGCAGCTTCAGCACCACCCGAACTTGAGGTCTCTCTCTCTCTCTCTCTCTCTCTCTCTCTCTCTCTCTTGTCCATTTGTATATATATATATAGGTATGTTTATGTAATGCATGCTATTTATTGTATGTGTGTGTATGCTTTTTCGTCATGCATGCATGTATTATGATTACATGTGTGTGCATGTTTATTTATGTATGTATTTGAGTGTGTAACCTGACATCATCACCAATGTATCTCGACCGTATAAATTCTGTTTGATCCTCATTGATGTGTGTGTATACATTTTCGACATGCATGCATATAATATTATGATTACATGTGTGTGCATGTTTATTTATATATGTATTTGAGTGTGTAACCTGACTTCATCAGCAATGTTCCTCGACCATATAAGTTCTGTTTGGTCCTCATTGGCGAACTAGAACAATACTAATCTTATTCTGATTGTTATATGGGAAGATTCGATTTTTATACTTAGCATTCAGTAATATAGTACTTACCCAGTTTTGATCTATCATTTCCGTTCACCTTCTTCCGCAATACAGATGATTATTTCTTGTTTTTGAGTAGTTGACAGTTCTTTTCTTTCAAATCTTTCAGGGACCGATGGGACAGTACAAATGTCAGTTTCTTTCTGGAGATTTTTTTTTTGTTCATGCACACAACCGTCACTTCCCCGGCTTTTATCATTTTTGACTCACTTGTGTAAACAAAGTGAGTCTATGTTTTAACCCGGTGTTCGGTTGTGTGTGTGTGTGTGTGTGTGTGTTGTGTGTGTGTGTGTGTGTGTGTGTGTGTCCGTGGTAAACTTAAACATTGACATTTTCTCTGCAAATACTTTGCAGTTGACACCAAATTAGGCATAAAAACAGGACAAATTAGGTTCTTTCCAGTCATCTTGTTTAAAACAATATTGCACCTCTGGGATGGGCACAAAAAAATAAAAAATGAAGCCTAATTATATGCAAACTGCATTTACTGTTATATTTATATTTTTTGTATTCTCTAAACTTGGCACATTGATCTGATATTCTGACCCAACAACAAGAGCAGTCATTATTATCATTTTTTGTTCAAACAGGAACTTCTTTTGCTAAGCATGGAAGTTTTATTTATTTTGCAAACGTTTTGGTGCAAATAGTAAAAAAGGGAAATTACTCTGTAATTAATGCTAGAGGACTTAATTTGCTTCAAACTGATCTTTCTCATCTTAAACATTACAATTTGAAATTATACACAATATATAAAAAGCTTGGATTTTTTTTTTTTTTTTTTTTTTTTTTTTTTTTTTTTTAAATTTAAAGTCTATCACAAGTGAGTCTTGAAGGCTGTCTGTTCATAATTATTTCTTATGACTATCATAGCTTCATCTGATGTTATTTTACCTTCTGTACCAACTGAAACGTCCTCGATAAGTTAGGATGATCATTCAATACTTGTTGCGTTCTTCTACATTTCATTTTTTTATCTTCTACATTTTGTTTTTGCTCATGATACAAAAAAAAAAAAAAAGAAGAGTAAGATTGCTTCATGTATAATGCCTTTGCTTACTCGAGTGATGCCATTTTTCTAACCCACAAAAGTAATCAGTGTTCTTCTCGTCTTATGAAATCCACCTGGATTTGATCTTAATAATACAACGTACATTTTCTGTTCTCGTAATGCATGCAATATTTCTTTGATTTCATAAAGCTATCTTCCATCTCTCGTCGCTAGCAAAAATATTTTCTTTTTGAAGCATTTTCAGTCTTGCATTATAAATGAATAAATATACATGATATATTTCTCTGCCTTGTCGGGATATCACATACTGGCTTTATATGAAACATGTTAGCATTTTCATAATTTACGTTGAACAATCAAAATATTGATAAATACCCTAACACTTTGTATTACGCATGTGTATGTGTTTTGTGCATACGTTCTGCATGTGTGTGTGTGTGTGTGTGTGTGTGTGTGTGTGTGTGTGTGTGTTGTTTGTGTGCTTGCGTGGTGTATGTGTGTGTTTTTTTAGTGATGCTTATGTGTTTGCGTGGTGTGTGTGTGTGTGTGTGTGTGTGTGTGTGTGTGTGTGACAAACACAGAAGTACCGATCATACACAATGGGGAGGAGCAGGAGCAGCATGTACGTTCTGCTGATGGTGGCAGCTGTCTTTCTGATGGCCTTTGACAAAGCACAGGGTTCCGATAATATGTTTGAGGAGGTAAGTGTGTGTAAGCGGGCGAGCGGGCGTGTAAGCCCATGATTTCTCGCAATCCCACGATTTTTCTCACGTTGAGAGAAATCGTGGGAGGCGCCACCACTATCTCTCTCACAATGTGTGAGAAAGCTTGGGAAGTCCCCATTTTTTTCATCAAAATATTTCCTCAAACATCAGAGCTAGTTTCTTGTCTTTTCCCAATTCAAATCTTAGAGAAAAATGAGAGAGAGGAAAAGAAAAGAGAAAGAGGGGGTTAGCCCACGATTTCTCGCAATTCCACGATCTCTCTCACTTTGAGAAAAATCGTGGGATTGCGAGAAAGCGTGGTCGTTCTCCTCCCACATTTTCTCTCAATTGCGAGAAATCGTGGGTGACGCCCCCACAATTTCTCACACTATTTTAATCAAAAATATTTCCTTTATCATCGGAGTTTGTTTCTCTTGTCATTTTCCAGTGCATATCTTAGAGAAAAATGACAGAGAGAGAAAAAGAAAAGAGAGAAAAAAAAGGGGGCGACGACAACGACAATCATGATAATGACAGTGGCGTTAGCGAAGACATGAACAGTAATGACACTATAACGCAACTATTTATTGTATATCACATAAGATCGATCACTGCAATGCATCGACCTCCAATTCAACATCGGAATCAATAGCAAACAACACAATTTAGGCAATATGTATAAATCACACAGAAATCAATATGATATAATATAATATAATATAACATGATATGATATAATATGACTTGAACCGAAATGTTTCTGGATGTTGGGAATAATATAAAAATGAGTCAACTTTCCACATAAATGTGATAGCATAGAAAGGCGTTTCACAATGCTTTACCCTCACGTAGGGCACGTGAAAACTGGACCAAAATAGTTTTGATGTTTGTTGTGATGCAACGTTTTTCTATCATTCATTTAGAATGTTCTTCATTTCATGCTTGCTCATTTGTTCATCTGTTTGTGTCGGCATCCTTTCGCATGCACGGTTGCACTGAAAATAGATTCTCAGTTTCACAGAAGACACTTAGAACATGAAAACATTTTAAAGACAGAGTGAACACACATAAAAGACACACACACACACACACACACACACACACACACACACACACACACACACACATAAGGACACACACACACACACACACACACACACACACACACACACACACACACACACACACTCACCCGCTCACTCACTCATTCACTGACATACACATACATTCACACTTTTTTTTTAAACCAGTACTGTGGCATCACCTTTACCGTCTATTTTTGATGTCTTCAACTAACGCCAAATGTCATTATCATGATCGTCGTTACCGTTCCCCCCCTATCTCGTTCCCTTTTCTCTCTCTCATTTTCTCTTAGGTTTGTATTGTGAAAAGACAAGAAACCCAACTCCGATGACTAGGAAAATATATTTTCTTAAAATAAAGATAAATGGGACTTCCCGCGATTTCTCACACAAAGTGGTTTCTTTCTCCGTTAGCCCATTCCTATATCATGGCTCTTTATCGTAACGGTGATGGCGCTTCTTGATGTGTGTGTGTGTGTGTGTGTGTGTGTGTGTGTGTGTGTGTGTGTGTGTGTGTGTGTGTGTGTGTGTGTGTGAGTCATATTATTGAAGTCTTTAAACTGAGCAGGGTACGCAATAATGTTTTCAGGCCAGAAATGGACATCTACAACAATCTCAAATAATGAACTTACCGTATTTTTTTAACAGCCCAATGTGAGTGAACCATATATACCAACATCTTTCAATAAGAATATATTCAGGTTTTCCAAGCCAACACATTTTGTTTCACCTTCAAGACAGAAAGTGTATGTGACATCAGGTATTAATGTGGTGTATAGTTTTGGAAGAATGCATTTTGTCGCCGAAAAGTTTTAGATTTAATGTAAAATTATGGCCCTTATACATTCAATTCCATACATAATTTTTTGACAATAATTATTGTGGTCATACTGTTACATTGTGTTTGGTGTTCTTAGTTGCAGTGTGCTTCATAGTTACTGAATAGTATGTTCTGCTAGTAATAATTTTTAATCTATCCAAAAAGTTAAGATTAGGCTAGAACAGGTTAGATAAGATCTATATGCAAATCAACAGTGCCAGTCATGTAGAAATCAGTCTTGAAGTTGTTTGTATACTTGTATCGACCGAATTTATCTTTATTTTGTGTATGTTTGTGTGCTTATATCGCCTGAATTTATCTTTTTTGTGTTTGTGTTATTATATCGCCTGAATATATCTTTTTTGTGTTTGTGTAATTATATCGACTGAATATATCTTTTTTGTGTTTGTGTACTTATATCGACTGAAATTTATCTTTTTTGTGTTTGTGTTATTATATCGCCTGAATATATCTTTTTTGTGTTTGTGTAATTATATCGACTGAATATATCTTTTTTGTGTTTGTGTACTTATATCGACTGAAATTTATCTTTTTGTGTTTGTGTACTTATATCACTTGAATTTATCTTTTCTGTGTTCGTGTACTTATATCGACTGAATTATCTTTTTTGTGTTCGTGTACTTATATCGACTGAATTTATCTTTTTTGTGTTCGTTTACTTATATCGACTGAATTTATCTTTTTTGTGTTCGTGTACTTATATCACCTGAATTTATGTGTGTGTGTGTGTGTGTGTGTGTGTGTGTGTGTGTGTGTGTGTGTGTGTGTGTGTGTGTGTGTGTGTGTGTGTGTGTGTGTGTGTGTGTGTGTGTGTGTGTACTTATATCGCCTGAATATATCTTTTTTCTGTTTGTGTACTTATATCAACTGAAGTTATCTTTTTTTGTGTTCAGGTGTGGCTACCTGCGGACGAGGGCAAAGATCTAGAGATCACCGGCACATTTGCACGCAGAAACGGTCAGATCTTTATGGAGCTGACCTTCATGAACAAAGCCACACAGCCCATGTCTGGCTTTGACATACAGTTCAGCAAAAACAGGTCAGTACAAACCAGAGAAAACTTGGGATGGTTGCTAATTCACGCATGCCTTGATTTTTACTTACAGAGTTCGTACAGACTCATGGAAGTATGGAAATGTTTTGGGAAAACGAGAGAACTGTTTTGAGGGCTGGGAAAGTCTTAAAAAATGTTTTACCTTTGAGAGTCTGGTTCCACTAGTCAGTGACATCCAGTAGGTTCCACTAGTCATTGTCCCCAGTAGGTTCCACTAGTCAGTGACATCCAGAAGGTTCCACTAGTCATTGCCCCCAATAGGTTCCACTAGTCAGTGACATCCAGTAGGTTCCACTAGTCATTACCCCCAATAGGTTCCACTAGTCAGTGACATCCAATAGGTTCCACTAGTCAGTGACATCCAAAAGGTTCCACTAGTCATTGCCCCCAATAGGTTCCACTAGTCAGTGACATCCAATAGGTCCCACTAGTCATTGCCCCCAATAGGTTCCACTAGTCAGTGACATCCAATAGGTCCCACTTGTCGGTGAATCCAATAGGTCCCACTAGTCAGTGACATCCAATAGGTCCCACTATTCAGTGACATCCAATAGGTTCCACTTGTCAGTGACATCCAATAGGTCCCACTAGTCAGTGACATCCAATAGGTTCCACTAGTCAGTGACATCCAATAGGTCCCACTAGTCAGTGATATCCAATAGGTCCTACTACTCAGTGACATCCAATAGGCCCCACTTGTCGGTGACATCCAATAGGTTCCACTAGTCATTGCCCCCAATAGGTTCCACTAGTCAGTGACATCCAATAGGTTCCACTAGTCAGTGACATCCAGTAGGTCCCACTAGTCATTACCCCCAATAGGTCCCACTAGTCAGTGACATCCAATATGTTCCACTAGTCAGTGACATCCAATGGGTCCTACTACTCAGTGACATCCAATAGGTCCCACTTGTGGGTGACATCCAATAGGTCCCACTTGTCAGTGACATCCAATAGGTCCCACTTGTCGGTGACATCCAATATGTCCCACTAGTCAGTGACATCCAATAGGTTCCACTTGTCGGTGACATCCAATAGGTCCCACTAGTCAGTGACATCCAATAGGTCACACTAGTCAGTGACATCCAATAGGTTCCACTTGTCGGTGACATCAAATAGGTCACACTTGTCGGTGACATCCAATAGGTCCCACTAGTCAGTGACATCCAATAGGCCCCACTTGTCGGTGACATCCAATTGGTTCCACTAGTCATTGCCCCCAATAGGTTCCACTAGTCAGTGACATCCAATAGGTTCCACTAGTCAGTGACATCCAGTAGATCCCACTAGTCATTACCCCCAATAGGTCCCACTTGTCGGTGAATCCAATAGGTCCAACTATTCAGTGACATCCAATAGGTCCCACTATTCAGTGACATCCAATAGGTTCCACTTGTCAGTGACATCCAATAGGTCCCACTTGTGGGTGACATCTAATATGTTCCACTTGTCGGTGATATCCAATAGGTGACACTAGTCAGTGACATCCAATAGGTCACACTAGTCAGTGACATCCAATAGGTCACACTTGTCAGTGACATCCAATAGGTCACACTTGTCAGTGACATCCAATAGGTCACACTAGTCAGTGACATCCAATAGGTTCCACTTGTCGGTGACATCAAATAGGTACCACTAGTCAGTGATATCCAATAGGTCCTACTACTCAGTGACATCCAATAGGCCCCTCTTGTCGGTGACATCCAATAGGTTCCACTAGTCATTGCCCCCAATAGGTTCCACTAGTCAGTGACATCCAATAGGTTCCACTAGTCAGTGACATCCAGTAGGTCCCACTAGTCATTACCCCCAATAGGTCCCACTAGTCAGTGACATCCAATAGGTTCCACTAGTCAGTGACATCCAATAGGTCCTACTACTCAGTGACATCCAATAGGTCCCACTTGTGGGTGACATCCAATAGGTTCCACTTGTCGGTGACATCCAATAGGTCACACTAGTCAGTGACATCCAATAGGTTCCACTTGTCGGTGACACCCAATAGGTCCCGCTAGTCAGTGACATCCAATAGGTCATACTTGTCAGTGACATCCAATAGGTCACACTAGTCAGTGACATCCAATAGGTCACACTTGTCGGTGACATCCAATAGGTCACACTAGTCAGTGACATCCAATAGGTCCCACTTGTCGGTGACATCCAACAGGTCCCACTTGTCGGTCCCACTAGTCGGTGACATCCAATACGTCCCACTAGTCATTGACATCCAATAGGTCCCACTTGTCAGTGACATCCAATAGGTCACACTTGTCAGTGACATCCAATAGGTCACACTTGTCAGTGACATCCAATAGGTCCCACTTGTCAGTGACATCCAATTGGCCACACTTGTCAGTGACATCCAATAGGTCACACTTGTCGGTGACATCCAATAGGTCCCACTAGTCAGTGACATCCAATAGGTCCCACTAGTCAGTGACAACCGGCAGGTCCCACGTGTAGGTGACATCCAATATGTTTCACTTGTCAGTGACATGCAATAGGTCCCATTTGTCAGTGACATCCGGCAGGTCCCACATGTCAGTGACATCCGGCAGGTCCCACTTGTCAGTGACATCCGGCAGGTCCCTTTGTCAGTGACATCCAGTAGGTCCCTTTTGTCAGTGACATCCGGCAGGTCCCACTAGTCAGTGACATCCAGCAGGTCCCACTTGTCAGTGACATCTAATGAGTCCCACTTGTCAGTGACTTCTTATAGGTCTCAGGTGTAAGTGACAGAGTCTTTGTAAGTTCCATTATTCGATCCCACACTAACCAGAATTTTCTCTTTCCCAGATAGTTCTTTAGTGGTGGTGGTCTAGATACTAGTCATTCAGATGAAGTGCAGTGTGCAGCATGTAGTAAAAAGACACTTGGCGCTTGTAAAAAAAACCAACCCCCCCCCCCCCCACACACACACACACACCCCACCGCAACAAGAAAGTTGTCCCTGGCAAAATTTTTTCGTAAAATCCACTCTGATATACATAATGATGACAGTGTTGTGTTGTGAGTGCGCTCACTTTTGGCCTGACGCCGGCCACCATAACAGATGGTGATGACTGTGTTGTGTTGTGTGTGGGCTCAGTTTTGGCCTGACGCCGGCCACCATAACAGATGGTGATGACTGTGTTGTGTTGTGTGTGCGTTCACTTTTGGCCTGACGCCGGCCACCATAACAGATGGTGATGACAGTGTTGTGTTTACGTGTGTGCGCTCAGTTTTGGCCTGACTCCAGCCACCACAACAGATGGTAATGACAGTGTTGTGTGTGCGTTCACTTTTGGCCTGACGCCGGCCACCATAACAGATGGTGATGACAGTGTTGTGTTGTGTGCGCGCTCAGTTTTGGCCTGACGCCGGCCACCACAACAGGTAGTGATGACAGTGTTGTGTTGTGTGTGCGCTCAGTTTTGGCCTGACGCCGGCCACCATAACAGATGGTGATGACTGTGTTGTGTTGTGTGTGCGCTCAGTTTTGGCCTGACGCCGGCCACCATAACAGATGGTGATGACAGTGTTGTGTTGTGTGTGCGTTCACTTTTGGCCTGACTCCGGCCACCACAACAGATGGTGATGACAGTGTTGTGTTGTGTGCGCGCTCAGTTTTGGCCTGACGCCGGCCACCACAACAGGTAGTGATGACAGTGTTGTGTTGTGTGTGCGCTCAGTTTTGGCCTGACGCCGGCCACCATAACAGATGGTGATGACAGTGTTGTGTTTACGTGTATGCGCACTGTTTTGGTCTGACGCCGGCCACCACAACAGGTAGTGATGACAGTGTTGTGTTGTGTGTGCGCTCAGTTTTGGCCGGACTCCGGCCACCATAACAGATGGTGATGACTGTGTTGTGGTGTGTGTGTGTTCACTTTTGGCCTGACGCCGGCCACCATAACAGGTAGTGATGACTGTGTTGTGTTGTGTGTGCGCTCAGTTTTGGCCTGACGCCGGCCACCATACAGATGGTGATGACAGTGTTGTGTTGTGTGTGCGCTCAGTTTTGGCCTGACGCCGGCCACCATAACAGATGGTGATGACTGTGTTGTGTTGTGTGTGCGCTCAGTTTTGGCCTGACGCCGGCCACCATAACAGATGGTGATGACAGTGTTGTGTTGTGTGTGCGCTCAGTTTTGGCCTGACGCCGGCCACCACAACAGGTAGTGATGACAGTGTTGTGTTGTGTGTGCGTTCAGTTTTGGCCTGACGCCGGCCACCACAACAGGTAGTGATGACAGTGTTGTGTTGTGTGTGCGCTCAGTTTTGGCCTGACGCCGGCCACCATAACAGGTAGTGATGACAGTGTTGTGTTGTGTGTGCGCTCAGTTTTGTGGCCTGACGCCGGCCACCATAACAGGTAGTGATGACAGTGTTGTGTTGTGTGTGCGCTCAGTTTTGGCCTGACGCCGGCCACCACAACAGATGGTGATGACTGTGTTGTGTGTGTGCTCAGTTTTGGCCTGACGCCGGCCACCATAACAGGTAGTGATGACAGTGTTGTGTTGTGTGTGCGCTCAGTTTTGGCCTGACGCCGGCCACCATAACAGATGGTGATGACAGTGTTGTGTTGTGTGTGCGCTCAGTTTTGGCCTGACGCCGGCCACCATAACAGATGGTGATGACTGTGTTGTGTTGTGTGTGCGCTCAGTTTTGGCCTGACGCCGGCCACCATAACAGATGGTGATGACAGTGTTGTGTTGTGTGTGTGTTCAGTTTCTGCCTGACGCCGGCCACCACAACAGATAGTGATGACAGTGTTGTGTTTACGTGTATGCGTTCAGTTTTGGCCTGACGCCGGCCACCACAACAGGTAGTGATGACAGTGTTGTGTTGTGTGTGCGTTCAGTTTTGGCCTGACGCCGGCCACCACAACAGGTAGTGATGACAGTGTTGTGTTTACGTGTGTGCGTTCAGTTTTGGCCTGACGCCGGCCACCATTACAATCGGTGATGACAATTTCATGTTGTGTTGTTGTGTGTGCGCTAAGTTTGGATTGACTCCGGCCACCGCACCAGGTGGTGATGACAGTGTTGCGTTGTTGTGTGTGCGTTCAGTTTTGGTCTGATGCCGGCCACCCCACTACAGATGCAGAGTCCTCTCCTCCCCAACAGCAGCGCCAGCACGTCGCTACAGCTCAGCACCACAGGACAGGTGGAAAAGATGGAGCCACTGCTCATGTTGAAGGTGAGACTGCTTTGTGCAATCAGGTAGTCTGCTTGTTGTTGTTGAAGAAAGGTGTGCGGGTCTTGAGGGTTGAGGATGGGTTCAGGGGATTTAGGGGGGTGGGGGGTCAAGTTAGGTACATGAGGTTGTATGCCCTTTGGACAATGACATTGTCTTTAAAAGGAAAAAAGCGAGAAGAAAACAGTAAAAAATGAGTGATTTTTTTTAACTGCATAAAAGTTGGCTGAAAGGTAATGATGATATTATTTTATTTTGTTCAACACCATTCTATGTAAAAACACACACAGTTGCACTGCATAACGTAAAATCATATGTGTCAGACATGCTTTTGAACACTAAAACGAAAAACGTTTATGCATAACCCTGCACAGGCGTCCATCCGAACCCCTGCAACACTAATTTATGTTCACACACACACACACACACACACACACACACACACACACACACACACACACACACACACACACACACACACACACACACACACACACATCACAGTCATCGCACCACTAATCGTACATATCATACACCACTTGTCTAAGAGTGTCACAATGAAGTAAGGTAGAAGCATACTGTGCGGCCAGTGAAGAAACTAAAGCTCAGTTTCAGTGTCAGTTTGTTTCTCAAGCAAGTGTCACTGCCTTTGGACAAAGCCACATATTTCAGACCACATCTGCTAGGCAGGTCCCTGAAAGCAGCATAACCAAACACGCTTGATCAGGCCTTGAGTGCTTGCATGTATATTTGTGTACCTATCAGGCTGGATTTCTTCTGCAGAATTTTGCTTCAGGACAACACTCATGTTGTTGTTGTATGTTGTTGTTGTTGTATTTCTTTTTATCACAACAGATTTATCTGTGTGAAATTCGGGCTGCTCTCCCCAGGGAGAGCGCGTGGCTAACACTACAGCGCCACCCATTTTTTTTTTTTTTTTTTGTAGTTTTTCCTGCGTGCAGTTTTCTTTGTTTTTCCTATTGAAGTGGATTTTTCTACAGAAGTTTGCGAGGAACAACCCTTTTGTTGCCGTGGGTTCTTTTACGTGCGCTAAGTGAATGCTGCACACGGGACCTCGGTTTATCGTCTCATCCGAGTGACTAGCGTCCAGACCACCACTCAAGGTCTAGTGGAGGGGGAGAAAATATCAACGGCTGAGTAGTGATTCGAACCAGCGCGCTCAGATTTTCTCGCTTACTAAGCGGACGCGTTACCTCTAGGCCATCACTCCATGGGTTCTTTTTCCAGTGTGCCAAGTCCATGACTAGATGCTTAGTTTCATTTTCCAGTCAAACTTGGGAGAAAGGGCGATACTGGGATTGGAACCCAGATACTGACGGGCGCCAAAGCCGAATGGTTAAAGCGTTGGACTTTCGATCTGAGGGTCCCGGGTTCGAATCACGGTGACGGCGCCTGGTGGGTAAAGGGTGGAGATTTTTACGATCTCCCAGGTCAACATATGTGCAGACCTGCCAGTGCCTGAACCCCCTTCGTGTGTATACACAAGCATAAGATCAAATACGCACGTTAAAGATCCTGTAATCCATGTCAGCGTTCGGTGGGTTATGGAAACAAGAACATACCCAGCATGCACACCCCCGAAAGCGGAGTATGGCTGCCTACATGGCGGGGTAAAAACGGTCATACACGTAAAAAGCCCACTCGCGTATATACGAGTGAACGTGGGAGTTGAAGCCCACGAACGCAGAAGAAGAAGAAGAAGAACCCAGATACTGAATTGGCAGCTAAGCGTCTAAATTCCATCTTCCTGCTCACCAACAACAAAAACCATTCTGGTGTCCCCAGGTAGCGGTGAATAACAACATCGACGTGTTCAACTTCAGCTGCATGGTGCCCATGCACGTGCTGTTCGTGGAGGAGGGGGAGATGGACAAGAGGACTTTCATGAACTACTGGAAGGAGATCCCCACCACCGACGAGGTTCAGTACGTCATCAGCGACGTGCAGCACAAAGCCGGTCAGTTCTCTCCCTTGGTCCCCCACTCTCGTTCAGTGCTGAAAAAACCAACCAAACAGAAAATAAAAACAGATTCGTGGTTCTGTTGTCTTCCTGGGTTCCATTGGTCAGGGTGCAAAGTAATGTTAAATAACAATAATGCAGATTTGTGGGTCAGTTGTCTTCATAATAATGATGATAATGCAGATTGATGCTCACTTCTCCCAGGCAGGGAGCTCGTGGTGTTCACAGTAAAAAAAAAAAAAGTTTACATACACAAACATGCATGCCTCAAGTGCATCAAACATGAACATGCGTGTTCACAAACAAACACACCAGCACACACACACTCACGACCAGCAGAAGCCCCTTAAGAAGCAAGCACATGAGTCAGTAAGATGGTAGGCAGAACGGAAGAGGTGTATTTTGATATACTTTTTAAACTGAATTAGGTGTGAGAGGATTGTCTTGCTTTGTGTTTGTCCAAAGTTCATCCAGTCATGTTAGTCTGGAAAAGTATTGGAAAAATATGTTTGTCCTTCGTGTTCTGGAAAAAAACAAACCGTGTACAATGTATGACTGACACAGTACAGTATCCCCTCCACCCCCCACCCCGCTTCCAAAAAATCCCCCCAGCGAGATAATAAATTTGGATTCTGAAAGGTAGGCGGCTATGATAGTCACACACACACGCGCACACGCACACACACACACACACACACACACACACACACACACGCACGCACGCATGCATGCACGCACAAACACACACACACACACACACACACACACACACACACACACACACACACACACACACACACACAGGTATCACTTCTCCTTTTACAATAATGGTGTCCCAGAAACTGAGGAACAACGTTGCTGTGTTTTACTGATATTAGTGAGTGTGGCATTGCAAATGAATAATACAGTAAACCGGTCTGCTTCATTCCATTATTATGCCTTTTTTCTTGCATCTTTTTCTTACTCGTCACAAATGAAAGTGAACCTCGTGTGTACTGTGTTTCCGGATGGCTTATGAGTGCTGTATATAAACACTGCGAATGTGTTCACCGTTACCAAGCATCACAGGTATTACAGGTGTATCTCTGCAAATGTAAATTTGTATGTGTGTGTGTGTGTGTGTGTGTGTGTGTGTGTTGTGGCAGAAATTTATATAAATGCACTGACCTTTTCCGGTTTGGGAATATGTTTACTATGAATAGGTGTTATTGTTGGAATGTTTGTCTTTACTGTGGAGGTAATGCATATATCACCGTTTTGTCTACTAACGTGTCAAAAGATTTTCTCTCTGAGATACTGAAACACTGGTGTATCCTCCTGTTGCAGACACGGTGTCGCAGAAGCTGAGGAAGAACAACGTGTTCACCATCCTCCAGCTTAAGGTGGAGGGACAGGACATGCTGTACCAGTCCCTCAAACTGACCAACGGCATCGATGTGCTGGCTAAACTCCAGATTGACCCCTCCAACTCCAACTCCAACGTCATCGTAAGTACTGACCCCTGGCTGTACGGGTTTGGTTACAGAATAGTTAGGTTTTCTAGGCTTCTACAATTCTCCGGAGGCAATGGAGCTGCTCTCTGGGTGGTATTTCTGGCGCAGCGTTGGTTGTGGCTTTGCAGGCCTGGGTTAGGTATAGAAAACTGCTGAATGATATTCCTTCATTGCTGCTATAATTAGGTATAGAAAACTGCTGAATGATATTCCTTTCTTGCTGTTCTAAATAGGTATAGAAAACTGCTGAATGATATTCTTTCCTTGCTGCTCTAATTAGGTATAGAAAACTGCTGAATGATATTCCTTCCTTGCTGTTCTAAATAGGTATAGAAAACTGCTGAATGATATTCCTTCCTTGCTGTTCTAAATAGGTATAGAAAACTGCTGAATGATATTCCTTCCTTGCTGTTCTAAATAGGTATAGAAAACTGCTGAATGATATTCCTTCCTTGCTGTTCTAAATAGGTATAGAAAACTGCTGAATTATATTCCTTCCTTGCTGTTCTAAATAGGTATAGAAAACTGCTGAATTATATTCCTTCCTTGCTGCTCTAATTAGGTATAGAAAACTGCTGAATGATATTCCTTCCTTGCTGTTCTAAATAGGTATAGAAAACTGCTGAATTATATTCCTTCCTTGCTGCTCTAATTAGGTATAGAAAACTGCTGAATGATATTCCTTCATTGCTGCTCTAATTAGGTATAGAAAACTGCTGAATGATATTCCTTCATTGCTGCTCTCAATAGGTATAGAAATCTGCTGAATGATATTCCTTCCTTGCTGCTCTAATTAGGTATAGAAAACTGCTGATATGATATTCCTTCCTTGCTGCTCTAATTAGGTATAGAAAACTGCTAAACGATATTCGTTCATTGCTGCTCTCAATAAGTATAGAAAACTGCTGAATGATATTCCTTCCTTGCTGCTCTAATTAGGTATAGAAAACTGCTGATATGATATTCCTTCCTTGCTGCTCTAATTAGGTATAGAAAACTGCTAAACGATATTCCTTCATTGCTGCTCTCAATAGGTATAGAAAACTGCTAAATGATATTCCTTCTTTGCTGCTCTAAATGCCAGAGACATAATGGGCAGTAAGTGAAGAAGTAGATGATATTCAGGTACAGAAAGCTTTTGAATTAGAATGATTTGACTGGGAAAAAAAATAAGTTGACATTTTTTTTCTTCGTATCTCTCTAATCTTTAAGTGTTTGAAATGTACTGGGTTTTTTTCACTTTGACACACCAGTACACTTGCAGACAGAAAAAGGGCAACAACAAAAAATGAAAGGGTGGCACCGCAGTGCGGTGACAGAACTCTCCCCAGGGAGTGCAGCTCAAATTTCACATATAGAAATCTGGTGTGACAGAATCAAAATACAGTGTTATTCTAACTACAGCAGAGGTTTTACGAAGAAGAGGGATACAATGAAGCGAGACAAACAGTGATTTGTGGATATAATGAAAAATGGCATACGGTCATTTGTGGATACAATGAAACATGACAGACTGTGATTTGTGGATACAATGAAGCGAGACAAACAGTGATTTGTGGATACAATGAAAAATGGCATACGGTCATTTGTGGATACAATGAAACATGACAGACGGTGATTTGTGGATACAATGAAACATGACAGACGGTGATTTGTGGATATAATGAAACATGACAGACGGTCATTTGTGGATACAATGACATGACAGACTGTGATTTGTGGATACAATGAAACATGACAGACTGTGATTTGTGGATACAATGAAGCATGACAGACTGTGATTTGTGGATATAATGAAACATGACAGACTGATTTGTGGATACAATGAAACATGACAGACGGTGATTTGTTGATACAATGAAACATGACAGACTGTGATTTGTGGATACAATGAAACATGACAGACTGTGATTTGTGGATATAATGAAACATGACAGACGGTGATTTGTGGATATAATGAAACATGACAGACGGTGATTTGTGGATACAGTGAAACATGACGGACTGATTTGTGGATACAATGAAACATGACAGACTGTGATTTGTGGATACAATGAAACATGACAGACTATGATTTGTGGATACAATGAAACATGACAGACTGTGATTTGTGGATACAATGAAACATGATAGACTGTGATTTGTGGATACAGTGAAACATGACAGACTGTGATTTGTGGATACAGTGAAACATGACAGACTGTGATTTGTGGATACAGTGAAACATGACAGACTGTGATTTGTGGATACAATGAAACATGACAGACGGTGATTTGTGGATACAATGAAACATGACAGACGGTGATTTGTTGATACAATGAAACATGACAGACTGTGATTTGTGGATACAATGAAACATGACAGACTGTGATTTGTGGATACAATGAAAAATGATAGACTGTGATTTGTGGATACAATGAAACATGACAGACTGTGATTTGTGGATATAATGAAACATGACAGACGGTGATTTGTTGATACAATGAAACATGACAGACTGTGATTTGTTGATACAATGAAACATGACAGACTGTGATTTGTGGATACAGTGAAACATGACAGACTGTGATTTGTGGATATAATGAAACATGACAGACGGTGATTTGTGGATATAATGAAACATGACAGACGGTGATTTGTGGATACAGTGAAACATGACGGACTGATTTGTGGATACAATGAAACATGACAGACTGTGATTTGTGGATACAATGAAACATGACAAACTATGATTTGTGGATACAATGAAACATGACAGACTGTGATTTGTGGATACAATGAAACATGATAGACTGTGATTTGTGGATACAATGAAACATGACAGACTGTGATTTGTGGATACAGTGAAACATGACAGACTGTGATTTGTGGATACAGTGAAACATGAGAGACTGTGATTTGTGGATACAATGAAACATGACAGACGGTGATTTGTGGATACAGTGAAACATGACAGACTGTGATTTGTGGATATAATGACATGACAGACTGTGATTTGTTGATACAATGAAACATGACAGACGGTGATTTGTGGATACAGTGGAACATGACAGACGGTGATTTGTGGATACCGTTGAACATGACAGACGGTCATTTGTGGATACAATGAAACATGACAGACGGTGATTTGTGGATACAATGAAACATGACAGACGGTGATTTGGGCGATGTTGCAGCTGTCCTTGAAGGGTTGGGTTCTGTACGTCTTCAAGGACGTGCGGGACGCCTACGAGACGATTCTGCACAACTGAACCCCAACCTTTCCATCCCCCATTCACCGTTCTTCGTGTAAAAACGGCATCAACACCTAGAAGCTGTTCAGTCCTCACTGTGCAAAGAGTCATCTTTTCTCTCTCTCTCTCTCTCTCTCTCTCTCTCTCTCTCTCTCTCCCTCAGACGTGTAACAGCGCTGAAGCAGGTTGTGGAGTTGAATGGAAGATGTAACGTTTCCGCGTATGTCGTGGAGGATGTAACGTTTCCGCGTATGTCGTGGAGAAATAAGGACCTCTTTATGTATCAGGTGTCCCCCAAAAAGTGAACCGCTTTTTGACAAGTATTTTCTCAGTGACAGAGAAACCGAATTCATTGAAAAATTTCACAAAGTAACCTTAGGATATCATCAACAAGTCTGCAAAATATCTAAAAGTTCGGACGTAAATTATGCGAGTATTGTCAAATTCAAAACAGCATGTAAAAAAAAAAAAAAAAAAAAAAAATCCAATTTCAGAGGAAAACTCACTTTCTCCTTGAAACAGTTTTCAATGGTAACCTTATCACTTTCACACAACGGCATGGCTGATCCTTCCAAACTGAAACTGTGGACAGAACTGATCTTGAGTACAGACACAATAAAATAATAAAAAATAATCAATAGACTTGACACCCAGACAGGCTATTTTTAGACTGACACTGATTGACAGATGCCAACACCTGGTAGCTGGCATGAACATGATGAAGGTCACATTGCACAGCTCTGATATTGGATTTTTTGAAATGCTGTTTTGAATTTGACAATACTCAAATAATCTGCGTCCGAACTTTTAGATATTTTGCAGACTTGTTGAAGATACCCTAAGATTACTGTGTGAAAATTTTCAATGAATTCAGTTTCTCTATCACTGAAATATTACTTGTCAAAAAGCGGTTCACTATTTTTGGGACACCCGACATAGTATGAAGAAAGGAAGTTTCTGTATATTTTTCTGTTTTTGTTGTTGTTGTTTAGTAGTCTATTTTATCACTCATTCTGAGCACATGGATTAAACATGCTTCAGTAAACCTTCTTTGATGTTTGGGTTTGTTCATGAGGGAGATTTGTAAAGGAAATGAGGAGAGAGGATTGAAAGAACCTGTACAGTCATTTCAGTGACGTAAGGTACAACAGTTGTTGATCTGATGGAGGTATTTATAATTAGTCTTGATGTTAGTATTGTATCTGTCCCTTGTGACTAAATGCCTACGTTGACCGAACTACGCCATTGGTCAGTTCCATACTACACAGTTAGTAGCGGGTTACGACCATACTAGGCTCTTCCGTCACAGCAATGCAGTTAGTCTCTAGCTGGAGAGATGTAGGGAGAGTAATGAGTGAGTGATGGGTGGACTGCCCTTGACGGAGAACCAATTAACTTATTAAGAGTTAGATCCCTCTAATCTAAGAATAGAACATATGAAAATGAATTTTTTTTAACTAAGAAAGAAAAACAAAAGAAAAACAAAACAAGGATAGGTTGGGAAGTAAATATGATGCCATGAAAAGAAGAAAAGAAAGAAAGAAAGAAAGAAGCGAACAAAGCAAAAGGAAGGAAGGAAATAAAACGAAACACAAATGATATACAAGAAACAAAACTACACAGAAAAGAAACAGGGAGAAAAGGAAAACATTTCACATGAGACAAAGAAAAACACAAACTGGAAGACATGAACACAGAGCGGGTCAAGCAAAAACAGAAAGAGAAAGAAGAGTGATATGGAATAGATGAACAATAAAGGCAAGGAAATGAACGAGAAAGAAGACAGGTGAAACAAAAACATCAAACTCCTAACAAAGAAAAATAAATGAAAGTAACATCCGATGAATAAAGCAGTGACGTAAAACAATACATACATAGTATATATATACATCACGTAGTATCTGTATAATGGTGTGTGTGTATATGAATGAACACACACACACACACACACACACACACCCTCTCTGTATATATAATGGAGAAAATCAGTACACACACACACACACACACGCAGTGGACAAAGAGAAGACACAGAGAAGAAAAATTCACGAAGCAAAAGAAACAAAAATGAAGAATTCTTTTTTTTTTTTTTTAAAGGACGGGGTGAATGTGGGAAGAGAACAGACAGTCAACTGATAATTCCTCTGTCAAAACTGGTGGTGCTCTCTCATGATGATAATGATAATAACAACAATAATAATAATAATTTTCAAAAAAAAATGTTACAGTGTGCAGGTAGTGTTACCTGCACCTCCACCCTGCCTCCTGCTCCATTCCCTCCATTGTCCCTTCACCCCCCCCCCCCCTCCCCTTCTTCTCATCTCCCTCCCCACTCCTTCTGTGGTTCATTCTTTGAGGTTGGGCCGACATCTTGCTCTCCTCCCCTCTCACCCCCCCTCACCTTCCCTGCTCCGCTGTGGACCTCTACCCTATGATGTCATGTTGACACCATGCCCCCCCCCCTCCTCCCCTCTCACCTTCCCTGCTCCGCTGTGGACCTCTACCCTATGATGTCATGTTGACACTATGCCCCCCATCCCTCCACCGCCCTCACCTTCCCTGCTCCGCTGTGGTTCTTTACCCTATGATATCATGTTGACACTATCCCCCCCCTCCCTCCTCCCCTCTAACCTTCCCTGCTCCGCTGTGGACCTCTACCCTATGATGTCATGTTGACACTATGCCCCCCTCCCTCCACCCCCCTCACCTTCCCTGCTCCGCTGTGGAACTCTACCCTATGATGTCGTGTTGACACCATGCCCCCCCCCCCTCCTCCCCTCTCACATTCCCTGCTCCGCTGTGGACCTCTACCCTATGATGTCGTGTTGACACCATGCCCCCCCCCTCCTCCCCTCTCACATTCCCTGCTCCGCTGTGGACCTCTACCCTATGATGTCATGTTGACACCATGCCCCCCCCTCCACCCCCCTCACCTTCCCTGCTCCGCTGTGGAACTCTACCCTATGATGTCATGTTGACACCATGCCCCTCTCCCCCCTCTCCCCTCTCACCTTCCCTGCTCCGCTGTGGACCTCTACCCTATGATGTCGTGTTGACACCATGCCCCCCCCCTCCCTCCGCCCCCCTCACCTTCCCTGCTCCGCTGTGGTTCTCTACCCTATGATGTCATGTTGACACCATGTCCCCCCAGACCCCCCCCCTCCGCCCTCACCCCCCCCCCTCCTCCTCACCTTCTCTGCTCCGCTGTGGTTCTCTACCCTATGATGTCATGTTGACACCATGCCCCTCTCCCCCCCTCCTCCCCTCACCCCTTCCCTGCTCCGCTGTGGACCTCTACCCTATGATGTTGTGTTGACACCATGCCCCTCCCCCCCCCCCCCACCCCCAGAATAGAAAGAAAGAACAGTACGTGGTGTGGAATGAACGAATGATGAAGGCGAAGGAAACGAAAGAAAGAAGAAAAAGAAAGGTGAAAAAAAAACATAATCAACCTTATAACAATTAAAAAGAAAAACAACTACAGCAACAGTAACAGCAGCAGCAGCAACAGCAGCAGCAGCAACAACAACAGCAACAAAAAGAAAGAAAGAAAAAGATTATAAGAAAATATCGAAAGAATGGGCATAAAAGAAACCAAACACACACACACACACACACACACACACACACACACACACACACACACACACACACACATTTAAATATGATACTTAACAGAGATATCTACTTCTCTATAATTATCAATACGTCAATGTCGCCTTTCTGAGAATGGTAATAGCGTCTGCAAATTCTTTTAGATACAGTCATTTATCTGACAGAACATTGAATGTTTTTGTCAAAAGTGGTACAATAATTCCTTGACCAGTTTTTAACATTTCAGTAGTAATACCATCAAGTCTACATGCATTTCCCAACTTCAGCTTGTGAAGAGCAAGCAAAACCTCGTTCTTTAAAACTTCATAATTAAGTTCATATTCTTCACCAACGAACTTACTAAGATCAGCAGAATTAACAGCATTGTCCATACCATTATCCATTGTAAATACACCCTTGAAGTGCTGGTGCGATTCTTCCATGCTGATATTATTACTAATGTTACTTCTTGTTTTTCCACATCTCATTTATGTCAGGCTTTCCCAGAACGACGACTAGTTTGATAAATTGGATTATGGTGACTTTTCTGGGTTTTCGATAATTTCGTCGTTTATTTTTAATAAAGCCTCATATTGTTTCCGTGCTTGAACAATATTCTTAAATCATTTATGGTGTCAATCTTGGCAAGCTTACATTCTTTATAAAATCATTCAGAATTTTGTCTCTTTGGTTGAGTGAAGCATTTCTTAACTGCTTGCTGAACTAACATATTCAACAAATATACTTAGTGCATTATCAATGTCTGTATTGAGACATTCTACAGCATATTTTAGTTCATTTTGTTAGTCCGTGTTATTCAAATTGGCAATGAATACATCTTCCTTTTTTTGTTCAATATGCATTTCTTCACACATGATTTTTAACTTTGGCCATATTGTGTATTGTAAGGTAAGTTATTACAGCACATAAATGATAATGCAACAGGCAGGTGGTCTGACTGAACAATCTTTAAAGGAAACATCACATGCAAGCTGATTTGAGAACACTTCACAAGGCATCAAATAATAGTCAACAGCGCTGGACCCATTGTTCGATACGTACGTGCAATTTCCATCAAAACCATACTTACGAAATCCATTTAGAATCATAATGTCTAAAGCATTACACAACTTAAGAAGTTGATCCCCCAATGTTTTTTTTTTCTTTTTTCTTTTTTATTGTTGTTGTTGTTGTTGTTAATTTTTGTTTTTGTTTTACTTTTGTTGTTGTTGTTGTTGTTGTTGTTGTTTTTAAATTGTGAGACATTCTAAATAAATAATTTTGACAATAACGATCATCATCCTCACTAATTAGAAAAATTAAAAAATAACTCAGAAGCTGTTCTAGCATTAAAATCCCCACATATGAGATTACACAAATCATGAGATTCGTGTAAGTCATTGTTCAAGCTGTTCAACGTCAATATCGTTTTTATCAACTTTTCATACATGTGAATCATGAGGAGCTATGTATGTACATAACCAAAATATATCTCAATCTGTACCAAAGAAAGATATATATATATATATATATTTGGAGGGGTGGGGGTGGGGGGCGTGGGGGGGGAGAGAGTAGACGAAACAGGAATAGCGGGAAGGCGACACAAGACACAGAGACAGATAGAGGCTAGTAGGCGAAATAGGACACGCACAGAGAGGCAGCCCGAATAGGTGAAACGGAAATTGCTAGTAGGCGACCTAGGACAGAGAGAAGGGCTGAATATGCGAAACGGGAATTACCAGCAGGTGACATGCGCAACACATGACAGACAGAGAGAGGTTGAATAGGCGAAACGGGAATTGCTAATAGGCGACATAAGACAGAGAGAGAGGCTGAATAGGCGAAACGGAATTACCAGTAGGCGACACATGACAGACAGAGATGCTGAATAGGCGAAACGGGAATTGCTTATAGGTGACATAAGACACACAGAGAGAGGCTGAATAGGCAAAACGGAATTACCAGTAGGTGACACATGACAGACACGGAGATGCTGAATAGGCGAAACGAGAATTACCAGTAGGCGACACGTGACAGTCAGAGATAGGCTGAATAGGCGAAACGGGAATTGCTTATAGGCGACATAAGACACACAGAGAGAGGCTGAATAGGCGAGACGGGAATTACCAGTAGGTGACACATGACAGACAGAGAGATGCTGAACAGGCGAAACGGGAATTTGCTAGTAGGCGACACATGACACACACAAAGAGATTCTTAATAGGCGAAACATGAATTTGCTAGTAGGTGAGACAGGACAGAGGGAGAGAGGGGCTGAATAGGCGAAACGGGAATTACCAGTAGGTGAGACAGGACACAGAGAGAGAGAGAGAGGGGATGAATAGGCGAAACGGAAATGGCGGGAGGGCGACCCAGGACAGAGTCAAACTGTCAGTCGAGAGAGTTGCCGGACACGATGAAAGAGAAAGCTTGCGTGTGGCTTTATTGTTTCTATTTGTTCGGTTCGGGCAGGCCGACAGTGGAGAAAATGACAGGAGGGAACTTTCGTTTATGGCCACCCTTGGTCAGCAAAGCTGCTGCAGTAGTTCAGCTGATGCTGCCGACAGGTGGAAAATGATTAATTGTGTTTGAGTGATTTGTGTGATCAAGACGGGAAAACATTATTTGATGGTGTGACATTAAGGTGAGTGTGTGTGTGTGTGTGTGGGTGTGGAGGCGAGGGTATGCGTATGTGCGTGCGTGCACGTGTGTGTGTGTGTGTGTGTGTGTGTGTGTGTGTGTGTGTGTGTGTGTTGTGTGTGTGTGTGTGTGTGTGTGTGTGCGTGTGTGTGCGTGTTGTGTGTGTGTGTGTGTGTGTGTGTGTGTGTGTGTGTGTGTGTGTGCGTGTGTGTGTGTGCGTGTGTGTGTGTGTGTGTGTTTATCCATCAATTAGTTTCTCCCCTCCTTCTTCCTCCCAGTCTTCCTCTTTTCTTCCCGCCCTGGAAACATCAAGTCTGGTTAATCTTTCCTGCTCTCTCTCTCTTTCCATGTACGTGTAATAAAAATATATGGTTTTTCCCTCTCTTTCTCACTCAGACTCTCACCCCGTCTCCTTCACTTGAAATGACATTGATCACACACACACACACACACACACACACACACACACACACACACACACACACACACACACACACACACACACACACACACACACACACACACACGCCCTTTACGACCCGTCTCAGAACAAACCAACGCAGTCCCAGCAGCAGATGATGAAAGTGGAGCAGTGAGATCAAAACACAGATCAAAAGATTTCGGCACGTTTGATGTGTGCCTTAGCAAGATGGGGACTGCAGTGTATATAAGGCAGAGTCCCTGTGGTCTCGGTCACCACTAGTCAACTAGAGGCTGACCTTGTCTCCAGACCGGCTACATCTCTCTCTCTCTCTGTATCATCCTCGTGAGAAGGTGAGTACCAGTAGCAATAGAAGTACCAGCAGTAGCAGCAGTAAGGACGGGCGCAATACCCGAGTGGTTAAAGCGTTGGACTGTCAATCTGAGGGTCCAGGGTTCGAATCACGGTGACGGCGCCTGGTGGGTAAAGGGTGGAGATTTTTACGATCTCCCAGGTCAACATATGTGCAGACCTGCTAGTGCCTGAACCCCCTTCGTGTGTATATGCAAGCAGAAGACCAAATACGCACGTTAAAGATCCTGTAATCCATGTCAGCGTTCGGTGGGTTATGGAAACAAGAACATACCCAGCATGCAAACCCCCGAAAACGGAGTATGGCTGCCTACATGGCGGGGTAAAAACCGTCATACACGTAAAAGCCCACTCGTGTGCATACGAGTGAACGCAGAAGAAGAAGAAGAAGCAGTAGTAATAGTTGTTGTACCATAGACTGACAAAAATTCACGGTATGGGTAACGGCAAAGCGAGACCTGCATGACCAATAGTTTCTCCATTGCAATGGAAAGTCATTTACAGCTTAGTCTTTTGTGAAGGACTATGACTCTCAAACTAGGAGGCAAAATTGCACTGGCTCTTAGTGCTGCAGCCTTGGGGGCTAGTTGACCTTTGGGAGCCATCCTATCGCTGACTGTCCTAAAACCCTCTTCGCCTGGAGAGTGGGGGTGTACCTTGGGCAAGACACTCTCCACTATAATCAAATTCTAGTCTAGATTGTCATACATTCATACAGTAATAGTCGTCGTAGCAGCAGTAGTAGTAATAATGTGTGTATGTAAAGAGGACGGGAGGAGGTTAAGGAGTAGCAGTAATAGAAATAGTAATAGCAGTACGATGTTTACCACTGATAGAAGCATCAGTGGTGGTGGTAGTAGTTGCTGCACTAACAGCAGGAGCAGCAGCAGCAATAGCGGTAGAAGCAACATCATCAGCAGCAGCAGTCGTTGTTGCAGTAACAGCAGCAGCAACAACAGTAGCGGTAGGGTAAGAAAGCACGAGTAGGTAAAGACAAGATCCAAGAGACGTTATTAGTATTATTCAGTCTTGCCTTAGCCTCCATTGTCACTTCATTTGTCACAGTCCTCAAAGTAATACATATGATCGGGAGCGTCGACACCTCCTATCAAAGTGAGTCATTTCACAACGCAGAACAGATTTACAGATTTTCTCTGTTTGTCGATTTTACGATGATGCCGAAAAATAGGACCTGGCTTATAAAGGACAATGGCTCTTTGATATTGCAGCACTTTTAACGTTCCCCATTTTTCTTTTCTTTTTTCGACAGGAAGTGATTTTGCCTGTTACATACAAATTAGTACTGAATTATCTCAGAGTTGGTATAATCAGAATATGATATGAATATGTGTTTATCAATCAAGAGCGCATGATGTATATTTCTGAAATGATGTGACAGAAAAGCAAGTGGTCCATTCCGCGATTTCCAAACAGAAACTGAAGACAGTTTTGACTAATAGTAACAAAAATACTACGGGTTTAAAAAAATTTAAAAAAGAAAAAAAGAAAAAAAAAGTCTGTCACTGGCAAGTATTGCAAGTATCCACCACTGACAATGCTGTCCCTAAGGGAAAGCTGTTAGAATGTACTGCATACTTTGATATTGTGCAGTAATATATAATATACGAGTTGAAAAAATACCGGCAAATAAAAAAACACGTAATATATTACGAAATGAATGATAAACTTCCAAATACAGTGTAACGGGCTTGGAAATGTGCAACTGTTGATGAGGACCTCTTGTATGCTTAATTATTTCCTGATTAAGCAGTTATTCTGATTAATATGAGAATATACCACAGAATTTCTCCCTCACTCCCACCCTCTCTCTCTCTCTCTCTCTCTCTCTCTCTCTCTCTCTCTCTCTCTCTCTCTCTCTCTATGTCTGTCTGTCTGTTTGTTGGTCTCTAATTCATTCTCTCTGTGTCTCTCTGTCATAACTCTGAATTATGAGTTTTGTATGTCTGTCTGTCTGTCTCTCGCTCTCGCTCTTGCCCTCTCTCTCCCTCTTACTCCCACTTTCTCTTCACCCCTTCACCACCCCCAATAACACCCCTCTCTCTCAAACCCCCCTTTTCCCTTCATCTCAACAGATCACCATGGCTATCAGCAAGCTGACGTCAGCAGTGCTGCTGCTGATGGTGACGTGTTTCCTGTTCCGGGAAAGCGCGGCTAACACCAGGAGGCTGAAGCCTAACATCCTGTTCATCTTGCTGGACGACCTGGGCTGGAACGACCTGGGTGTCTACGACCCCAACATGGTGACCCCCAACATCGACAAGCTGTACAGGGAGGGCTTCAGGCTCAACTACTCCTACACAGACCCTGTGGGGAGCTCTTCCAGAGCCTCCCTCTTCTCCGGAAAGTTCTCCTTCAGGATGGGGCTGCAGGTGAATCGCTATCATCGGTATTATTGGCACTTATATATGATACATATAAATATATAAATAGTGTCTGTGATGGATCGGGCTGCAAGTGGATCGTAATCATCGATATTGTTGATACTTATATATACAGAGTCTGTAATAGATGGAACGCCGGTAAATCGTTATCATAGATGTTAGTGATCCTTATATATATTATGTCTGTCATGGATGGGGCTGCAGGTAAATCGTTATCATAGGTGTTAATGATACTTATATATACAGCGTCAGTCATGGATGAGACTGCAGGTGAATCGTTATCATCGGTATCATTGATACTTATATATAAAGCGTCTGTCATGGGTGGCGTGCAGGTGAATCGTTATCATCGGTGTTAGCGATACTTATATGTACAGTGTCTATCATGGATGAGACTACAGGTTAATCGTTATCATCGGTGTTATTGATGCTTAAATATACAGTGTCTGCCATGGATGGGGTGCAGGTGTATCGTTATCATCGGTATCATTGGTACTTATATATACATTGTCTGTCATGGGTGGCGTGCAGGTGAATCGTTATGCATCAAGGGCTCCGTTGCTGCATATGGTGCTGCCCAGGTAGCAAAACTTGTCGACTGATTTGATCTCTGTGTCATTGATCTTGACTGCAGGTGGGGGGGATGCACTGGCGTTCTGTGAGCTAGCCGGTTTGTACATGGACTCGGTTTTGCTGAGGCTGATGGTGAGTCCAAAGCGCCTGCAGGAGGTTGAGAACCTGTCCATAATGAACTGCATGTCCTCATGGGTGTGTGCAGCAAGCGCGCAGTCATCAGCAAAGAGGAACTCTCTCATCAGTGCCTCAAACACCCTGGGCCTGGCGTGGAGTCGCCGTAAGTTGAAAAGTTTGCCATCTGTGCGAAACTGAATGCAGATACCCTGGTCACAGCCTTGGAAGGCGTCAATCAGCATGGCAGAGAAGAGAATGGAGAACAGTGTGGGTGCCAAGACGCAGCCTTGCTTCAATCCATTTACCATCATGGAAGGTCTTCATGTCGTGAGCATCAGCAGCGGACTGAAGCTCTTCGGACTTTCTATCCCACCAGGTGTTCTTCATCTCACGCAGCCTCTTCTGTACGAGTTGCTTGGTTTGCAAGAACTGGTTCTCCTTCCTCTGGCATTCTTTATCGGAAATGTGATCCTGATGCCGTATATGCATTGTATTCAGGAGCTTGGAGATTCCAGAGTCGTTCTCGTCAAACCAGTCATTGTGGCTCCTCTGTACAAAGCCGAGTGTGTCAGCTGCTGCTGTGTACACAGCATCTCTGAAGGTGCTCCATACCTCTTCTACATCAGTCGATGCAGGAATTTCTTGGAGAACTACTTGGATTTGCTGCTGCAGTACGTCCTTGGTGATAGGGAGGTGGTGGATGTTCAGCTTCCTAGGGGGTTTCTGCCTGGCTGGTTGAAGCTTGCGTGCAAGTCTGATGTTCATCTTGCTGCGTACCAACAGACTGCTCCCCTCATGCAGCGTGTAATGGAAACATCACCTCTGTCCCTCTGCCGGACAATCATATAGTCCAGCATGTGCCATTGCTTGGAGAGGGGGTGCATCCATGTGTTCTTGTACTTGTCCGCTTGTTGGAAGAGGGTGTTGGTGATGGTCAGTCCATGCTGCGCACAAAGCGAGAGCAAAAGCAGTCCGTTGGAGTTGCACTTGCCAGTGCCGTGCTGTCCTAGGACTTTTGGCCACGATGAGAAGTCCACGCCTACTCGGGCATTGAAATCCCCAAGGATGATCAGCCTGTCCTTTCTGTCTACCGCTGAAATGGTGCGGCTGACATCCTCGTAGAAAGCTTCTTTGATGTCATCAGGGTTGGTCATCGTCGGGGCATAGCAGCTGATGACTGTGGCGAAGCGATCCTTGGACAGCTTCAGACGCAGGGTCATCAGCCTGTCGTTTATCCCACGTGGAAGGCTGTCAAGCTGTCGTGCAAGTTTGGTTGGTATGGCAAAGCCCACGCCTGAGGTTCTTGGGGTGCCATCTGGCTTCCCAATGCAGTAGAAGGTGTAGCCCCCTCCAACTTCCTCCAACTGGGTTTCACCCGCAAGTCTGGTTTCGCTCAGGGCTGCTATGTCCACCTGGTAGCGATCAAGCATTCTAGCAATGAGCGCTGTGCGCCTTTCTGGTCTGTCGTCTCTGTCTAAAAGGGTGCGAACACTCCAGGCACCCAGAGTCAGGAAATGACTCCTGGTTCTTTTCTTTTGTTGTTTTCGACCGCTATTGTTGGATGTCCATGTAGGTGCGGTGTCCTACTAGGTACTAGGTGAGGCAGGCTTTGTTTGAGGATCCTTTTATCTCCCCTTCCCCGTGTGGGGAGAGCAGTGTTGTCCCTAAAAAGGGCTGCTCTGACACTGTGGAAGGATACGGACGCCGCATCTGCCCCAGTCTACGGCGGACGACCATCACCCCATAGCCGTCTACGTGCAGAGTCGTGACTAGGAACTGCCAGCAGCATCCTCTGCCTGTCCCCGTTACCACTTTTCCATCGCCGCAGGGCTTGGGAAAGCTGGGCGTTGAAGGGCTAGCTCGTCGTTCCGGCATTAGCCTGATTGCCTGACCAGAACAAGTGACTTTTTTTTTAGTGAGGAGGAGTTGTGCAGTCCCTTCCCCACTCTCTCGCCTACCGACGCTCACAGTCCCACATGTGCAGATACTGCCACGTGTAGGACGGCCTCGGCAGGTGCAGGTTTTAGTGATGAGCGAAAAGCAGAGAAAGAATCAGATGCACGGACATGATGAGGAAGGATATTCAACCCTTTTGCTGATTGTTATCAGTTTCCTTGGGTGGAGATTTTTACGATCTCCCAGGTCAACATATGTGCAGACCTGCTTCTGCCTGAACCCCCTTCGTGTGTATATGGCAAGCAGAAGATCAAATACGCACGTTAAAGATCCTGTAATCCATGTCAGCGTTCGGTGGGTTATGGAAACAAGAATATACCCAGCATGCACACCCCAAAAGCGGAGTATGGCTGCCTACATGGCGGGTTTAAAACGGTCATACACGTAAAAGCCCACTCGCGTATATACGAGTGAACGTGGGAGTTGCAGCCCACGAACGCAGAAGAAGAAGAAGAACACACACACATAAACAAAGTGTGATTCACACCAAGAATGCTTGATGAAACGGTGCTAATGCAAACATCGACTGTATCTGGAAGCGAAAGCGAAAGAAAGAAAGTAAAAAAGCAATCAAAAGATCATAGCAACAACTGAACAACAACAACAACATAATAATAATAATACTAATGATACCAAAACAATGTCCTCCCCCACACCCCCAGGACGGAGCGATCAACAAGTACACCGATGCCCACGTGCCTCTCAACCACACCCTGCTGCCCCAGGCTCTCAAGTACCGAGGATACAGGACTCACATGATCGGCAAGTGGGGCCAGGTAGGACTCTGCCTCTCCCTTTCTTTGCTGACTGACGCTCTCTCTCTCTCTCTCTCTCTCTCTCTCTCTCTCTTACTGGTGTGTGTATGTGTGTGTGTGTGTGTGTGTGTGTGTGTGTGTGTGTGTGTGTGTGTGTGTGTGTGTTTCTTTGTCACTGTCTCTGTCTGTCTGTTTCTCTGTTTTTGTCTGTCTCTCTCTGTCCCCACTCTCTCTCTCTCTCTCTCATAGATAGATAACGAGAGAGAAAATGAGAGGGGGGGGAGGGGGACTGACAGACCAGCAGAGAGACTGATACAGCAAAGAGGAGGAGGAGGAAGAAGAAGAAGAAGAAGACGATGATGACGACGATGGTGATGATGGTGGTGAAAAACAAACAGCAATAGCAACAACAACAGCAGCAGCAACAGAAGCAACAACTACAACAACGCAAAACAACTGATCGCACAATCTGATATCACTCGCTGTTAAGCGGCAGTTACACTGTATCAAAACACCCCATTACAACAGTCAAGACGTAATTCTACACATGCGCAGCAAGACATTTACTTCCATTCGTTTTCATCTTCAGTATAATATCATCATCTTAGATGAACAGACTATAATATCATCATCTTAGATGAACAGACTATAATATCATCATCTTAGATGAACAGACTATAAACAAATTAACGAACGATATCGTTTTCATCTGTTTGTGTGTTTCAATGTGTAACTTGTAGAAAACCCGATGGTAGAAACCCGCTCGCATTCCCCCGTCTCTGTCCATTCTCCTTTTATTCACTCAGCATAGTACTTTCCTCCTCCTCCTTCTTCTTCTTCTCTTCGTGTTCTTTTTCCTCCTTAAACCCATAAGCGCTGCTCATAAGTATGCTCTTCAGTGAAGGTTTGTCAGTTGACTCTCTCAGACTTTGGTCCGATTCGCAGACCAGTTCTGAGTTTAGCTCTCAGACTCATCAAATTCATTACGGACCAAGTATTGTTCTAATGTCAAGTGCATATGCTTTAGTAACCTAACATTTAAGCATATAATTTTTGACTGTAGCTTGATGAAGCCTTATGTACACGAAAGTGTGTCTTCACAAGTGATTGAGAACGTTGATGTTTTTGACTTTTTGCATTCATTATCAGTTGTTTCGCTTGTCAGTTTAACGACTTCTCTTTTACGAAGTCCTTTAAGTAATTTCCTGTAATTGTATTTAGAACTTTTTTCTTCTTTTTTTTCAAATTTCACCCTCAGTTCACCCTCATTTGCCCAGTTTCCCCCAACCCTCCATTCATTCACATCTCCCACCCCTTCTAACCGATAATACTCAAATGTATTCAAATATACTTTAACAAAAATGTCTTCAGTCACTGATATGTGTGACGGGATATTTAACCATATTCCTCGTCCTTGTCACCTCGCTGTGAAAAGGACAGTCAGGATGCCAGTCACCATTCCTCATCAGGACATCTTCACCTTGGGACTGCCTTACTTTTGTTCAGCAAAACACCGCCGATTGAAAACAACAACATTGTTTTTAACTCACTCAGTACGGCCAGTCCTCTCTTCTCCTCTACACAGACCCCTCGGATGTCCAGTGGGTGTCTCAATGACCCAACCTTTAGCTTCCGTCGTCAGAATTGTGGTATTCTTTGTCAACATTCACCTCTTCAGTATAAGAGCCTTCTGCTTGCAATATTTTTATGATGGTAATTGGGGTGAAACGCTGTTAACGTCGTCTCTTTCGCCGTTCGTATGGAGAGAGTTAAATTGAAGTAGTAACTGCATTTCAAACCCTTGCCACATTGACGTCATTTCACCATGGTTCAGCGGTCAAAGGGTTAAAGTTCTTTTTTCCATTCTCGCTTGCAGTTCAGCTTATTTGCTTTAAATCATTGTATTGTATAAATCATTGTATTGTACTGTATTATATTGTATTGTATTGTGTTGTGTTGTATTGTATTGTATTTTGTTTTTGTCACAATAGATTTGTTTGTGTGAATTTCGGGCAATGTGGTGCCACATTTGTTTTCTGTCTACTGATGTATTTGTATTGCTATCAAAGTAGTAATTTCTTCATATATATTCTTTTTATCGGGCAAAACCCGTTTTTTTTCAAAAATCATTGTCTTGTGTTAGTTTTGTATTGCATTGTATCTTATTGCGTTGCGAATTGCATTGCGTTGTGCTGTGCTGTATATTTGTACTTGTATTTATCTTTTTTGTCACAGCAGATTTCTATGTGTGAAATTCGAGCTGCTCTCCCCAGGGAGAGCGCGTCGCTACACTACAGCGCCCCCCACCCCCACCCCCCACCCCACCCCTTTTTTTTTCTTTTTTTTTTTTTTTCCTGTGTGCAGTTTTCTTTGTTTTTCCTATCGAAGTGGATTTTTCTACTGAATTTTGCCAAGGACAACACTTTTGTTGCCGTGGGTTCTATTACGTGCGCTAAGTGCACGCTGCACACGGGACCTCTGTTTATCGTCTCATCCGAATGTGCTGTGCTGTGTTGAATTGTGTTGTGTTGCGTTACATTTTGACGCAACAGATTTCTGTCTGTGAAATTCGGACTGCTCTCCCCGGTGAGAGCGCGTCGTAGCAGTGTAGCGCTACATTTATTTTCTGCCTGCTAGTGTATTTGTTTTACTGTCAAAGTGGAACTTTCTTCACAATTTTTACTGGGGAGAACCCCCTTTTGTTGCCATGAGTTTCTTCACGTGCGCTAAGAGCATGCTGCACACGGGAGCTCGGTTTATCGACTCATCCACATGACTAGCGTCCAGACCACCCACAACTCAAGATGGTGAGTGAGGGATTCGATCACACACGTACGCTCAGACTATATCTCGCTTCCTAGGCGGCTGGACGCGTTACCACTAGACCACCACTCCACCCCGGATATTTGCATTGATTTTGTCAGGGCTTCTGCAACCTGGATCAAACCCCGACCTACAGAGGCTTCGACACCTTCTTTGGCCACTACACCAGCTCTGTGAACTACACGACCAAGGCCACAGAGGAAGGGTACTACGATTTCCGTGATGGCGAGGAGGTGATGACAGACCCCAAGTACACCACCATGTACAACACGGACGTTCTGGGGAAACGGGCCATCAGCACGATCAGTGCGCATAAGGTGGGTTACAATATCGATGGTAATGATGATGATGATGATGATGATAATGATAGAGATGATAACAATGATGATGATGATGATGATGATGATCAGTATGATCAGCGCGCATAAGGTGGGTTACAAGAATAATGGTAATGATGATAATAGAGATGATA
Source organism: Babylonia areolata (assembly GCF_041734735.1). Lineage (NCBI taxonomy): Eukaryota > Metazoa > Mollusca > Gastropoda > Neogastropoda > Buccinidae > Babylonia > Babylonia areolata. The sequence goes on from NC_134885.1 coordinate 24,572,024, forward strand.
ACAATGATGATGATGATGATAGAGATGATAACAATAATCATGATGATGATGATGATGATGGTAGAGATGATAACAATAATGATGATGATGATGATAATAGAGATGATAGCAATAATGATGATGATGATGATAATAGTAGAGATGATAACAATGATGATGATGATGAAGATGATAATAGACATGATGATGATGATGATGATGATGATGATGATGATGATGATGATGATAATCAATATGAACAGCGCGCATGAGGTGGTTTCCAATGATAATGATGATGATGATCATAATGATACTAATTAAAATGATAATGATAAAGACATTGATAGTAATAATAATATGATAACGACTATGATGATATTCATGATGGTGATGATAATGATGATAATAATAATGATGATAATACTATAATATTATGATCATCATTATTATCATTATTGTTGTTGTTCTTGTTGTTATCATGTTGGTGTGTGGGGGACACAGGGACAGCTGGGAGGTAGGTGTGAAGGGGGGGGGGGGCAGACCCCAAGTTCACTACCATGTGTAACACTGATGTTAAGGGCCATCAGTGTGATCAATGCGCACAAGGCTGGGTAGAATCTATTTGAATGGAACAGAACAGAATAGAATGGAGCACATTTTTTTATGAACCCTTTAAGGTTTATAAGAGACACGACACACACACACACACACACACACACACACACACACACACACACACACACACACACACACACACACACACACACACACACACACAAATCAGTAAGCAAAATAGTTAACATCATATGTTACAAGGCACAGCGTTCAAACACAAATCGCCCAAATCTTGGTTGTACATCGGTTGGTGACAAGCATCCGCCTATTTCATTCTTGTATATCTGTGGGTAACCATACAAGTGCATTAACATAGGACGTGAAACATGCAAGCAATGAATATATATGACGGGCGCAATAGCCGAGTGGTAAAAGCGTTGGACTTTCAATCTGAGGGTCCCGGGTTCGAATCTCGGCAACAGCGCCTGGTAGGTAAAGGGTGGAGAGTTTTCCGATTTCCCAGGTCAAGATATG
>NC_134885.1:24578091-24580591 GCF_041734735.1 Babylonia areolata
ACCACTGTGCCACCTTAACCACTGTGTCACCTTAACCATTGTACCACCTTAACCATCGTGCCACCTTAACCATTGTACCACCTTAACCACTGTGCCACCTTGACCATCGTACCACCTTAACCAACGTGCCACCTTAACCTTTGTGTCACCTTAACCACTGTGTCACCTTAACCACTGTGCCACCTTTGTGTCACCTTAACCACTGTGTCACCTTAACCATTGTGCCACCTTAACCATTGTGCCACCTTTGTGTCACCTTAACCATCGTGCCACCTTAACCATTGTACCACCTTAACCACTGTGCCACCTTGACCATCGTGCCACCTTAACCAACGTGCCACCTTAACCATTGTGCCACCTTAACCATTGTGCCACCTTTACCACTGTGTCACCTTAACCATTGTGCCACCTTAACCACTGAGCCACCTTAACCACTGTGTCACCTTAACCATTGTACCACCTTAACCATCGTGCCACCTTAACCATTGTACCACCTTAACCACTGTGCCACCTTGACCATCGTGCCACCTTAACCAACGTGCCACCTTAACCTTTGTGTCACCTTAACCACTGTATCACCTTAACCACTGTGCCACCTTTGTGTCACCTTAACCACTGTGTCACCGTAACCATTGTGCCACCTTAACCATTGTGCCACCTTTGTGTCACCTTAACCATCGTGCCACCTTAACCATTGTACCACCTTAACCACTGTGCCACCTTGACCATCGTGCCACCTTAACCAACGTGCCACCTTAACCATTGTGTCACCTTAACCATTGTGCCACCTTTGTGTCACCTTAACCACTGTGTCACCTTAACCACTGTGCCACCTTAACCACTGTGTCACCTTAACCATTGTGCCACCTTAACCACTGTGCCACCTTAACCATCGTGCCACCTTAACCATCGTGCCACCTTAACCATTGTACCACCTTAACCATTGTATCACCTTAACCATTGTACCACCTTAACCATCGTGCCACCTTAACCATTGTGTCACCTTAACCACTGTGCCACCTTTGTGTCACCTTAACCACTGTGTCACCTTAACCATTGTGCCACCTTAACCATTGTGCCACCTTTGTGGCACCTTAACCATTGTGCCACCTTAACCATTGTGCCACCTTTGTGGCACCTTAACCATTGTGCCACCTTAACCATTGTGCCACCTTAACCATTGTGCCACCTTTGTGTCACCTTAACCATTGTGCCACCTTAACCATCGTGCCACCTTAACCATTGTGTCACCTTAACCACTGTGCCACCTTAACCACTGTGTCACCTTAACCATCGTGCCACCTTAACCATCGTGCCACCTTAACCATTGTGTCACCTTAACCATTGTGCCACCTTTGTGTCACCTTAACCATTGTGCCACCTTTGTGGCACCTTAACCACTGTGTCACCTTAACCATCGTGCCACCTTAACCATCGTGCCACCTTAACCATTGTGTCACCTTAACCATTGTGCCACCTTTGTGTCACCTTAACCACTGTGCCACCTTAACCACTGTGTCACCTTAACCATCGTGCCACCTTAACCATTGTGTCACCTTAACCATTGTGTCACCTTTGTGGCACCTTAACCACTGTGCCACCTTAACCACTGTGTCACCTTAACCATCGTGCCACCTTAACCACTGTGCCACCTTAACCATTGTGTCACCTTAACCACTGTGCCACCTTAACCACTGTGTCACCTTAACCACTGTGTCACCTTAACCATCGTGCCACCTTAACCACTGTGTCACCTTAACCATCGTGCCACCTTAACCACTGTGCCACCTTAACCACTGTGTCACCTTAACCATCGTGTCACCTTAACCACTGTGCCACCTTAACCACTGTGTCACCTTAACCACTGTGTCACCTTAACCATTGTACCACCTTAACCACTGTGCCACCTTAACCACTGTGTCACCTTAACCACTGTGCCACCTTAACCATCGTGCCACCTTAACCATCGTGCCACCTTAACCACTGTGCCACCTTAACCATCGTGCCACCTTAACCATCGTGCCACCTTAACCACTGTGCCACCTTAACCACTGTGCCACCTTAACCATTGTGCCACCTTAACCACTGTGCCACCTTAACCATCGTGCCACCCTAACCACTGTGCCACCTTAAGCATTGTGCCACCGTAACCACTGTGCCACCCTAACCTTTGTGCCACCCTAACCACCGTGCCAACAGGGAGTGAAGAAAAGCTTCCGCAGAGAGTGGGGCTACCTGGTCACTGAGGGAGACTCCGAGCTGGCCTGTGTGCGGCAGGGAGACTACAAACTGGTCGTCAGGGAGGAGAACTCTCCGTGAGTCTTCCTGTCTGTCTGTCTGTCTGTCTGTCTGTTTGTCTGTCTGTCTGTCTCTGCATCTGTCTCTCCCTGTCTGTCTGTCTGCCTGTCTGTCTGTTTCTGCATCTGTGTGTGTGTGTGTGTGTGTGTGTGTGTGTGTGTGTGTGTGTGTGTGTGTGTGTGTGTGTGTGTGTGTGTGTGTG
>NC_134885.1:24585591-24705591 GCF_041734735.1 Babylonia areolata
TTCCAGGGCATCCCGCTTTGTGGAAGTTTTGAAGGCCTGAAGAAAGGACCAGTAGAGAAACTTGGCTGGTTGGTTGGTTGACTGATCGCGAAGGTTTGTGTCTTCTTTGTGTCTCGACTATTTTGTGTACGTGCGTGTGTTGTTTGTAGAATTAAGAAGCCTTGGACAACGTGATGGTAGGTACTCTCTCTCTCTCTCTCTCTCTCTCTCTGTGTGTGTGTGTGTGTGCGTTCGTGTGTGTTTATTTGTGTGTGAGGGATGCAGAGAGAGAGGGGGGGAGGGAGGAGAGAGAGAGAGTGCATGTGTGCATTACTTACATTATGATAAAACTCTTTAAATATTTGATATTCAAAGCAAGATATACTGAAAAGGGAAAATACCCGTGATTGAACATATGACCAAAGGGACATTTACTGTGTTCACTGAATTCGGATTTGAAGGTATCCAACTTAGGTCAGCAATATTTCTGCAATCATTCATAGCTATGTAACAAAATTTCAACATTTTGTGAAAACGTTAGTTTCCTTGGCAATCAATTATCGATGTTCTTTTTATTTCTTCAGAATACCTGTTCGATATTATTGCAACATACCTGTAACAGAGACAACTACAGCTGAAAAGTTTTCTGAAACGTTCGTATGTTTCGGTCGCCTTGAGTACACTTAGTGGAAAGAACACTGTGGGTTTTTTTTTTGTTTTTTTTTTTTTTTTTTTTTTTTTTTGCTGCCCCACCATCTGCACCGTTTCAGTGGCATTACTCCCACGCCGCTCATTTAGATTCCCCCATACACAGCCACACCCGGGTTCGTCCGTCGCAGTTCCAGCGTCGGCAGTCCACAGGGAACCATCGATGTTAGGTCGCCAGGAGGCCACACACCAGAGGAGACCCTGCACTGCTGCTGAGTCACTTCGGTGGTGTTCAGTGGTGCCTGTTCTGTTTTAACGTACTTAGGACACCACCTACTGAGCCCCCTACTAACGACAATAATGGCTTAGTCGCGGAGCCAGACTGAGTGAGCGTCCCTCCCAGAGTGGAGACCGCCACCACGTCCCTCAAACAACAGTCCCCCATGAATCTACCGACACTGACGACATTGACAGGACTCACCCCAAGCACGGAAGTGGAGGGGTATCGAAACTGAGGTCACCATGAGAGCAGGGCATGAAAGGCCACAGACTTTGAGACTATTTTGTTTATATTGATGAGGATGAAGGAGCAGGAGGATGACGATGATGATGACGATGTTGCTATAGAGGTCCATTTTGGTTTGGGACTGCGTGACAAGGCTGTACTCTACGCTTCCTGTCATAATGATATCCCGGCGTTAACCAGGCCCGAGAGATACAGACACTTGCAGTGTTGGTCAGGTAATTAGAGCAACACACCCAAAGACGCATCCTTGAAGCGGATGACACTCGACTGTGTGGTCCCAGTCTCCCCATTTAAGCCCACAGCACACTCAACTCTGGGTAGGAGCCGGCCACGGGCCGAAAAACCCACCTCCGCTGGGATTCGAACCCGCGTCCTCCCAGCCGTCAGTCCGCGACGCTAACCACTTCGCCACGGCGGCTGGTATTTGTGGGGTTTTTTTAAAACTCCCTGGAACACTTGCATAATGAATTCTCCGGCGAACCTCGACCCCCTCCACAAACCAGTAAATCATCATTGTTGATTGTTTGATTATAAAACCCAGCTGACAACACTGGGGGACTGAAAACACTATCAATAACGATCTCGGAGGACATGAACATAAACGAAATATAATTACACACAGTTCACAAATTTATTTTCAAAAGCAAGAATACTGCATGCTCCCCGCTCCCCGCCCCCCCCCCCCCCCCCCCCCCGCCCCCCAACACCCCCTCCCCCTCAGTTTCAGTTTCTCAAGGAGGCGTCACTGCGTTCGAACAAATTTTTATATAAAATATACGCTACACCACATCTGTTAAGCAGATGCCTGACCAGCATCATAGCCCAACGCGCTTTGTCAGGCCCTCAGTGCATGCATATATATTTATATACCTATCAGAGTTGATATCGTCTTCAGAATTAATTTTTGCCCGAGACAACACTCTCGTTGCCATGGGTTCTTTTTCAGTGCGTCAAGTGCTTGCTGCACACGGGACCTCGGTTTATCGTCTCCCCCGAATGACTAGACGCTAACTTTGATTTTCCAGCACAAACCTGGGAGAAAGGCGAGAGCGGGATTCGAACCCAGACCCTCAAGTACTCTCTGTATTGGCAGATGAGCGTCTTAACCATTCTGCCACCTTCCGTCTGGGAGCAAAACTTCAAACAGATAAACCTGGCGAACAAAACACAATGCTTAAACAAGAACTTACACCCCACGCTCGTCACCACGTGGATTGGTTGTTTCAGGTTTCGGTGTACACCATGTGGCGACACGACAAAAGCTGGGTTGAGAACTTCCTGTCCTCGTGGACTCCTCTGCTATTGGCTGGGGTGGCCGTGACGTCACTGCTGCTGCGTTACGTCAGGGATCCCATCACGTGCCACTACATTTACCCGAAAGCCAACGAGTACTTCACAGAGTACTGCTTCCAGGAAACGTCTATTATCATGAGGTCTGAGGAGGTGGGTGATGTGACGAATCGTGTGCGTGTTTCACTGAGCTCGGCATGCCTGGTTCCTGTGCATTTTCCTTATCAGTATCGAGCAGTAAGCTGACAAGCCCTGTGAATGAACACACACACACACACACTAACTGAACGCACACATGAGAGAGAGAGAGAGAGAGAGAGAGAGAGAGAGAGAGATCTTAACATATAAAACGTCAGAATGCACCAGTCTTGCAAGAATGTCAATTTAATGCAGCCTTGAGGGGAAATGAAAACAGGGTGGGTGGGGGGGGGGGGGGGGGGGGGGGGGGGGGGGGGATGGAGGGGTATTAGGGGTATTTATAAAGTGCGCCCTACGTCCCAGTCCATACCACAGGGGCCCAGACTGATAACAATTAACATCAAAAAGAGGGGTGGGGGTATTATTGAAAAAAAGATGAATAGATATCACCATAGGGCACAATGATCAGAACTTAAGAACAAAACAAATGTGTCACTGAACAACAAGAAAATATTGCAAATGGATCTAAATATAATTTGGTATTTACAAGGGCAAGTGTCATCGGGATATACATATATATTTTTTTTTCCTCTCAAGTTTACCAAGTTCTGCGACCAGCAATGGCGCCAGGTCAAGTCGAGTGACAACAAAGACCCTTTCGAGACGTGGCCCAAGCAGCGGACCTATCACCAGTGGGTTCCTTTTGCACTCGGCATTGGCGCCATCTTGTGTCTCCTCCCACACCTCTTCTGGCGCGTGCTCACTGCCCTGCTCTGGCTCGACAGCCACGCGCTGGTGCGCGCGCTGGCGGTCAACAACAACCAATCGGCGCCCGGCAACTCCACGGGACGTCACGCGGCGAGCGTTGTTGTTAAAGACAGCGCCCTCGTGGTGGAGGCGGGGCTCAGGGGAGGAAACTGGATGCTGAGCGTGGCCGCCCTTGCGAGGAAGGTTGTGGCGTGTGTGGTGTGCTTCCTCCAGCTGCTGCTGATTGTGGTCTGGTTCAAGCCTCCGCTGGGAGCAGGTAGTTTTCGAGTTTCAGTCTCAGTTTCTCAAGGAGGCATCACTGAGTGCGTTCGGACAAATCATTATACGCTACACCACTGCGATCCGGTGTTTGATAGATGCCTGACAGCAGCATAATCCAACGCGCTTTGTCAGGTGTGTGTGTGTGTGTGTGTGTGTGTGTGTGTGTGCTTACCAGCCTGAGTGGATTTCCTTTGCATAAGTTTGCCAAAAGAACCGTCAACACGTTTGTTGCCACGGGTTCTTTTTCAGTTCGCAAAGTGCGTTCTGCACACGATGACTTCAGTTTATCGTCTGCTGGGACTGGACTAGAATGACCAGATATTCAGTTTGCTTTTCGAGTCATGTCACTGAAACTTGGGAGAAAAGCCGGAGAGAGCCTGCGGGATTCGAACCCAAACCCACATGGCAATCGAATCGGTACTGTTCGGTTCAGTTACTCAAGGAGGCGTCTCTGCATTCGGACAAATCCATATACGGTACACCACATCTGCTAAGCAGATGCCTGAATGACCAGCAGTGTAACCCAACGCGCTTAGCCAGGCCTTGGCGCTGAGATAGGCTTCTTAACCATTCTGTCACCTTGCCCCCAGGTGGTGATGGGGAGAAACGGAATCTGACCTCTGTCAACATCACCGTCCCCCCGGCTCTGGGCGACGTTCCTCTGCCTGTGGACCCCTTCTTCTGCTCCGTGGAGACCACCCAGCGGCAGAACGTCCAGACCATGACTATGCTGTGCCTGTTGCCGCTCAACAAGGTGAGAGACAAATGGTATAAAGAGGGGTAACTCAATCCATTCACAAGGCACACAAAGTAAAGAGTGCATGGTAACTCATTCCATTCACAAGGTACACAAATTTCACATAAATGCTGCTTAAGCTACCGATTCAGCTAGCACACAGGTAAACAAAAAGGTACACTGGAACAAACCCAGACATGTTAATCCTTTGTTCTTCTTGCCTCATTGTTTATCAATTTCAAGGTGAGAGACACTGAGGCAGGGAAGACATGAACTTTCTATTTATGTCCGTGGGATGGGATGAAGGTAGACGGTTGAGTTTCACGGCCCTTTAACTCAGTGAGACCCTGCATGAGGGATGGGATGAAGGTAGATGGTTGAGTTTCACGGCCCTTTAACTCAGTGAGACCCTGTAGTAAGGGCCACGTTGTTCAGGACATAGACACTGGAATTCCCTTAATACTGTCTATGTTCAGGGCTTGGGCCTGGATTTGGTCAATGTTCACTTTTCGAGGGGATGACAGTCTGTCCCACGGGTGGGTGGTATGTCCATCTGGCCTTCCAAAGGGGAGTCCACTCGGCGATATATATAATAATAATAATAATAATAATATATATATATATATATTATTATTCTAAATTTAAAAAAAAAGATATATACTAAACCAAGAGCGTGTAAACGACACACACACACACACACACACACACACGACAAAAAAGATATGTACTAAACCAAGAGCGTGTAAACGACACACACACACACACACACACACACACACACACACACAGAATGAGGAACCGAGGGCATGCATTACTAAGCGTGCATTAAGACTGAAAAATACACACGGGACTTCAGTCAGGAACGTCACTGAACAATGCAACGCCCATTTCCTTCAGACCACGTCGGTAGATGTCTGACTGATGGATTTGATGTGTGGACGGTCATGCCAAACAAAGGCTCTAATCTGATTACAGTGCCGCCACTCAAACAAGAAAGAGTATACAGGCTGCATCATTACGTGGTACTGCAAAGACATGAAACCGTGATGGGTTCGGAAGATTTTGCAAAGTGTAGAGTAAAAAGAAAGAAATTCGTTAATTACCATGGCTCTCGTCGAAACACACTGAACTGCTGTAGATTTGAAAATCATTACTTTTGTAACGGGAAGCAGTTAGTCTTTTTACTGTTTTTTTTTTTTTATCATTATTGTTATTAGTGGTAGTAGTATTGTTGGTGTACTTGTTGATATAAAGAAGAATTTTGGATGTGCTACTGTATTCTAATTTGAAAAGAAAAAAAAAGAGCCACCTCATACCAAGAGACGTAAAATGTCTGCAGATGTTCGTCAAAACCTTCGTCTTCCTCTTTTACGCCTTCCTCCTCCTCTTCCTCCTCTGCCTGTGGGATGTTTTCTATTGGCTGGGACGACTGTATCTGCCACGCCTCCGAGATGTCACTCTGCTCCGCAACCTGTCAATCAGCAGCCAGTCGGAGGGAGGCAGCACAGACTCCGCCCACATCCCTGACTTCCTGCAGGCCCTGGGGCCGGACGGTCGCCTGGTGCTGGCCCTGGTCGCTGACCACTGCGGACCTGTGGTGACCCTGCACTTCACCAGTCAGCTGTGGAAGGCTTTCTACTACTCTTTCACTGCGGCGTCTGGTCCCGCCCCTCTGTCTCCGGCCACGCCTGTGGGGTGTGTGGGCGGAAGTGCTAACCATGATGGTGCCGACATCCAACTGGAAGCTGTCAACCAGCCGCCACACACGCACGACTGCGACACTGCCAAGCTGTGCGAAGATGTTTAGGCAAAGAAGAGACTGGAGAAATAAAGAGAAGAGTTACCTTTATAAGCGGCGAGGTTGCTTAGCTCTTTAAAAGGTCGTAGTCTTTTATACGAGATTGCTCAGCTCTTAACACGTCTACGTTGCTAGTGGCTGGCGAGTCATAATCATAATAGTAAAAGATATAGTATGATATTGGTATCGGATATACGTGTGTTTACTGCCTATCATAATAATAAAGAAGAAAACATCATTATATCTAGTAAACATGTATATATATATATATATATATAAATATATATATATATATATATATTATGATATCTAGTACAAAATATGTACTTGCTGCCACTATCACATCCTTACATGGGCTAATTGTTGAAGAAGTCAACCGTACATCTATTGTTTATGTCAAAATACTGGAAGATGGAGACAAATTATAAGAAAATATTAATGAGAAAGAGACATCGGCGCGAATGTTAAATACAGGTTAAAAAAAAAAAAAAAAATCATGAGAGAGAGAGAGCACATTGAAGAAATACATAATTTTGACTTTTGGAACTTTGGTATCTCCCATACTTAACGTTGAAGTCTATTTTGGCATTTTATCTGGAACTGAAACCATAAATGACTGTAAAAAAAAAAGATTATTACAGCAGTCATATTTCAGTGTCTCAGTCATCAAGCAGTGGTCTCTGAGGTATGTCGATGAAACAATTTTGTGACTTTTTTTCGCTCTCTCTCTCTCAAACGAGCAGTCCGATTTATTGCGTCTTTTTGGCATGCCCCATGATTTAGTTATTTGAAAAATCTTAGACTGAGAAATCTGTCACTGTCCTTGTTCTTCGATTTCAAGTTGTTTTTTCTTAACTGTACCGTTTATAATAATGGGCTATTTGATCATTATTTCGAGTTTGATTTTGGCTGCATGTAGTTATCATTCATAATTACAATGAATGTGCCTGTATAGCTTTTTTTGGAATTATGGTTTTTAAGATTATAAAAAAAAAAAAGAAAAGAAATGTAAGCATTAACTAACGTTTTTTTTATGCCCCAAAAATCACGCGTGATTTCACGTTGGAGTCTAATAAATTCATATGTAGATTTCCGCTCTCAACGTGTACCACGTGTGTGTGTGTGTGTTGGCAGCACAGCACAGGGCGAATCAGGGTTGCGCTGTTTTCACTTCAGTTCTTCTCATGCATCAGTACACAATAATGTGAAGGCAACCAGTTCAATGTGAGACAAACAAAACCAAAAAAACACCATGATCTTTGGTGGTTTTTATGTCCATGTGGAGTGATGGCCTAGAGGTAACGCGTCCGCGTAGGAAGAAAGAGAATCTGAGCGCGCTGGTTCGAATCACGGCTCAGCCGCCGATATTTTCTCCACCTGCACTAGACCTTGAGTGGTGGTCTGGACGCTAGTCATTCGGATGAGACGATAAATCGAGGTCCCGCGTACAACATGCACTTGACTCCAATTTTTTCCTCACTCCACCCAGGCGTGTATGGGTACCTGACTATGGTTTGGGAAGGTGAACAGGGCGGGGGTCACAGAAAGCTGTGAAAGAAAAAAAAGAGAAGAAATCTCCAACTCTGAAGAAATGGAATTGTAAGTTCATCATATGTCAGGAAAAAAATGCTGATTGCACACACACACACACACACAAACACACACACTTTTACATGTATACACAATAAATGCACACATTAACAAGCAAACACATAATATAATAAAAATTAACACACACACAGACAAAGAATCCGGCAAATACTTCACATCCACACACACACACAGCGTGCATGTAAGACTTGTACTCAAAGCCAGGACAATTCTTTTTTTAACAAAAATATCTTTAATCCATGTAACTCACAGCACCGTTCTACATCAGCCACGGACAACACATCTGCAAACATCCTCCAAGATTCGTCCAACACAAAACTCCATCAACACAATGGCATCATCCACTTTTCACCCCACACCAACTTGCTTCCTCCACTTTTGTCATCATCAGAATTCCCCAAGACGATCCGGTCTTCTCTCTCAGCCACTTTCACCAAACTCAAGTCAGAAAGCTCACTTTCAGCTGTGTAACCGACTATAAAAAAACAAACAAACAAAAAAAACAAAAAAACCTAACAGACTGTTCTGCTATTACCCCTAAATATCAAACGTTATTAGTTTCTGCTCATTTTCCAAACAGTTGGTCGCTATCCCGGTCCTGTTCTCTATGTAACCCTCTCCCATCTTTCTACTTCTCCCTATTCCCCATAAAAGCCATGCACATCTTCCATCCCCTTCTCATTTTACTTCAGTTTCTTTTTCTTCTTTTCTTTAAACACAAGTCCCCCTCCACCCCCAAAACATCGTTCATGGGAATTAATGGCATCTTTTACACTATTTTTTTTTGGGGGGGGGGAGTTGCAACAGTTCAAACCATGCAACCCAAGAAAAAAGCAAGCACAATCAATGAAGCATACAAAAGGGGGAAAAGTTTCTTTCAAAATACTCCATCCCATGAATTCTTTCCTCCCCTAACACCAACATTTTTTTTTTAAGTCTAGGCTTTAGATTTGAGTCTAAAAATGTTGGCTTTCCCTCTGAAGGTCAAGATTTTGTGCTGCTTATTAAGCACGAAAGCCAATACATTGTTAACCTCAATTCTACAGCCCAAACAATCTCTCACGATTAAAGAGAATTTTAAGTATTTGGTAAAATCTTACTGGGAAAGTTGAATAATCCAAAATGTGAATGGGGGGAGGGGGGGGGGGGGGGAGAAAATAAAAAAGATATGGGTTGGGATTTGGGGGGTTGGGGTGGTTGGGGCAGGCACGGGAGGGGGCATCCTCAAAAATTCCATTTTCAGCCATATTCATATGTCAACCATCACACACACTCACGGATGCTCATCATGGGTCCATCTGAATCAACCTCCCTCTGAAAAAAATCAGAAACCCGACCAAGCGCTGGATGAACTCTTGGCAACACTCCCGGCAGATGGAGATGTAACTTGAGGTCAGATATTTGCAGACTAGATACACAGGTCACCGTACACCAGTTATTTTGATCTGTTGAAGCAGAGCTTATATTGATTGACTACCGGTACATGATTGTATATATTGACTGTGTATACAAGATTACCTGTCGTTCTACATACATAAGCATGAATAAAAAATCCAGCCAATAATTTACCATAAATGACAGATCTAAGACAAGAGACAATTCAAAGTGGAATTCCCAAAACAATGGAGACATTTCACACGTTTGCAATAAAATGCATGCATACCTATTCCAGGTATATATATGTTGTTACCTTCTGTGATTATACAAAAAACAAAAAATCCCAAAAACTCAAAAATAATATACACACAAAAATTGGCAGAGACAGTCACATTTTCACTTTGCTGATGGAATGAGAAATGTGTAGTCAGCTGTTGATCCCACACAGTATGTCATTCCACTTGTCTGATATTTGATGATGCACAGTATGTCTGTCATTTGAAGAACGACATTTTAAACTCAAAAGGCATACTAATCTCAATCCATCACTTCACATTTTAGTAATGGACTGAACAAGATAAGGAAAAACAACCTGCAAAACAAAACACACCTCTATTGGACCAAATCAAAAACAAACACAAAAAGAAATAATATCATAACAAATTTCAAAGGAATTTTTTTCCCTAAAATTACGTTTATCTAACATGCTGACCGTGACCCACTAGTGCTGACTCCGGCAGGGAGTCCGATTCCTATCCTGTGCAAACTACTATTCGCCTATGCGGAGAAAACGAAAGTAGCTACGGCCGATAACCTCCCGGAAGTAGGTTACCTCCCCTCTATATCCCTGACTAGCTTCCTCTTTTGAATAAATTTCTGTCTGGAGCTTTATGAAGTGTGTGTGTGGTCCTCTAACACTTGACTCTTACACAAGACCTGCCTACAGGAGTGGCAAGCAGTATGCAAGTTTCATATTGAATAACACACGACTAATGAATTGAAATGAAAAATTCATGGATAAGATTTCTTTTAAGCACAGATCTGTACAAATCATAACCATTCTAATAACCCGTAAGGATGAAATAACTTTACGCTCAATTTGTAACAAACAAAAAGGTTGAGCTTATACACTCTGAATTCTAACAAGTAATCACAAAAAAACAAAACAAAAAAAACCCAAAACCCCCCACCTAACCCCCCACCTAACCCCCCCCCCCACCACTTTGCAATCTTGGCATTTATTATGAAGAAGGGGAAAAAAAAAGAAGTAAATCATGATTATGGGATAAAGTTTGGGGGGGGGGGGGGGGGGGGAATACACAAAGGCTGACCAGTAAGAGTCCTGGATAATATCATGATACTGAGGTCTGTGGAAAGGAGCGCCGTCCAAATGCAATTCTTCACCCCACCGACACAATACATTGATGCTTTCTGAACAAAGTCAATGCCAAGACAAGGACAAGAAACAACAAGCTTTTGACATATCTTCTCCATTTCAAACCTACCCAACCCTACCTTTGGCAATGAACACACACACACACACACACACAAAGCCCAGAAGGTAAGGCTGTAACTAGGGAATGTAACTTGACATCAACAAACGCCGGGTCTCTGGCATTAAACACCTATTGAAAACATAATCAACAAGTAGATTTTTGTTGGATGATTAATATCTAAAAAAATAAAAAATAAAAAAAATAAAAAATTGGTACTTTGATATAAATCAACCACAACATGGAATGCAGAAAAGGGATGCATGAAAATCAAGTCTGTGAATGATGATCTGTGAATATCACACACACACACACACACACACAACCCCACCCCCCTCCCCCTCCCACACACACATCAACACACTGTTTTGGTCATTCTGATGCCTGCCATCACCTCTTCAGGCTTGGTGTGTATTTTTTTTTTTTTTTAAATAAAAGCAAAAATTTATTCTCGAGATCTTCATACAGGAGTTTCACTGCCCTTGGAAAACTGTTGGGTTTTTTTTTCTTTTCAGACAGACATCCTATGACTTGTACACTTTATTCATAATATACATATACTTCCTTTAAATTTTTCAAAATTTTTTTTATACAGTTTGGTTTATGAAAGCTACAACTGATATAACGTACATAAATAAGAGAAAATCTGTTACAATTTCTTTACCATACACTCCACTTTGTTGAGATATCAACATGTAAAATTTGACAAAAGAAAAAAAAAGAGTACCATACACAGGAACACTCTGTGTCCATAAGAAAAAACTCCTTGAATACAAAGCTAGAACAAAACAAATAAGTAAATAATCAAATAGATTTTGATACACGAATACAGACAAAATATAAAAAGATGACAAATCTTCACAGTAAAGATAAGAGGAAACATTTCCTTCTGTCTCCTCCGACATGCATACTGCAGACTTGACCTCAAAGAAAAGAGTGTGTACAATCCAGACAGCTGGGCTAACTTCTGCATGAAGCCCAGTAAGTACATCAGTCAGCAAGACTGGAGACAATCAACAAGGGACTCTTCCTTCTTTTTCGTCGTGGGCTGCAATTCCCACATACACTCACTGTGTACGAGTGTGCCTGTACATATATGGACATTTTTACCCTGCCATGCAGGCAACCATATCCCATTTTCTGGGGTTGAGTATGCTGCTTGTATTCCTTGTTTCCATAACAGAAGAATGCTGGCATGGATTATTGAATCTTTAATGTGTGTATTTTACCTTTTGCATGCATTTTCAATACACACTAAATTTCAGGCACTAGCAGGTCTGCACATATGTTGACCTGAGAGACAGACAAATCTTAACCCTTCACCCACCAGGTGTAGCAAAACTGGGGATCTAACTCAGGAAACTTCATTGTGGACTTTATTGATAGCAAGCTGCAACCACCACCGGCGTAAGTTAAAGTTCGGACAGTTTTTGTAAGTTTAGAAGAACAGACATGCTTGTGGTGGAGGTGGCGTGAAAAGCTGTGGGAGGGGAGGGGGTGGGGGTGGGGGGTCTGTTATTAATGTATGTTATTTATTTACTGAATGAGGTTTTTCAGGATAAAGTACCCTCTTTGTCAGACATCCTCCACTTTTTCTTCTCTTAAAATGAAAACTCATTTCCCTGGACATTTCCCCTGACTGTACTGAGGAGACTGTTGCTGGCATTGTCTGTCCTCCATACATAATTCTGATGGTGTCTGTCATATCACAGCCCACGGCACAACAAAAATTTAAGTCTCCATGAACAGTGTGTACAAAAAAAAAAAGAAAAAAAAAAGAAGAAAAGAATAAACAAACAAAAAGAAAACATCACACTGTGGAACAAGAATCATGACACAGGAACAATTTCATAACATGACAAAATCAACTGATAAAGTGGTCTGTGTCCATTATTCACTGTCTGCCAGGCAAGTTAACGGAACAACAGGAATAGCTGGGGTTTTTTTAGCAAGAAGGAATGCACCACAGCAGCACATACAACATAATACAGTCTTGTGATTCTGAGGGGGAAAAGTTCATGATGGGTATTTTGGCCGCAGCAGTAGCTGGAAATGCCTTGGTCCAGCTTTAAGTATTTTTTTTTCTTTTCTTTTTTTTCCTTTAAAAAAAAACCACCACCAAACTTTCAGCATGGGACAACATGATAATGGTTTCAAGCATCTTTGAAACCTTTTGCTACACAAGTCCATTCTGCAACTTCCCCAAAATTCTAATGACTAACGCAAGACTATTTGATCAAATATACTACTGACAAATGCAGGACTAATTGTTTATATATATTCCACGATTTAAAACTGCCTAACCAGTTACATAATCCCTGAATTTTTCCACTTCATTCCCCCCCGCCCAACCCCCACCCCCACCCCCCCATGTCACTCTCCAGCATCACACACACCATCACCTGTTTCCCTCTCTCTACTTGTCTGATGTCAATCCATAAGCTTTCTACAGAAATCCAAAGATGGAATGTCAACCTTGACAAATGTCTAAAAGCTAGCAACTCACCAAAACACACACTCAGAGACCTTCAGTCTGAATCATTACTGACTTTTTTCTTTTTCTTTTTTTTTTTTAAATATGTGAATAGATCCTCAGTGATGCACCACATGTACATGTGACCAGATGAAAGCAAGTAGAATAAACAATCCTTCCGACATCCAAGGCAATGCCGACCAAGGTAAGAAAACAAAAACAATTTTGACGGAATGTCTACACACAATAACAACCACCCAGGAATATCAAGTTCACCTTTTGGCAGCAAAAACTGGGGAAATATAAATGTCTGTCCCACGGAACATATGTGCATGGGAAAACAAAACCACCTGAAAACAACTCGTGATCCACTTCACAGGTTACTTAGGTTCAGCTCTGTCGAAGCATGCCTATCTGTGACTAATAATGTGAACATCTATCATCAAAAGAAATAACCCTTTTTCCCACTGATAATTCTCACCAGCAGCCATAACTGAGCTTCTCACTTTGCTTTGTGAATTTCTCTCTTCTTCCTCATTTCTTACAAACACCAAACAAAAAATAAATCAACAGTTTCACACAACAAAACCACCAAAGTTCTCACCAATGTTGGTTGTTTTTTTTTTGGCAACAGTGTGTAACCATGCAGCAGTTGTAAGAGACTGAATAAACTATATATGAAATAAATCATCTGCACTTTAACCCTCTCTCATACCAAACTTCAGCTGGCAGAACATGCATCTCTGCATCTCAAGAACCAAACAAACAGCCTTTATGGAAAGCCCACCATGCTCTGGGTTCATACTGAGTTGATCTGTCAGGGGATAAGAACAGAGATGCTTGCAGCATTGATTTGAAAAGATCAATGTCTCCAAAGGGTGAACCGTCCTTTGGCTAGACACATCATGATCAATGTCTCCAAAGGGTGAACCGTCCTTTGGCTAGACACATCATGGACATGCCTTTCTTTTCTATATTCTATTTTGTGTCATTTATTTACCAATTTCTTTCTTTCTTTTATTTCAGTTTTGTTTTCATTTACTAAATCAATTTATCAATAACTTAATTAATCTATTCATTTACTTTTGTATCTTATTTTACTTCATTTATTTTTTATTTTTCCTCAAGGACTGATAAAGCACATTGGGTTACGCTGCTGGTCAGGCATCTGCTTAGCAGATGTGTTGTAGCGTATATGGATTTGTCTGAACGCAGTGACACATCCTTGAGTAACTGAACTAAATTGCAGCCCATGCCCAAGAAATCTTTGGTTGTGACAGCTCTTTCCTGTCACCAGAACCAAAATTTCCTTGGCCAAGAGATTGGGTCCGCCCCTATGAATCGACTTTCCTCAACGTAAACGCTACCCATGCAGGTTTCTGAGTGTAATCTCTGCAAGGTCACAAGATAATGGACTGGACTGACCTTCTAGATGAAAGTCTGCCATAACACACAGCCTTCCCTCTCCAAGAAAGGCATGGAATGTCATCCACCTCTCGAAAAACAAGAATGTAACATATGAATAATAAATTTCAACAATGTCATAACAAAATATATCAATCAAGTAGTCTATTTCAATAGCTACATAAATATGCTAACAGCTAAATATGATGCAAAAAAAAAGAAGAAAAAAAGATTATAAAAAAAAGAAATAAATACAATCAAACATCACAGAGGACAGCGTCAATGAAGATGGTGCACACAACAACTTGATCTCACTGTAGCTCTCTGGTCCACATCAAACACTGAAACCCCTGCCCCATCCCCCCCTCTCCTCACCACACCCACCCATCAGTTCAAACCCACCCACCCCCCAATCTAGGGCTGGACACCAGCTCAGGAACTAACCTTCAACTCACAAATCCAACAGTCCTGACTGACACTGGTTTGTTGTCCATGTGCCCCCTCCTAACAGGAACTTCCCGGTATCAGAAAGACACACGACTCCGCCAAATGAACGATTTGTATGCTTCATCCTCTGAAGTATTCCATGCTCCATGCTCTGTATGATCGCACACTCCGTTCGCCAAGCGATTCCACGCTTCGTTCTCTGCTGCATGCTCCTCCCATTCACAGGCAGGGCGGGTGCTGTGATAAAAACTTCAGCCCCACCCTTTGTGTCACTGAGAACTGACGCTCATCTTGTCGTCATTGATGTCGGAGCTGTCCGAGGGGTCTTGACTGGTGCGAGGCTTCCACATGGCCACTGTGCGGTCACTGTGAACGTCCGGAGAGGGAGGGAGGGAGGGAAGGGGGAAGAGGTGGCAGCAGCAGCAACGATGATGGCAAAGCACAAGCACCATGGAGGGGCAGAGAGGAAGCAAAAAAAAGAAACAAAAAATTAAATCAAAACAAAACAAAACAACACCTGCTCTTTATATTAATCAAACACACGAAAGCAAAGCAAAAAAACAAAAACAACAAGATTTCTTCTTTTTTCTTTTTTTTTTTAAAGCCAATTCTTTTTCTTCTTTTTTTTAAACATTACTAAAAATATAGTTTATTAAAGGCAAAAACGAATGTGTGTGTGTGTAAATTGAAAGCAACTTAAATTTAAAAGCAGTTTAGAAAAAAAACAACCTAAGAAATAACAAAGAAAAAAAAGATTGAAAAAAAGAGAAAAAACTCAAAAAGAACAAGATGGAAGAGAAGGAAAAAGCGAAGACAGTAGGATTAATAACAACCAAACCCAAAGTGAACTGTTAAAAATGACTAAAAGATAAAACAAAGGGTTACTACATGTGCACAAAAGCATGACTACATACTTGAAGCATATCTTCACACACAGACACAGAGCTTCTTTAAAGTTACAAAAATCCTGGGGGTACCAGGAGCTCTTTTACCATATTTTGGGGATCCCAGTCTGTCTTCAGAGGATCAGTTGAATGATGCTGATGATATGGGTACTTATATAGCGCCTGTCCTCAGTAGGAGACCAAGGTCTAAGCGCTTATCGAACACGGGAAACATTTGCACCACAGGCTGCCTACCTGGGTAGAGCCAGCTAACAGCTGCCACTGGGCGCTCATCATTCGTTTTTCATGTGTCATTGAATCAGGTTCCAGTCTCACACATACACACACACAGAGGCATGTAATATTTTATGTGCATGACTGTGGGGTTTTTTGTGTGCGTTTATTTACCCCTACATGGATGTAGCCATACTCCGTTTTGCGGGGGTGTGCATACTGGGTATGTTCTTGTTTCCATAACCCATCGAACACTGACATGGATTATAGAATGTTCAATGTATGAATTTGAGCTTCTGCATGCATATACACATGAAGGAGATTCATGCACCAGCAGGTTTGCACATATCTTGACTTGGGAGACTGGAAAAATATTAACCCCGATACATACCAGGTGCGACAGGGATCAAACTCCGAAAACTCTGGCGAGAATCCAGCGCTCTAACCATTTGACCACCGCACCCATCTGAATGCTGCACACTCTCATCAAATCTGCTGTGCTACACACATACAGAGGCTGGTATACCTTCTGGTCACATGCAACTATCATGATTTCTGGCCCAAGGAGTGGCCAAGGGAAGCAACTCTTCTTTGTAGCAGATGATCCTTGCACCAGACTGGAGATCATAACATGATTTTCACTCTTTTTTCAAGTAGTCATTCTTGGAACTCTTCTTTGTAGATGACGATCCTAACGTCAGACTAAAGATTGTAGCATGATTTTCACTCATTTTTACATGGTCGTTTAGGAATTTTTGCATTGTCCCAGGGACTTAATTGATGAGCAGGTAGTGTGTCCTTTCTATTCTCAAAGCGTCAGAGATGTTATGCGTTAACAGAAGCCCTGGTAAACAACACGTCTTTTGGTGAACATTGTTAATCCATTCGACCCTGGGAACTTTACTGTCTTGGCAGGCTTCCCTGCAATTTTGATGTGGAAAGGCTCTAAAAATAAATATGAAATTGACTGATTTTTTCCCTTCAAACTGACCCATGCTGACAGTACCAGCGGATATACTGTAGAAGTTAGTTCCCTTTGCTTGCAGTTTATGCATGTAGTGTAGGGAGGAATGTGGAAACCTATTTAATGAAATGAATTTCAATGCCCTAGCAATGCTCCAGTGCAGGGCTGAATGAGTTAATGTTATTTGTTAAAGGACTACACTCCTTAGACACACAAGTCATAAAACCAAGATGGCATGGCTCTGTGCTTCTCTAGAATTTAGAACAACAGATTTTCTTCCAGATTTAAGCTAATTTAACGACCTTTCATTGGTACCTTTTTTTTTTCTTTTTTTTTGTGTGTGCTTGGCAATAAGTGTGCATGTTTATCTGTATAAATGTGTGCATTTGTGTGTGTGTGCAGGTGGATAGGTCTATGTGCAAATATGTGTGCAAATAATTGTACGTGCACACATGTATTTTCATCTTTGGAAGTATTCAAGTCATCAACCACCCTGTCTTTATTTTTCAGCAGCAACAACAACAACAAAAGAAAAAGAAATGAATTTAATAAATAAATATAAACAAATTAATGTAACACAACAGAACAGAATTCTGTCCCCCCCCCACCCCCCCAATGTCCTGAACGAACCAAAGCCTTATCATCACCTGTTCGGGGGAAAAAAAAGAACTATGATATATCTCCAGTTGATACCATTACTAAACTATCATGGTGTCAACATTTGCCGAGGGAAGCAAGCTAACAAGCAAACGAGTACAAGTTTGTGAACACGTTAGCAGGCAAGAAAAGCATGTGTGTGAATAAGTGAGTGAGAAAGCATGTCGGCAGCACTCCAATCAGTCAGTCACACTGCTAAGACTGTTCTTTCACCTTCAAAACTCGTGCAACTTCTCTATACACACTTTAAGTACGATAGTCAGCTGTGCCTGACAATGACCACCAGAACAGCTGAGGTGGCAACTGCTGTCCCAGCTATCTGGGTTAGAATTTGATTATACTGGAGCGTGTCTTGCCCAGGTTATCAAAATCTTCACTCTCTCGGCCAAGAGGGCTTTGGATGGTTGGTGTTGGGATGGTCCCCCAAAGCCAACTAAACCCCAAGGCTGCAGCACTAAGAACCATATAAGTACCATACATGACAGCTGAAAACACCCCACTGCATCTACTAAAAAAAATATTATATTTTTTAAAAGACACACGAAGACAAGGGAATGGGAGAGAGGCCAATGCTCATATACTACTGACTGGAGGTACTCAGACTTTCACATGTCTTTAGTTCATAGAAGCAACAGGATTATCACCTTTCCCCTTCAACATGGACAGGAAGATATGTAGCTGGGGAAGAGAGAGAAGATTTAAAAATGAAACACAAGGATGACAATTCGAAACCATGAGGGAAAGTGTCAACTTCAAAATGGTGAAGGCCCTCTGTGTCTTCTCTCTTTGTCTCCCCGATTTTCCCGTGTATTCCTTCAAATCCCTCTTTGTTAGACAGGTGTTGCAAAAATCCCTGTTTACTCAGGTTTGGTGTTGTAGAAACCCCTGTGTCTCAGGTGTTGCAAAAACCTGCTTGTTAGACTCAGATGTTTGTTTGACTTACACGTGGCAATAATCCCTGTTTCTTGCACTGTCATGTTGCAATTTTTCTCTCTGACGTAAGATGCACACAATCTGTGCTCATACAGAGACCAAAGTTGACAGCTGTAGCCTGACTGTTTTATCCCAACATCTTCACCTCTTTGCACCACTTCCTTGGTTCATGCAAGCGGGACACCATCTGTCAGCTCTTTCTCTCTCTTTCTCTCACACACACACCCCCTCAAAGACAACTCAAGTTCCTCACAAAATCACACCACACATACCTTTTGGAAAACACAAACACACATATAAACGGGAAAAAAAGACAAAACAAAAAACTGACTGGGGAATGAACAAAGATGGAAGCAGTGAATCAGTGAAGGGAAGGAATCAGGTAAAATGCATGCTCTCTCTCTCAGTCTCACTCTCACCCTTGCAGCAAAGAAAAACAAAACAAAAACAGACCACAAAGAGCCATGCTAACACACCAAATACTTTCATTTCTTTTCTTTGTTTGTTTTTTCTTTTTCACTCAAAATGAACCACAAAAGCAAACATGGGTTTAAATCAGAGTAATGATAAATTAGAGCTTGGTCACAGCAACATGTATCACATCCTTTTCATGAACCAATGTCAATAATAAACAAAGCATCATCACCCGCTTTTGAACTGAAGGTTTTGAACGGAGTGCCACGGTGCACTGTCATCACGCCGCACATACTGTATGCACTTGATACCACACCACATTCAAACACAGGATAAAATTATCACATACAGCATCATGGCAGTCAAAGTTAAGGGGTAACCACAATACTGCACCGAATGTAACACACACACACACACACACAGAATGACTTGCAAGCAGTCAATTCACCGTAATGCTGGAGTGATCTTTTTATACAATGATGGCCTGACATAAAAAAGAGCAAAAAAAAGGTGCTCCAGATATTCACTGCCATGCTCAAGCAACAATTATTTTCATTAGCAAATTCCTTTTTGGAACTCTTTGTTGATTCTCTGTGGTAATGCTACCAAATATAAGAGCGACTTGTTCTGCACATTTTTTCCCAAAACATCAGTAGACAAAACAGATTTTCTTTTTTTTTCTCTTTAAAAAAATTGTTTTCAATGTTTATATTTGTCACCACTTTGATTTTGCTTCTTGCCACAATTTTATTCCAAGTGGTAGAGTACAGCAGTATATCTAAATAACATCAAATTACCACTGCCGAGTTGAGTTGCCCTGCAGTTTCAATCATTCTACATATCATCAAATGACTAGCAAATGCTTCACAATTGGTGCATTGGGAGTTTCATGCACTACTGGTTTACTACAGAATGTTTCTGCCATGATGTGTGCTGCTATGTGACACACATAGCCAGGCCACACAAAGACACAGACACACACACTGAGATCTGCAAATAGCTTGCTGATATGGAAACAAAACACGTGACAACACACACATCTCTCACACAACTGCACGGACAGCTGACATCAAATGCTGTTTTATACTGCACAAAGTGACAAGATTTGGCAGATTATGGGGGGAAAAAAGACTGCAGCCACTGAAAACCGGGGCAAATACAAGGAAAAAGAAACCGTGACTCTGCACAAAGTGACAAGATGTGGCAGATTATGGGGGGAAAAACCCAGAAAACAAAGACTGCAGCCACTGATAACCGGGGTAAGTACAAGGAAAAAAAACAGGAGCTTTGTATATTTCTTCTGTGACAGTGAAAGAACAGCAGTGACAGTGATGCACACAAGTTCTGAACACTGCCTGCCAAGACATAAAACACACACACACACACAAAACACAGACACACAACCACAAATCACACCACAATTTCAAAGTAATTTGTATTAAAACAAATACTGATGACACAAAACAGATCACAATGCTTCAATCACAGGCAATTTCTACAGAATCAAGCAGGGACAGTAAGATGAAACCCACGCGCAGACGCTTCAAAAAAAAAAAAAAAAAAAAAAAAAAAAAAAAGAATCAAGGCACCGAAAACTTGTGACAGAAAATGTTACCTTGACAGAACCATGTGGAGCTGGCTGACTGTGTGCATAAAAAATATGCACTCTCTGCTGTTGTTTTTTTCAGTTTGGCTTTTACTATTTGCTTCACACACACACTTTTTTTTTCACTTCACCTTGACATACCTCTCACACAGAGACCAGGTTTGTGCTTGCGTCACAAGAACTGGCCGAAAACTGTCACCTTGCTGTTGAAAATTCCTGTCCAATATCTTCTCAAGAACAGATCATTTTCCCTTCACACTGCATCTTTCTATTCTTCTTTCTTTTCTCTCTCTCTCTCTCTCTCAATTTCTTCCATGACCAGAGAGCTGTCAACAGGCTGTGGAAAATTTTTGTCCAATATCTTATCAAGAATGAGTCATTTGCCCTTTATATTGCATTTTCTTTTTCTTTTTTCTCTTTCCTTTTTCTCTGTCTCTCCCGATTTCTTGCAAGTGCCAATGACAATGACCAGAATCCTGGCATTCAAATCAAGTTATGTTGCTCACAGCCCAGCTGACAGCAAAAGAACAATTTCAAGGCTAATCTGGCACTGTCAAAAACCAGTGATGTGTGAGAATGCGTGCGTGTGTGTGTGTGCGCGTGTGGGTGTTTATATGTATGTGTGTGTGCGCACGCATGCATGTGTCTGCATGTGTGCATGTGCGCACAGCCACTGTTTAAGCATGAGTGCACAATGCTGACCATATTCCAGACCATGAGTTCTCATCAGTACATTGTGGTTCCAACGTGATAGCAATACTGTGAAAAGTCTGGTCAGTCATACAATGCTGATGGTCAGGGAAACACTTTCTTATACCACATAACTGTTACTGTTTCACACACACACACTTACACACACTCATTTCACATCAAACATGCCAAAATGCACCACAAAAAATTGAAACAACACATGAGCACACACATATGCATGTGTGTAAATATACATGTGCACATGCTTTGTGATATGGAAAAAAAACCCACATAGATAATGGAGATGGAGATGGAGAGAGAGAGAGAGAGAGAGAGAGAGAGAGAGAGAGAGAGAGAGAGAGAGAGAGAGAGAGAAACATACCCATACTACACACACACTTCACACATCCTACATCACTCTAAAACAAGTCACTCACCATCACCAAGATAAGTCCAAATAAGTACACCCAATTGATCACAGCTGACGGGGGAAAAAAAATATTTAAAAAAAAAAAAGAGGAAAAAGAAAAAGAAGAAAAAGAGAGATCAGTCCTAGCGATGAGTCATTTCAGCAAACGAAGCAACTGACCAGTCAAATTCTTACAGCACCACCAGAGGCACCAACAGGGGCCAGTGATTCCTGCACCAAACTTTGCCGTACACAGGCCAGAGAAAGCTGTGAGTGAGTGAGTGAGTGAAAGGCGTGATCCCATCACCGGCCAGACCAGAACACACACACACACACACACAGGGCGGCAGAGAGGGTCTGAGGAGCAGAGACAGGAGGAGCGCTGTGCTGCGCTGTGTTAGCAGGCTAGCTATGACACCTCGCCCCAAGCCAAGCGGTTAGCTCTACGCATCTGCCAGAAGCGAACAGAGGGCTCGCTGAAACAAGGAAGTCGTTGGTTAGCGGTGGTGTTGTCATGACACACACAAAACAAGACAAGACAAAATTCATGTGAGAAAGAAAAAGAACAGGTCATCATGAATTATATTACTCACTAAAAATGAAAAAGGTGCTCATTAACTTTACTACAAGTGTTGAGTTATACAAGTGCCATACGAGTCAATACATGGGATGTGGTTACTTGTAATACAGGGAATGGGAGTCAGATCATGCAAGAAGAAGACAGGGTCAAGAGCAGAAATTTCAGTACACAGGCACACTCACTCACACACATACTTGCACACACATATGCATGCATTGCATACACACGCACACAGAGTCAGACCATGACAGTTAGGAGGAGGTGAGGAAGACAAGTGGACTGATGGAAACAAAGAAAGATACTGATACAGTGGTACAAAAGTCTACAGAGGGGCTACCAAGCCTCACACTACGAGCTAAGCAAAAGTACACTACTATGGAAAAATATATGAAAGACTGTATGCATGTGCCAAAGTTGTACATACGCAAGAACTGATCACAGAATTAACTTTACCATCACAGTCTACATCATCATCATCATCATAAAATTTCATTAGGATCCCAATCTCTAAGTCTTCTTTCACAATGAATAAAATATACACCTCCCCACCCAACCCTCTTAAAAAAAAAAAAAAAAAATTAACACCAACTCTTGATTCAATTTCATCATCACTCTGATCCTATTACCCTTTCCAATCTTCATGTATGTCCCTCCCTATCCACTTTCAGCCTCATTTCCACAGGCAGTCCCCAGCACTAAACATGATCGTAAGGTGAACAAATGCCCACAGAGTTTTATAAAAACCACTCCCATTCTATCAGCCTGAAAAAAACCCCCATCTCTGCTCACTTCACCACAGACAATCCCCACAACTAACACTGCATATCAAAACGCACCACACCCACACTACTCAACAAGCAGTCCCCCCAAACTCACAGTAGCCCCTGAAAAAATGAACCACACCCACACCACTCACTCTACAAGCAGTCCCACCAAACTCACACAACTCTCAGTGTGAGTGTAAAACCCAGTGGAGCCATTTCCTAAACCTGCAAGTAATACCCCATGCCTATTATCTGGGCCTCATAACCCTACCCACATTACCCTCCAGCAGAACTTACATTTCCCTTCGAAAATGCACTCTGCACAAGTATCTTCTAAATCTACCCCCCACCAACACCCCCACCACCCAAAAGTGGCTGAAGAGAAACCTTCTCCTCTTTTCATGTTGCAAAAACCAAAAACACATATTTTTCCCAAAAACTTGACACTGCCCTGAAACAAAAACAGGTCTCCACCCCAAACTCAACACTTCACAAAAACAAAAACATGTTCCAAAACTCAACACCACCCTAAAACCAAAATGTTTCCCCCCAAAAAACTCAACACTACCCTACAACAAAAACACATTATCCCCCCAACACTTAACACTACCCTGTAACAAAAACATGTTTCCCCCTCAAAACTCAACACTACCCTATAACAAAAACACATTTCCCCCCCAACACTCAACACTACTACCATATAACAAAAATATGTTTTCCCCTGAAAACTCAATACTACCTACAACAATAACACATTTACCCCAACACTTAACACTACCAAAAAAACAAAAACATACTCCCCCCCCCCCCCCCCCCCCCAACGCTACCCTAAAACAAAAACACATTCCCCCCCCCAAAAAAACCACTACCCTAGAACAAAAACAACATCCCTCCGCCACCCCCACCACTCCCTACAACCCCCCTGCACCCAAACCCAGACTCACTTGGAGGCGGTGAAGATGTGAGTGGAGTTGGTGGCGATGGCGTTGATGGGTGAGGCGTGAGCCTTGAAGTCGGCCAGAGGGGTCATGGTGTCCACGGCCCACAGCTTCAGGGTCCCCCCGCGGCAGGCGCTCACCAACGTGCTGCTGCTGCTGCCTGGCACGAAGCCCAGCGCACACACCCAGTCCTTGTGGGCCGAGTTGATCGACTGACACACATACATACAACACATATATCGTTAATTCATGCACAAACACAAACATTTTTTCCCTGCACAAAACCCAAATGACAGGCACTAAGCAGTGTGCTGCCTGGCTCAAAGTCCAGCACACACCCCCAGTCCTTGCGGGCTGAGTTGATTGAATTACACACACATACAAACACAACACTTATGGTTAATTCATGCAAAAACACACATATATTCATTCACACACATACACAAATATTTATCCATGAACGAAACCGTCAAGACAGGTGCTCAGTAATGTGATGCTGCTACCAGGCACAAATCCCAGAGCACACACCCAGTCCTCGTGGGCAGAGTGGATCAACACGTATACATTTATCCATGCAGACACAAACACACACATATATATTCATCTATGCACTCACACACAAATATCTATCCATGCACAGAACCCCCATGACAGCAATG
Source organism: Babylonia areolata (assembly GCF_041734735.1). NCBI lineage: Eukaryota > Metazoa > Mollusca > Gastropoda > Neogastropoda > Buccinidae > Babylonia > Babylonia areolata. The sequence goes on from NC_134885.1 coordinate 24,610,273, forward strand.
TGCTGCACAAAGCACACACACCCAATCCTTGAGGGCAGAGCAGACTGACTGGCACAAACACACACACACACACCTTTCAACAGGTTAGTGTTGGTGTTGACAAGTGTGCTACTGAGTGTGTGTATTTGTGTGTGTATGCGTGTGTGTGACATGCGTGTATGTGTGTGTAACAAAAGAGCAAAAGAAAATAAAAAACACACACACACACAAAAAAAAACAACCCCAAAAAACCCCTCTAAAGGTCAGAGCACAGGTGTCAGCAGCACCAACATATACCTGCTGCAGGGTGTGTGAGGCCAGGTCCCACTTCTTGATGCAGGTGTCACGAGAGCCGCTGAACAGCAGGTGTCCCTGCACGGCCAGGGACTGGATCCCGTCGTAGTGCGGTGGCTCTAGGTTGTGCTTGGGGCCCAGGATGCCCGCTGCCTCCTCCATCACCTCAAACACCTGCACACACACAATATCTATCTATCTATCTATATACAGTGAGAGAGAGAGAGACATGGAGTGCGATGCATTGTGGTTACACACTTCCCCAAACAGAGCAGCCAAAATTTCATACAGAGAAATCTGTTGCAACAAAAAACGTAATACCATACGGTACACCAGTTTGTGCTTGAAAAGGGCATGGGGGGAGGGGGAAAGAGTTCAGGTAACACAAATGCAGTCTGTCAATGCCACCATCCCACCCCCCTGCTGACCTTGAGGTAGTGATCCTTGGAGCCGGATATGACAACATCATGGCCTTCTGGGCTGAGCTCCGACTCCACCGCCAGCGCCATCACCTGGGCCTGGTGACCACTCAGCCGTCCCATCTGGCCGTACCTGTCAACCACACCCTTCACCCTTTAACTACATATCAAATCACACATTTCACCTGTCAACCTTTCAATCACACACTTCACTTTTTAACCACGTGTCAATCACATGCTTCACCTGTTGCATAGAACTTTCAACTGTAGCTGAAAGCCGCATACAAACATTCACATAAAAACATAAACCACACCAGCAAGGAAACAACACATCACCACCATGAACGGATATGTTCCACTTTGCACCTACTTTATCAAGGCCTATAAAGGTTCAACAAGAACCAAACAAACTGATCATCTTTTCTGAACAAGACACAGCACAGCTTCAAACCAACAATGCTTAAAGACCTTCCAAGGTTGCATAAGCAATCACAGCAACACTAAGTTTGCTTGTCATTTATAATTTCCCTACATCTATGCAAATTCAACTAACTTTGGAAAATTCCTTAACGCTAAGCAAACTCAGCACTGCTGGGATCTCTTGCGCACACCAGCCAGACAACCAAAGACCCACTGAAAAGAGACAGTTACAGAAACTTCCCTTTCTTTCTACAGCGACGAAGAAAGAACCCACCTGCGCAGATCCCAGATCTGCACGACACTGCCAGCGGCGCAGTACAGCACTGCACCCCTGCGGCTGATGGCGATGTCGTTGATGTTGTGTTCCCGATGTGCCAGCTCCACCTGGCGATTGGCGGCAAAGTTGGCCGGGCCTGTGGTGGTAAGGCCTGAGGAACTGCACAGAATGCTACACATGACACGCTGTGAATGTACTGTGGACAACACTACATAATACATGCTGTAAATGTGTGGTGGACAATGCTACATGGTGGTGTGTCCATCGAGATCGATGATGACCATCGTTGTCATCCAGCTGGGGTATGGGGGGAGGGTGATGCTACATAGTACAAGAGTGAATGCGCTGTGGAGAACGCTATGTAATACAAGCTGTGAATGTGTTGTAGAGAATGCTATGTAATAGAAGCTCTGAATGTATTGTGGATAATGCCACATAAAACACCCTAAGCAATATGTTGTGGAGAATGCTAAGTCACACACTGAATGTGTTGTTGAGAACGCTACACATGAAATGCCATGAATGAGTTGCACAGAAACACTTACAGGTGACATGCTGTGAATGTGCTGTGGAAAAAGCTGTATATACCACACTGTGAATGTGTTGTGGAGAATGCTAGATGCAGCAGGCCATGGATATGTCCTAGATAATTTCACACATGACACTGAGAAAAATTCACTTTATCAATAAAAAAAAAAATACACTGGAAGACAGAAAAAAAACACACACTGGAAGACAGAAAAAAAAATGGCACTTCACCTTGGTGACGGGCTCTCTCCATGGACAGTAGCTTGAATTTTACACACACACAAAAAAACAGTGACAAAAACTCATATCTTGCAATGCAACCCAAGTGTAACCCCATCCCTTTAGACCTCCTCACACACCCCTCCCCAACCACCAACTCATCCACCCCCAAAACGGCTGCAACAAACAAGGTAGTTCTCAAGCATAACTATGTAATACTGCAAAATACGATACAGCACAAAACAAATACAGCACAGAACAATACATCACCAAACATTCAACCACCACCACCCAAAACCGACGATGACAACGACAATGACAGCAACAGCCCAGCACCGTTACCTGAGGGTCCGGAGGCAGACAGAGGGGTTGGTACGGATGTCCCACACCCTGATGGCGGACTGGGAGACAGTGAAGACGGCGCGGGTGGCAGGGCAGTAACGCACGTGCAGCACGGTGTTGGGGTGACCCGTCAGCGACTGCAGCTCCTTGCCTGTCCCCAGGTCCCACACTTTCGTCGTCCGGTCTGTGACACACACACACACACACGGTTTCAGTTTCTCAATGAGACTTCACTGCGGCGTTTGGACAAATCCATATACGCTACACCATATCTCTGAAAGGCAGATGACTGACTAGCAGCATAACCCAACGCACAGTCAGGACTTGAGTGCATGCAAAAATATGTTTGTGTACCTGTGGATTTCTTTCTACAGAATTTTGCCAGAGAACAACACTTTTGTTGCCATGAGTTCTTTTTCAGAACACCAAGCGTCGTTTACTATCTTATCACTTACTATCTTATCTCAATGACTAATCGCTCAGATTGATTTTCCAGTCCAGCTTTGGGGAAAGGGCGAGAGTGGGATTTGAACCCAGACCCTCACAGACTCTTTATTGGCATATAAGCATTTCAACCATTCTGCCTCCTTCCTCCACACACAGAGACACACACACACACACAGAGCATATCAACACAAATTCCATTTACTCCCCCTCCTTTTTAAAATTTTTTAAAAAGTTTGTTGTTAATTCTTGTCTACAGCATACACGCGCACACACTCACTTCTACTGTTCCCTTTCTTTCTTTTTGTTATTGTTAATTTCAGTCTGAAATACACACAGAACACCACTTCTCTTTTTCACCTCCTTTTCTGTTGTTTTGATTCCAGTCTGCAATGCACAAAAGATCACTTTTTTCCCAATCCTCTTTTTTTCTTTTGTTGTTGACTTCACCATTTCACACCACAAGTGCCCAACAAGCACTGGCAAGATGAATAGGCAGATATCGGGAGGGGAAATCTAAAATTCACAGGTTGTGAACAGACATTAATTGAACAAAAGAAAGACACTTTGGGGGTGTGCTGGACAACCAATCTTTCCAAAGCATTAAATCATTTCCAGCAAGTAACTGTTAAAGCTAGGATGAGATCAAAGGGAAAGCTAACACATAAAAAAATATCAGAACTTTCCGAGCAAAAGTAAACCAATCTGGGAACTGACTGCAATAAACACAAACACAATCTCACTCTCTCTCACACATACTCACTCACACTCTCTCTCACCGAAAGATTTTCTCTCTACACACACACACACACACACGCTCTCCCTCTCTCTTTCTCTCTCACAAACACACAGAGACACTTTCTCTCTTTCACACACACACACACGAACACACACATACACACTCTCATGTACGCGCATGCACACACACACACACACACACACGCCACACACTCACCACCCTACACACCTTTACTGCCGGTGAACAGCAGATCATCGGTGGCATCGACAGACAGCACAGCCTTGGTGTGTCCCTCTGCTGTGTGGGTGCAGGTCAGCAGTGAGGACTTGCTGCCAGACACCTTCCCTGCTGGCCCCGTGGAGACGATGTTGCCCCTGAAAAAAACAACCACCTTTCTATAAGGTAAATAATACAAATGAAAAACCAGCCTACCTCTGAAGGTAAACACTACACCTGAAAAAACCAGACTACCACTAAAAGTAATCAATACACCTGGAAAAACTAGCCTAGCTATGAAAGTAAACAATACACCTGAAAAACAACCTACCTTTGAAGGTAAATGATACATCTGAAAAACCAGGCTACCTCTGAAGGTAAGCAATACACCTAAAAAACCAGCCTACCTCTGACGGAAAACAATATACCTGAAAAACAAGCCTACCTCTGACAGCAAACAATATAACTGAAAACCCAGCCTACCTCTGCAGGTAAACAACACACCCCCACACTCATTTTATCATTAAAGTGAACTGAAAAATTGTATAAAAAAAAAAGAAAAAAGATAGGTCTGATGCCTTGTTTCAAGGACATGCATGCTCATTTGATTTTGACATCAAAAGAACAAATCTAACACCAACAGCTGGTGACAGGATTTTTCAGGAATTAATTCTGCTCAAAGGGTTTCATGTCTAGAGTAAATCAAAAGGAAGTGGGTCTCATCACTTTCAATGGAAGGGGACGGACAGGAGACGGACAGGACACGGGCATGGACACTGTTTTATTGCCACTGACAATACTATCCTTTGACAAGGGGGACAATGTATGAACAAAAGAATAATGATGGTTTACAGAGAAACTGACCCATTGCTTTGAGTAAAAACAATGCTTAGAGTAAAAACAATGGAAGGGGGGGTGGGGGAGAGAGAGAGAGAGAGAGAGAGAGAGAGAGAGAGAGAGAGAGACAGACAGACAGACAGACAAGAGTTGGGGAAAGGGTGAAATAAAGTGAGAAAGATAGAGGAACAAGAAGTGCTATCACCTAATTTCTGTGCTCCTGACAAAAAAAAGTGTAGCTGGGGTCCAGGGGCCGCTTAACAAAAATGTGTTTTAATTAAAACTGAAACAGTATAAATTCTCTTTTCTTAACTTAAAAAAAAGTCCACTCAAATGCCCATATGGAAACATGTACAATGTGGAGGCACCATGGCACAGAGGATTAGGACTCTGAATCCAGCATTCACCAGTGATCAGGGTTGGAGGCCCCATTTCAGCAAGGTGTCAAGTCCTTGGTAAACGCACTTTACTCCTACTTTCCTCACTCCATCCAGGTGTGAATGGGTACCAGACTTCAGTTGAAACGGCAGAAGGAAAGGACTTGACCCTGCCTTCCTTTGGTGAGCCTTAAACAGTAGATATCAATTCACCGCTCCCATGCCTGTAAAAGGCAGTAGGACCTTTAACCCTTTAACCTAACACTCTGGGAATACTCCTGATCATGATCATGCACTAAGAAGGTGGACGAAGTGACAAGCAGACAAAGAGATAAAAAGTGCCCCTTGAAACCTGTGAGTGTTGTGTGTGGAGGTTTGGGTGTTGCCGGCTAGACGGTGGAACACGTTCTCGTCACTGCTGCGGATGCTGCGCCGGCTTGGGGGTGGGGAGGGTGGGGGTGTGGTGTCTGATGCTGTGTCACTGCACACACACACACATACAAACATCAACACCCACACCTGACACAGTCAAGAGTTTAAAAGAAAAAAAAAATGACATCCAGGTTGTAGGTTGCTGAAGACCCCGGTCTGTTGTGATACCAACAGAACTTGTGTGAATTATCAACACAACAGAATTGGAAATGTATTTTGTTCATGCACTGCACAAAAAGAAAACAAGGAAGCAAAAGCAACTGAATCTAGTTCCATTGTCTTCCCATTCCTGGTCCAATGAGGAAGATATAAAAGCCAAAAAAAATATACAAAAAAAAAAAAAAAAAAAAAAAAATCTAAAACGGGGGTAAATTGTATAGCAAATTATCCCACTTCAGAATCATGACGTACTCATTCTGGAAATTACAGGCTAAATTTACACACAAATTTCAAAATAGAAATGACATGTTTCTGAGACTTTAATGTGACATTTGTTATAAATTTTCCCCCCAAAAGCAAACCTTTCAGTCCTCAATTCTCATAACTTCAAAAGATACACTGGCGGACATAGACATTATTCTCACAAAACAAATAATCACAGAAAAGATTTTTACTTGAGCGGTGACTTATTGTGTGGAGGCAGTGTAATGTTGATAGGTGAACTTAACTATAGCACTATAACAAGAGTCCTCTTACAGTCCTCAACAAACAATGAAACACACACACACACACACACACACAACACATTCACACGCACAAGCAAGAACACTGAAGCACATGCTAAGATGTAAATGCACGTGCTCACACACAAAAACATGTCTAATCTCGAGGTTAATCGGTAGCATGTGCCATTACCACCAACGTTCAAGAATAACAACCTCAGCAGATGGAGGCCAAAATAGATTTTGTGAGAGAGAGAGAGAGAGAGAGAGAGAGAGAGAGAGAGAGAGAGAGAGAGAGTGTATGTGTGTGTGTGTGTGTGTGTGTGTGTGTGTGTGCAAGCGCGCGTGTGTGCGTGCATGTTGGCAATCTTGTGTATGCATGCATGCATGTTTATGTGTGCTCGTGTGTGTGGTGTGTGCATGTGTGTGCATATGCGCATGGGTGCATGCATTTGCATGAGTATGCGATATGAGAGAGAGAGTAAAGGGGTGTGGAGAGAGAGAAAGAGCACCCATGGCTGCATATGTGAGACAGAGAGGGAGGATGGTGGGTAGCGAGACTGAGCATATGTGGATAAAGGAGTAAACAAAAAGAATGAGGAAAGGGAGAGAGGAGAGACTGAGAGACAAAGAGAGAGACAGAGACAGTGAGGGAGAAGTTAGAGAAAATGTGTGTGAGTGTGTGTGTGAAAGAGAGAGAAAGAGAGAGAGAGAGAGAGCCAGCAAGAGCTGCTCTGGCTATCTCTAAACAGGATCATTCCGCTCAATTAACCACTCAACCCAATCACACATGATTAAGTACTCTGATACAAATCCCCAAAACACACCCACTCTCTCTGTCTCTCTGTATCTGTCTCTCTCTCACACACACACACACACACTCTCTCTCTCTGCCTAACACAGTCTCCCCCCCCCCCTCTCTCTCTCTCTCTCTCACCATACCACAACACACACATCACATAAACCACTGCCTGCCTTCCCCTTAAAAACCCATCCCAGCTCAACAAGCAAGACAAAATCATCGGAAAGACCTAACACTAAAAGGGAAGGAGGGGAAAACAAACACATAAACTACTTTTCCAACACAGATAATAATCCACACTGACAGGTTCCTGGGTGGGTAGGTATGGTCTTCGCTGTCTGTCTGTCTGCCTGTCTGTCTGTCTGCTGGTCTCTTCTCTTTCCCTGGTTTCTCCTGAGGTCTGTGGCCATGTGAACGATCACCTTTCATTATTGATCTGTAAGTTTGTCACGTAGCCCTCAACAATAAGGCTCACTGAGACAGCCCCACTGTTGACAGCAAAATTCTCTCAGCACTTTGTTTACACAGAGAGGTTAATGACCCTAAACTGGTACGGTAATGTGAAAGAGAGAACCAACTATATGATGACAGACCTTGTTTTTTCATTCACTTATATGGACATCCATATCCATTCTCTTACAAAATCATTCCTTCATACTGACACGCACGTCTATTCTAATAAAGTATCAAAATGTATCAGACAATAAAAGACATAAGTAAATAAATAAAGGAACAGAAATAACCAAGAAAAAACCCAAAACATACAGAGAGTCATTAGCATTTCTGTTATTGAACAAAAAATATGAACCAGGACACACTAAAAACAGGTGACTTAAGTACAGACGTCATTTATTCCGTCGTGTAGTATGTGTATAAAATGAGAGAGCTCGTCCAGGCGGCAAATCTCTCTTTGTCCTTTCCGCAAATAAAATACAACCCTCCCTATGTACATTAATATCCTCCTGTCAACCCATACGAAGTGATAAAGGATATATACGTAACTCTACCCCAGAGGTATATTGTTCAGGAATACCTGAATCCCTACCCACACAATAATTTATTCCCCTCAACACCACTCAACCCTTTCGACAATGGTGCAAAAGTGTTAGCTCTAAACCTGCCACCATGGAATGCCTGATTTGGAATGCACCTGTCTAAGAGAAGGTTGCCTGTTTCCCAAAACAAGCGATGTAGGCCGTGAGGGTCTGGGTTCCAATCCCACTCTTGCCCTTTCTACCAAGTTTGATTGGAAAATCAAACATGTCATTTAGTCATTCTGATGAGGCAATAAGCCAAGGTCCAATGTGCAGCACGCACTTGATACACTGAAAAAGAACAAATGGCAATGAGACTTGTCCTCTGATAGGTACATGAATATATGCTTACACTCAAGGCCTGACTGAGCCTATTCAGGTTATGCTGCTGGTCAGGCATCTGCCTAGCAGATGTGGTATAACTAGTATGGATTTGTCCCAACGCACTGACACCTTGAGTAAGTGAAAACTGAAAAAAAAAACCCTATGTAGGTAGCCACGCAGGCAAAAAAGTCGCCCTTGTCTTCTAAATTTTCTGCCGAGAAAGCTAATGCGCGCACTCACACACGGCACACGCACACAAACTTCATTCTATAAAAGCTGCTCAAAACACTCCTGCACTTTTATTTTTCTTTTCCTTTTTTTACAAACAAGATTTCATACTTTATATGTGCCATTACTGTCATCATTAAACAGCTGGGAGGAAATCCGTGTTAGTAATATCCTGTAATTTCACAATTTCATTTTCATTACTTCAACAAGCAAGAAAAAACTCTGACACCATATCCTTCTAACCTGATCTGACCTGACCTAAGAGCAGATTTTTTTAAATGTCTGGACTGTGGATGGGCAGCAAAAAAAACACCCAAAAAACCCCACCTCGTAACAAAGTTGCCCCAGTTCTCTGCACAGCAGAGTATCCACCCTGAGAACTGCCTGCTGACGACGGCATCAACAGACCCACACAGACAAAAACAGGGGGCACACAGTGCCAGAAGAAAGCTTTCTACACTGCAGTACACCTGTACTGAATGACATCTGAAGGTGGGCACACATTGCCTGAGAAAGCTGCCTGTATGGCAGTACACCTGTACTGAATGGTGTCTGGTGGTGGATACTAAGTGCCAGAGAAAGCTGCCTACACAACAGGACACCTGTACTGAACGATGACTGGTTACAGACACAGTGCCAAAGAAAGCTGCCCATGCAACAGTACACCTGTACTGAACAACATCTGGTTATGGATACAGCGCCAAAGAAAGCTGCCTACACATCAGTACACCTGTACTGAGCAATGCCTGGTGGTGGATAGAAAGTGCCAGAGAAAGCTGCCTACACAACAGGCCACCTGTACTTAACGGTGACTGGTTATGGACACATAGAGCCAAAGAAAGCAGCCTACACAACAGTACATATGTTCTGAAAGACAACTGGTTATGGACACACAGTGCCAGAGAAAGCTGCCAACACAACAGTACACCTGTACTGAATGATGACTGGTTATGGACATTCAGTGTCAAAGAGAGCTGCCCATACAATAGTACACCTGCACTGAACTGTCTGGTAGTGGGCACAAAGTGCCACAGAAAGCTGCCCACACAATAGTACACCTGTACTGAGCAATGTCTGGTGGTGGGCACAAAGTGCCAGAGAAAGCTGCCCACACAATAGTACACCTGTACTGAGCAATGTCTGGTGGTGGGCACAAAGTGCCAGAGAAAGCTGCACACAATAGTACACCTGTTCTGAACAATGCCTGGTGGTGGGCACAAAGTGCCAGAGAAAGCTGTGCACACAATAGTACACCTGTACTGAGCAATGTCTGGTGGTGGGCACAAAGTGCCAGAGAAAGCTGCACACAATAGTACACCTGTTCTGAACAATGGCTGGTGGTGGGCACAAAGTGCCAGAGAAAGCTGCACACAATAGTACACCTGTACTGAACAATGGCTGGTGGTGGGCACAAAGTGCCAGAGAAAGCTGCACACACAATAGTACACCTGTACTGAACAATGGCTGGTGGTGGGCACAAAGTGCCAGAGAAAGCTGCACACAATAGTACACCTGTTCTGAACAATGTCTGGTGGTGGGCACAAAGAGCCAGGGAAAGCTGCACACACAATAGTACACCTGTACTGAACAATGGCTGGTGGTGGGCACAAAGTGCCAGAGAAAGCTGAGCACACAATAGTACACCTGTTCTGAACAATGTCTGGTGGTGGGCACAAAGTGCCAGAGAAAGCTGTCCACACAATAGTACACCTGTACTGAGCAATGTCTGGTGGTGGGCACAAAGTGCCAGAGAAAGCTGTGCACACAATAGTACACCTGTACTGAACAATGGCTGGTGGTGGGCACAAAGTGCCAGAGAAAGCTGCCCACACAATAGTACACCTGTACTGAACAATGGCTGGTGGTGGGCCCAAAGTGCCAGAGAAAGCTGTGCACACAATAGTACACCTGTTCTGAACAATGTCTGGTGGTGGGCACAAAGTGCCAGAGAAAGCTGTGCACACAATAGTACACCTGTTCTGAACAATGTCTGGTGGTAGGCACAAACTGCCAAAGAAAGCTGCCCTATTATAACAGTACAGCTGTACTGAACGTCTGGTGGTAGGCACAAAGTGCCAAAGAAAGCTGCCTGCACAACAGGACACCTGTACTAAATGACATCTGGTGAAAAAACATGCTCAGCCTAAAACTGAACTCAAGACAGCTGCTGAAATGAAAACCAGATAAAAATTTCAAAGGACAATGCTCCTAACTGAGCTACAGCCGTTACAAAACAGGCTTAGGATGGGCATAAACTAGGAAAGGCTAGCTTCCAAAACAAGTTTGTTCCCCATAGGTCAGAACATAAAAAGCCACCACAGACAGTGCCAACATCAACAGCCTTTGTCCTTATTAAACTCCTGGCAGCAAACCCACACGATATTCCAGCCGCTGCCAATTTAATGCCGCATGCCATACCCTATCTCCCCTGGACCACTCAAGCGTGCAGATCAAAGCTATGGGTACACAGGTAGTGGTTGGGGGTTGGGGGCTGGGGGGGGGGGGGGGGGATGGGGAGGTATAGTGTAGCTGAAGGAGGTTGGGGCAGGGGTGTGTAGGGCTGACTGATACCCTCTTAGGCTAGTTAATCTCATGGTCAGCGGTGCAGAGAAATCCACTTGGAACACTCATGTTAAGTCAGATAGGTCACCCAATCCCTTTCACCTTCACACACGCACGCACGCATGCACACACACACACACACACACACACGTATACATACACATGCACACACACTTGTGCACACACACTTAATCACACACACTACCTTAATGACTGTACAGGAAAGCAGTGCTTGCTTTCCCATCAGGCCGCAAATTCAACTGGTCTCAGTGTATGTTTGTCAGTCGGATTTCAGGTTAAAACTGATTTTCCTGTTCCTCCCAGAAAGTCAACATGATTCAATGTTATACACACAGTGTGCAAGGAAGGAAAGGTAGCAAGTATTCTTCAAGTCAATCCTTTCTCTGTACTTAGCAGTCAACCACTGTTCCCTGAAGTCAATTTCCATTACACTCCCATCTCTTTTCACTCTCTCCTCAATCCCTTTCCATAACTTTCCATTCTCTGTAGATATTTTCCATTCCCAGGGGTACTGACATTTTGTACAAAGGTTATCGTGACTATATTACTTATATATAACCAGTAACAGTCAATTAAAAGAAAATGTCATTAACCATTAAAAAAAAATACAAAGTATTTCACAGGTATCAGGCATTGGGGTTCTAGTTCTAGTTCTTGTTGCTTATAGTCCAACTGACCACACAGGGCCATATCAGGACTGTCAAACCATACAAATACTGAACAGCATTAACACAAAAATGTCACATCTACAAAAAACAACAACACCAAACAATACAAATACTGAACAGCGTTAACACAAAAATGTCACATCTACAAAAAACCAAACCAAAAAAAAAAAAAAACAACAACAAAAAAACAAAAACAAAAAACACCAAGACAAACCCACACAACCCAGTTCAGGACACAGAATCCGAACCATTTAGCTCCTTAGGGGAAATAAGACCAGGTCATACTGAGGACGCCAGCCATTCCACTTAACTTATCACTCCCAATTGTAAAAAAGGAAACAGCAATACTTCAAAGCCAAAAATTTTTAATTAAAAAGGCCGTATAGTCAAATAACACTGCAGAATGGGCATCTAGTGCCAACTCCAGTGTTTAAATCTCACTACCAAATCCCCAGAGAAAAACAGCCCAGATAGTACATCACAGACTGCAGAATAGAGAAAAAAAAAGGTGTCAAGGCTTGCTTGAAAAAAGAAAGGGGAATGGACTGGGGAGACAGAAAAGGAGACAACAGTAAAGAAAGAAAAAAGGCAGAAACAAAGAAAGTGATAGAAACGAGGGAATTTATAGCACACAATTTCCAGAAGACAGGGATGCTATTCATACTGAAAGACCCCTAGCATTCCAAAGGGGGAAGGCACTGGGATAAAAACAACTAGTAATAACTAAAACAAAACAATAAAAAAAATAAAAAGTTTTAAAACAGGCCATTTCCTGTATACTTCACAGATAACCCGAAGAATACTGTTAACATTCTTTCCTAATACCCCCCCCCCCCCCCCATCCCGTTGCTAATTCAACCCTTACTGACTGACTGACAATTTCTCTTCCACTTTCACATGCTTTATTCTGTGAACAAACCTCCATCCTTTCCTCACCCCTTGCACTGTCAGCCGGGTCTGATGTTGGCTGGAATAACAGCTAGCTAAATGCCAGACAATTTCTTTTTCACCTCCACTTATCCCATACTTTGTACAGTGGATAAACACCTCACTCCATCCCCACCCCCGAAAAAACTAACAGCCAGGTCCGATGTCAACTAGAATAACAGCTAGCTAAATGCCAGGCAATTTCTCTTTCACCTCCACTGATCACATACTTTATTCAGTGGATGAACACCCCACTCCATCCCCACCCCTCCAAAAACTAACAGCCAGGTATGATGTCAACTTTCTAGAATACCAGCTAGCTAAGTGCCAGACAATTTCTCTTTCACCTCCACTTATCACGTATTCTGCACAGTGGATGATCACATACTTTGTACAGTGGATGAAACACCCCACACCACCCTCACCACCCCAAAACTAACAGCCAGGTCTGATGTCAACTAGAATAACATCTAGCTAAATGCCAGACAATTTCTCATTCACCTTCACTCATTACAAACTTAAACCAGTGGATGAACACCCCCGTCCCCTCCCACCCCCCCCAAAAAAACTCCTCACGAACAGCCGGGTTCGCTGTCAACTAGCTGGCTAGCTGACTACGTGCCATCAAAGTCAGTGTCAACGACCACTCATGGATAGGGCCGGTTGGCTTCAAGACAGGCTGTACTCCGATCCTCCAGTTGTTACGCCGATAAATCCCCTGCCCAGACACTCAACACCAATTTTACAAGTCACGCCTCACTCACTACAGGCTGCCACTATGGGTCCCCCCTGCCCTTAAACAAGGATTATTTATTGCCCTGAACAGGATCTCTGTGTTGAAGAAAGAGAAAGGTGTGTGTGTGTGTGTGTGTGTGAGAGAGAGAGAGAGAGAGAGAGAGAGAAAGTGTGTGTGTGTGTCTTTATGTGTATCTTAATGTGTGTGTGTGTGCAAACATTCATCTGTGTGTGTGTGTGTGTGTGTGTGTGTGTGTGTGTGTGTGTGTGCTCATCTGTGTGAGTGTGTATGCTAATGTGTGTGTGTGTGTGTGTGTGTGTGTGTGTGTGTGTATGTGCTCATCTGTGTGAGTGTGTATGCTAGTTTGTGTGTGTGTGTGTGTGTGTATGTGTGTGTGTGTCTGTCTGTGTGTGTCTGTGTGTACAAATAATGCATATGACATATTGTACCGGAAAGTCAGTCAGGGTGTGAAGGAATGAAGGAAGGAGGAGGAGGAGGGTAAGAAGGGAGATAGAACAAGTTCCCTGATACTTGTTTTACAGCCAAGGATAGACGTGACTGGCTGGTGAGGGGTGGGGGAAGAGGGGAGGAGAAGGAAAGGGGAGGGGAGAGCGAGGAGGAGAGGGTAAGAGAGGTGCCCCACAGGCACTGACTGACCAATCACAAAAAGGCCTAAGCCCACCACCGCCAGACTACCCTGCACACCCCCACCCCAGCCCACCCTTCAAAAAAAAACCAACAAAAAACCCAGTCAGCCAGTAACGACAGTGCTGTGGTTGTCGACTTCACCCTCTCCTGCTGATTTTCACTGCCTGCACACGATTTCCACAGTCAGTCAGTCAGTGTAGGGGACTGTATGTTGACATAAGGCCTTCCCACCCACTGCTCCACACATGGCAAGGTGAGACACAATGCAATGCTCAATCCAAGAACAACAATACGCATTGATGATGTCGGCGGGGGGTAGGTTGGGGTAGGTTGACGTTTTCTACCAAAGAAACCTTAGACAGGACAGCTGGACTGTGACGAGACTGTGTGTTTCAGTGCTGACAGGGGGAAGTCTTGAGAACACTCCTCAGTCCACTTTCACTTGAACCATTTTGTTTTTCTAAGCCACAAAGGCTACACTTTCCATTTTAACTTTGTTTATAGTGTTTTGTTACATTACTTTGATCGTAACACAACAGCATAGGACTTTTGTTGAGGCTTCACCATGTCTTCACCATACAGAGAAGGTATGTTGTTGTATCTGTTTCTGTGCTGATGGCACAGCCAACCCTGTCTCCATGGGGTCTTTGCACTGCATTGTATTAGGAGGAAGGTGGCAGAATGGTTAAGACGCTCAGCTGCCAATACAGAGAGTCCGTGAGGGTGTGGGTTCGAATCCCGCTCTCGCCCTTTCTCCTAAGTTTGACTGGAAAATCAAACTGAGCGTCTAGTCTTTCGGATGAGACGATAAACCGAGGTCCCGTGTGCAGCACGCACTTGGCGCACTGAAAAAGAACCCATGGCAACGAGAGTGTTGTCCTCTGGCGAAATTACGTAAAATGAAATCCACTTTCATAGGTACACAAATATGTAAGCATGCACTCAAGGCCTGACTAAGCGCGTTGGGTTATGCTGCTGGTCAGGCATCTGCTCAACAGATGTGGTGTAGCGTGTATGGATTTGTCCGAACGCAGTGACGCCTCCTTGAGAAAGTGAAACTGAAACTGTATTGTATTGTGTTGTATTGCATTGCACTGTACTGTATTCTATTGTGTTGTGTTGTGTTGTGTTTGGTATTGTATTGTGCTGTTTTGTACTGAATTACTCTGTCACAACAGATTCCTCTATGTGAAATTCAGGCAGTCAGCCTCGCTGGCTTCACAGGGAAAGTCACTACAGTGCAGCACACCCCCTTTTTTCAACTTTTTTTTTTTTTCTGCCTGCAGGTGTGTGTTTTCCTAATAAAGAGGATTCTTTTGTATAGAATTTTGCTGAGGAAAATCCTTTTGTTGCTCTGTGTGTGTGTGTGTTGTTTTCAGTTTAATAATGTCTATCCACATAATGTGATTTAAGACACACAAAAAAGAAAAAAAAAAAAAAAAGAGGAGAGATCCATGTACAAAGGAGCGAGAACTGTAAACTTTATTAAATCAAACGTCCAAATGGAATGCAAAGCAAACCTTCAGAAATTTTTAACAGCAGTACAAAATTATCAACATCTTTAAACGATTATTCCAAAAATCTAGGTAGAAAGGACTTTAGAGGCCTCGCATTCAAAAAGTATATCACTATATGCGTTTTTGAGAGCAGTCCTGCACAGTGACGTTTTTATTATATTTAGTTTTAAAAGCATATAGTTTTAACCTGTAAACAAGTGAGACCATCTTTTGTGCACTAAGAACATGCTGCACATAGGAGCTCAGTTTATCGTCTGAATGACTAGCATCCAGACCATCACTCAAGATCTAGTGGAGGGGGAGAAAACTACTGGTCAGTGTGGGATTCAATCCATATGCTCAGATTCCCTCACTTCCTTGACAGATGCGTTACCACTAGGCCACCATTCATACCTTATTAGTTGTTACTGCTAAAAAAATTAATAAGAGAACTTTCAACCACTGTTACGTGTAGAGTGTCAGCCCATTTCCTCTGGGTTGACAAGGATGGCTGAATGTCAGATAAATGAAAAGAATGTTTGTGTAGTTGGTGTTTGTATATTCCATAAGGATTCATTCATGAGTGCATGTACATGTGGGTGGGTGGGAGGAGTAGGTGTGTGTGTATATGCCTGTGTGTGTATGCCTCTGTGTGTGTGTGTAATTAAGAGCTTCGAGTCTAAAACATTTGGCGCTGGGGAGTGTTCATCACACAGACCCTTGGTAGCGAAAGAGCTCAAGAGAAGAGAATTCGTCACTATGCATGAGGATGAGAGAGTTCATGAGATAGGCGTGCACTCATATACAACAGTGCTTCATCAAAGGCACAGCTTGTAATTGTTCGTAAGGCTTTCTGCATTAACAAGAAAACCTAACTTAAGTGTATCAAGAAGCACGATGTGCTGAGTGTGACTGACTGGGCAGGGGTGTCAGGGTGTCACTGTACTGTGAGAGGTTTGTGGCAGGTGCAGGTGAGCGTGGTGGGGAGATGGGGGTGTACGATCACATGATGCGCCCCTCCATGGGACACCGCCTGCAGACGGAGCTGCGCGACAGCATGGAGCGTTACCATAGCGACAAGGACCACCTGCAGCACCACCTTGCCCAGCTGCGCCTCCGCAGCAAGGACCTGCACACCACCTCCTCCACCCCCCAGGACCCCCCTTCCTCCCCCGTCAAGAGGTGGGGGGACCCCAACAGCTCCTTCAGCCAGGCACCGGAGGTGGCCGCCCATAGGGCGCAGCTGGCACAGATGGAGCACCACCCACACCAAGCACCTCCCACAACGCATGTCTCCAATGCCTCCTTCCTGCCCCCCATCCAACAACCCCCCACACAAAACACCCAATCCACCCATCCCAAGTCCTCCTCCGACGACAATGACACACCACGCACTCAGACCATGGGCACCCCAGCGGGAGCAAAAGCAACACCGGTGCAGGGCAGGGCAGGGGACAGGCGGGTGGCAAAAGGCAGGAAGACCCAGAAAAAGGCAAAGCCTGTGGCGGTGAAGAAGTGGCAGAAGGACAAGACAGTGGCCCCCATGCTGATGACACTGCCCACCATCCCCTCGGCCAGCGGGGTGCGACGCAGTGTGTGGGACTCTGGGCTTCACCATCTGCCCCCCCACCCCGGCCCTGGCACACACCTGGAGAGGAATCAGGTGGAGGAGGAGTGCCGGCACTTCAGCCAGCGCTCCAGACCAATCCCCGCCATTGACGACGCCAAGCGTACTGAGATCCAGCGGCCCCCCTGGCTCCAGCTGCCACCAGGTGTCACTTCCAGCACTAAGGTGCAGTTCCGGCGCCACCCTCCCCCTCCTGCCCCTGACCACCAGCAGGGGGCAGCACACAGCACCTCCACTGACCACCCCTCTCCCAAACCCACCGTGGACCACTTCCCGCACCACGCCCCCCGCCTGCCAGAGCTGGACGAGGGCAGCACAGAGGGGGAGGAGGAGTCTGACCACGACGGGACAGCCCATGCCCCTGACGGGGAGCTGGGTCAGCAGAGGAGGATAGTTCTGCCCTCCATTCCAGCCTCCACCCAGCTGACCAAATCCTCTATCCCTCCCCTACGTCTGCGCAGGCGCCTCAACTCCAGTGCAAACTCTGCAGCTACAGCTCAATCCGGTAAGGACAATGAAACAATGACAGGGTGCAGGTGGCGGAATGGTCAGAGTGCGGGGTTCTCACCCTGAGTTTTTATGAGTCTGATCCTAGTAACGGCGCACCTGGTGGGGTTAAAGGGTGGGAGATTTTTCCCATCTCCCAGGTCAACAGATGTGCAGACATGCTGCTGCCTCGGAACCCCCTTCGTGTGTATACGCATGCAGAAGATCAAATATGCAATGTTAAACATCCTGCAATCCATATGAGCTTTCGTTGGGTTATGGAAACAAGAACATACCCCAGTATGCATTTTCAAAAAAATGGAGTATGGCTGCCTACATGGCAGGGGAAAAATGGTCATATCAAACTTTTTTTTTTTTAAAAGCCCGCCCAGAAATATGACTTAACATGTGAGAAACAGCCCACAAACACAGAAGAAGGAGCACATGCTCCCAGTGTGAGCACATATTTTAAAACACCATATATGACTGTGTCTGGCCCTCTTCTCCAGAACTATGTATTCTTCTTCTATCCTGTAGTCTGTATGGGGTTGTAATGATAATATCTCTAGAGGAGGGGCGGGGTCTCTCTTTCAAGGCAGGCACATGACAGTTTTGAAGAGGGACGCCATGCAAGCATCTCAGAGGCCCATCAGAACAGGAATGTAGCAGCAAATGTGCCAGCTGAATTAGGACAGTTCCCCTACCTACCCCAACTGTGAACTACCACGCTGTTCAAGAATTAGGGCTCCATAGCCACCTACAAGTCCACAACAGATGAGATGCGCAAGCTGTCGTCATCATCAAAACTGATGGACAAGCAAGAAGAGATCCCGTAGTCTCAAGATCATAGGAGCACCACTGATGACCTGGCAACCAGTTCTCTCCATTATTCCCTGTTTCTCGCCTCTCTCTCTCTCTCTCTCTCAGAGCATCGCTGCCTTAGGGTTGTCCATTCAGGGATTTTGTACCCTTGTCTCTTTTCCTGTCTGCCTTTCCTTTTTCTGCCTTGCAGGATTGTCTTGGTAAGTCCTGCCAACCATGAGATGTGCCCATGCCATATTGTGTTTTTTTCACAGTGGATTATGAGATCTTCACAGAATGAAACCCAGCATATAACAACAACCACTCAACATTTCTGCCTTGCCTCTTGTTTCCAGGGGCCACCTACATGTCCCTGATGTCCCAGGAGACCCAGGAGTGGAAGGGGATATACGTGCAGAGCGAGGACCCCCGCCTGAAGGGCCGCATGCTGATGGAGATCCTGCATGCCACGCGCCAGAGGATGCACGACAACGAGGAGGACCTGCGTCTGGCCGGTGACCTCCCCCAACCCCATGACCCCCAGTGGGGCGCCGATGTCATGCTGCTGCACAGGGACTCAGTGCCGGGGAGTGGGGCCACCACCGCTAGGGCCTCCCAGGTCAGAACTAATGCCGTTCTCTCTCTCTCTCTGCTAAAAATGTTCAGTATTTTGTTGCTTCCGCCACATCCTCTAAGATAAGAGCATTATGTGTTATCCCTCTATTTTCTCTGTCCACTATGCTAACACTGCATTACTACCCTTCCTGCTTTCTCTGTTTGCCATGTCCTCTGTGATAAAAACATAATGTGTTCTGTTTCTTCTGCCACATCCTCTAAGATTAAGAACATCATGTATTCTCCCTTATTTCCTCTGTTCACAGTGCTAACACTGCATTAGTACTCTTTCTGCTTCCTCTGTTTGCCATGTCCTCTCAATACATATTCTGTATCAGTCATCATGGGTTTTCCCATCCCCATGAGCAGTGTGCTGCCGCTGGTTTCATTAACAACTTCACAAGACGTCTGACCACAGGCCAACCCTCACAAGCATGCTGCAGTACAGTTCCCCATACTGTTTCCACAGTTCTCTTATCAATGACCATATCTACACACCTTTCACGACTCACCACTGAAAGTAACATCCCCATCTCTCTTTCTTTGATCCCATTTAATTGATTCATGCGAACCATTCCAGTTGTGATTAATTCTAACTTTATGATTTGCTGAACTCATTACCAGCATTATCATTTGAACGCAGACACAGTATAGTTGTGACTGTACCTCATTCACAAGTGGCAATGGCCCTGTATCCCAAACACCCTATCCATCCATCCCTCTCTGGTTGCAGCCTCAGAAGAAGCCCTTCAAGCTGCCCCACCACCTGCACAAGAAGCGGGCAGCGGATGGGGGTGCTGCAGGAAGGAGCCACAACGCCAAGCTGCACCGCTACCTCAGCAAGCTGTCCCACCAGCGGAAGGGTGGGGGGGAGCAGCGACCCCAGCTGGCTGCAATGACCATCAGGGAGATCACCCAGTCCTCTCTGGAACACCAGAGTGCCGTGCACACCGCCTCCTGACTGCACTCCCCACCTCCACACCGCTGAATGGAAGGGTGGCAGGTTCAAGAGGAAAGACCTCAATGCTCTCAACACTGTAGTACAATGTACAGGGAAACAAGAAACCAATGAACTACATACGCCCCCATCTTAACACTTTCCAGCCAAAGGGCAGTTGCCAGGTTTTCGAAACACTGATGTAAATATCTGTCACAAATGTTGCTTATATGGAACAGAATGAAATGGAGGTGAAGGAGGGGGGAGTAACAATGGTGTCACCTTTCAACAGAGGTACTGCATGAAACAGTGACATTTTTCGGTACTGGTCAGCATTTCCTTTTTCGCTTCAAGCAGGAAGAAAGTGTTCAAGTGATGGACCGAAAGTGCTGTAATCAGGGCTTTGTACATAACTTCCATTCACAACAGTGGCCAAGACTGTCTTCAGTGTTTCACATATTTTCGCAGTGCATGGTTTCTTTGAGTTTGCACATTTCAGTGGCTTCCCGCTTCTGCTGTTGTGTCTGTACACAGGAACACAATGTGAAGGTTGGACTGAAACATGTAACCCATGTTCTCAACTCATCTCTGGTTGCTGCTCATATGTTTTTTGATTCTGGTTTTTTCTTTCATGACTACCTTTCCATGTGACATTTATCCTACTGTCTTTCAATGCACTCACTTTTCAGTTACCCAGATCAGCCAGATTACTTCACTATATAACCTTGTTTTAACTGAAGAGGTGGACATATATAAATACACACAAGGCAACCAGAACTTGGTGCCAACATGCAGCAAACCTGGCAACTGACACTGAAAAAAGTTTGGACTTCATTCCATGTCCCTGGACCGTAAAGATTTCCTACCTTTTTGTTCCAGTGAACTGTGTCGCCATGGTTTAGAGACTTACACAAAACTCTTGCCTGCAATCCAGAGGGTGAAACACAGTGATCTATTTTGTTGTTTCTCCGTGTCCAAGCATGGAGAATAATGTGCTCCCTGAACAAAGCTTTTGCTTCCAGTGGTGGGAGATAGAGCATCTGTTCTGCTCATGTGCTTGCACCACTCACATAATTTATCAATCAACACTCTGGCTATACAAGGCACTGACAAGTGTGTTTATACCAAAGATGATCAATAAAGGGTTGCCATAAACCAAACGTCTGTCACTTCTCTGTTCTGGTTGACTGATTTGATTCAGTTTTTTTCTTTTCTTTCTTTCTTTTTCTTTGGAGGGTGTGGGGGTGGGGAGTGGGTTGGAGAAGCTGAGGGATGTGGGGGGAAGTGGTAGGGGTGGGTGTGGAGGTGGGGGTGAAGGGGACGCAGGAGGGAGGAAGAGGGGTCTGTTACTGTTGTTATAAAGGTGGTGATGATGCTGGTGATGATGGTGGTGGCTGATTAGAACACGAGTGTTTCACTTGCTGATTTGTTTGCAGTTTAATCTCTCTCTCTCCTCTGTCTGTCTCTCTCCAACTCATACACTTGCATATTTCAATCAAATTCATTCATCGTTCTTTCATCGTACACCTCTGCCATTATATATTACTCCAAACACACGCTGAATGGTTCTCACACACACACACACACACACACACACACACAGACATGCAGACATGCATGCATATACACACTCAGGGCTTATATGTTTAACTCATTCTACTCCAGGTATGAGTAAACTTGTACCATGATTATTTCCCCTGTGGACAGAGTACAAGTATTCTCATACTTACAAACTATTATAATTTTGTTATTCTTTTTTCGTACAGTTGGCATTTTAAACTGAGCTGTTTTTGGATTCCAGAAGAATGAATATGAAGCTTTGCTTGACCGATTAAATCAACAATTCATCGATTTTTGCCATTTTGGTGAACCCAATTTTTTACTGCAGCGGTCTTATGTAGTGCTGGTCCAGGAGAGTTGAAACAGGAATGTGGCTGTGGGGTAGAGTGAGTTAAGCCAAGTGAATCACAGCATGTGCAGAGACACATCCTTCCTTGGCTGTGTGCAATGAATAAAGGAATCAGAACTGCTGGATTCATACTGATTCTTAATCATAAAATTAATCAACTTTAAACTGTTAAAACTATCACCTCAGAATCCCAGATGAAAAGCACAGGATTTTGCTTGCCAGCTTATGCTCCTTGCATGATTCACTTTCTGTTTCACAGATGAGAACCATGATTTCTACAACAATACTGTTTCAGGATCGGGCTCTTTTATCATACTCCAAAATTCTATTTCAGGTGGAACATTTCGCTGCTATGCTTTATTTAATAATTGACTGAATCAATGTTCCTGTTTTTGTGTTGCTGTTTTTTTCTTAAAAAGGAGAGGCAAAATTTCAAAAAAATTGTACATCTGGATCACTTTTAAAAGACTTATGAGGACATGAAAAAGGCACGTCATTTGTTCAAATAATTCAAAGTACTTTTAAAACCTGCAAAGAGAAAGATGGAGCTATGAGCCAAGAGAGCCATCACAGGTGGGTATATCATGTAATGAAGTGACAGAATTGACTTGTAACAGTGCTTGCACACAAAAAGATCAACACGCTCACAGATAAACATGATACACACATGATACACAACCAGACAAAGTTACTCACATGGAGCTGGAATGGCTGCCATAGCGATCGTTGTTGTTGGTGTTTTTCCGCCGCATGATGGGTGAGGGTTCAGGGCTGGCCGACTTACGGTTCAGCTCACGGCGACGCATGCTAGGGGAGGGGGCAGGGGGTGCTGAGCTCCTGACAGGAAGGAAGGAAACAGAACCACGTTTACAATAACTCTGCCTTTACTGGCACATTGCTTCCCTTGTTACTTCCCTTTGAAACTAGCCCACTGTAAAGGTTTTTAAAAACAAAATCATTACCAAAAATGACACAGACTCTGAAAATTTTTCTTACTTCTTTTATAAATGACTGATAAAACAAAAGCAATAAAGTAAACCATTTACCTTACTGCATATGGGTGGAAAAATGCTTATTCTGTGATTCATGTGCAAAATTCAAGTGGTAAAAACATGATGAACAAAATTTTCATACCCATTGATTTTCTACGCTGAACTCATTTCAAAATATCAGATTGTGTGTGTGAACATTTATTTGCTCATATATTTATTATCATTATTGTCTTTTTACTTCATTTTTTAAAAAATCTATCTTTACTTATTTATTAATTTATTTCTATATATATTTTTTTCTGCATCTTATTCTATTTCATTACCTATCTGCTTACTTTATATATATATAATTCATTTATTTGTTTAATCATTTATTAATGATGTATCCATTTATTTGTTTATAATTTTTTTCATGGCCTGACTAGTCAGACACAAAGGATGAAATGATACAAGCCAACTGGACCCTTTGAAGACAGAAACTGATCATGCAAGACTGTTCCCTTACAAATACAAAACAAACAACATCAGCGGTAACGACATGAACCAAGAATATATGTTCCACGAGACACAGAAACAGACAAGGAATCAGAGAGACAGAGACCGACAGACAGACAGATAGAGGTGGCATGTGTGTATGGGGGGAGGAGTGTATGAGTGCCTGGAGGGAGTGGGGGAGGGTTAAGGGGAAGAAACTGGAGAGGTGGGGGAAGACACAACAAAAAAATCTGTATGAAATGACCCTTCATGAGCACAGCTGATAATCCATTCCCTCTGTTCATAAAATAACAAAGCAAGGAACTGAAAACATACAGTGTGACCAAAGGAAGAACCTGAATCCTGTCACAGATGTCTCACAAGCAGACACCACTATCTGAGCAGTGATCACCATCATCTTTAACAACTAAACCACTTCATCAAGCCCTCCCCACATCCCCAACTTGCAGAGGAGGCAACTGCTGTCCCAACTACCTGGGCTAGTATTTGATTATAGTGGAGAGTGTCTTACCCAAGTTACATACCCACTCTCAGCCAAGAGGGTTTTAGGACAGTCATATATTTAGTATTCTAATATATGTACGCTGAGAAAGGACCGAATGTAAGATATTTCTTGTTGTCCTAACAAGGTCATACATTTATCTGTACTGTACTGTACTGTGATACTTTCAAATAAAATGCAGTTCTGACCAAACCCTTACCTGACAGAGGTAGAGCGAGGCAGCTGTGAGGTGGTGGTGGATGTCTTGGGGGGAGGAGGGGGAGGAGGCATCAGTGTCCTGCCTGGCACCCCTTCCCCCAACTCCTCCACGGCCACCTTGGCAGCCTCCTCCCGGATGGCCTCCACCACGATGGCACTGCCGATGCTGACAGCACGCTCCTCCTCAGGGGTCTCTGGCACTGCTGGCAGCAGGGGGGGAGGGGGCTGCTGGGAGAGGGAGGAAACGGTGTCCACAGACCCCGCATACAGCAGGTCCTCAGGAGTGGCCGTCTTGCGCCTTGCCTGTCCACAACACCACATGAAATCTCTCCTCTGTTACCTCCCTCTTAGTCCCTGGGCCCCCCACCCAGCCACCCACCCCCCAACCACACACCATGGGGGTGGTGGGGTGGTGAAGATTGTAGGTAGGCAGGGTTGGGGGTGGGGGGATCAACTGAGGACTGAACCTTCTAATCCTTGTGTTTTTTTGTTTTTATTTTTCTACTCTTCTAACGGAAAATTCCACTCAAACATTGAATTCAAACCCAACATCAAGAACAGAAGTATCAACTAAATTTTTGTCACTTCTTTGAATCAAACTATTACTTTGAATCCCTGACTTCAAGAAAAGTCTATAAGTTCTCTTTTCTTAACTAAAACAGACTATTACCATACACAGCACATTTAGCACTGTTGTTGGGGGCACAGCCATTGTTTCTGATTGGCTCTGAAAGTTGGTCTGCGTTCAATGGGCCAATCAGAAAATGTTACAATGACCAGACTGAAAGCTGAAGGCACAGTTCAGAAACTTGAACAATGCCCCTTCATCAAGCTGTTTGTTTGAACTGATGTTTTTTTGTGAGTGTTTTCTTTTTCTTTCTTTTTTTAAAAAAATACTGAATACTACAGAAACACAAAGGGACTGCCAATCACTGGCCATAATGGGGGATCTGAAGCTAAGTTCTGAGAATGCACACACACACAAAAATTTTAAAAAAATAAAAAAGCTACTTAAAAACAACAACAAATCCCCATGTCACCACAAAGGGTAGGGGCAACAATATACATACTACTCTTACCTATTACATGCTGAATCCATAATGTAAATAAACAACAACAAAAGCACAGCAAAATCATTTTTTAAAAACATGTACATTTAATTTCACAATTTGTATTCCCCCATTTTATAGCATACACACCACATCACAAATCTACAAAATCAAGCATAAATACATCCATGACCTGAAGTGTAGGGCACCAGTAATAACTATATTATATACAATCTTTGAAGATAATGACTGATATTTAGTAAGCAATTACCTCTTCTCTATGCAACAAAACTGGGAAAAAAAGGAGATCCAATCTCTAACCCACAGCTAAACATACAAGAATGTGACAAACACTATTTCATAGAAGCTAAGACATTACATGGTGTATACAAGGATGACAGTCCCAGGTGTAAATCTCCCCTTCTGTGCAGACAGTGACCTATGAAACATGCCCAGTGTAGACAGGAGGTCTGATATATTATCGTGTCACAGAATCAACCCTGCATGTTACCTTTACACATGCAACATAGCGTTACTGTTAATATTGCAAACCACACACGTCAACAGTCTGAGCCATGCGAATGATACACTATCCATGTTGGTCAATGAGCCTTAATATTTTTAATGTGTTGCTGAGGAAACTGCCCCAGCATATCTAAACATGATATTCCTCCTCTGGAACAAGACCTACAGTGCATGTGCTCCATGCTGTCAATTCACAAGGCTGTTCAGTTTACAGGACCTGTGGCAAAGCCCATTCAAGCTGAAAAGACAAAGCTGGTAAACCTCACCCACCCCTGATGCCATTCACATCATGATGACACTGCGCACTGATTGTGAATAAACTGACATCCTCTGTGCAGTCTGCTCTGAACATTCACACATTTCACAGTGCTTGAACAATCCACTGGCAGGCTGGTCAGTCTGGTTACATTGTCATGCTCCAAGCGCACACACAGAAAGGACTTTCCCCACATGATGCAGCTCATGCAAATGCAAATGACAGCATGCTGACACACAGCAGACAGGGCAGCAGGGTTTAGGGTGTCATGGCACAGATGATACCCCACAATTAGACGCCAGGTCCAGACTCCAGGTATAATGCCAGGTACAGATCCCAGATGTAGCACCAGATCTAGACGCAAGGTACAGACCCGGTCCAACACCAACCTCCTTACAAATCATGGCCGCAAAAAAACGCAGCTCATATCAAAACACCCTATCAACATAGTCCCACACTTCAGCTGATGGACAGGTACAAACAAGCCTCTCTCTTTTTTGAACATACACATGTGTAACAAATACACCTCTGGTGTCTCACTTTATTTCTTATTTAAATTTACACCTGGTGAAGGTGATTGCCAACATATTCACAGTCTGTAAATTCTAAGTGACATGGTGAGAGTCGCACTTCAGACAGCATACAGCTCAATCAAAAAGCACTTCTCAACCAGCTGACACACTCTGGATGTGAATCAGTCTGAACAACTCCACTACAATTATTAATCACACACTATAGAATATAGTGCTGTAGGTGGAATTTGCTTTAACAACAACTAAAAGTATGTAAGTTATGTGCCAAGTACTGAATGTCAAGTGTGCTGAAAATCATTATAAAACCAGGAAAGGGAAATCTAAAAAGCTCAAAAGACAAAAAAAACGTTCTAGGAAAGCTGATGAATGATCAACTGTTTTATACTGTTATCTATACACATACTTAGAAGATTTAGCTTCTGTTCTAATTCACTTGGTTGTTCAGTTACTTGCAGCCATATGCCCATGTCTTTACCCTGACTGGGATACTTGAGATTTACAGTTATCATTTCAGCCCATTACCAGACTTCAAGACAGTACAGTGTTCTAGTACTTCTACCATTAAACTGTCTGTATGGTTAATCATCCAAAATGATCTGGCAGCAAACAGTGGAGAGAGAGACTTTAGACTTGACAGACAATGGGGTGACACCAGCAAACTGGCTGAGAACCATGGACTATGGAGCACCTTGACTGCCTCATGCGTCAAACGATGCGGAAGCATTAAAATACGTAATATAACTTAGCTCATTACTGGATTTGTAACTCAGCTGAGTTTGTTAGATAATTGTAGATGATGTTTGCATCAGCCTGGATAAGCCAAACTGTGCATTTGTTAAGCATCACTTTCACAATTCTGTGATCACTCTGAATGCCATTTGACATAACATGACCAAATCATGACTCATGATGACTGTTAGCGTGAGAACTGAATGAACGCTTGACCAGAGGTGTGGGTGTTAGCCAGAGGTGTACCAGTACAGTGCTGCTGGTTAGAAGATCAGGGAGCTGTTACAGTGGAACCTGTCCTGGCCAACACAAGTTACTCTCCACACCAAAGGGCTGTCTAGGTCATGATTATGAAGCCTGAGGGTTAAGGTTGAAGGGTACATAGAGACGAACCAGAGAACAACCACTGTACTGACACAGTGCCCACACTCTGCTGGCTGACAGGTGTCACAGACAGGAGTATGCACACAACACACATCCAGTCAACCAGACCCTTCCCCCTCCCCCCACACAGTGGACAGGACAGAAGACAGTCAACAGGCCAATCAGCATGACACCAGCTATACAGGTCGCTACATGGATAGACATCAATACAGCAAACATGTACATCAAGGCATATATATCTATATACATGTATATATACATACACAATCAGACAGATGGATATGGAATGCACAAAAGACGTAGTTGGTAGGTGTATTGCTTCAATGGCACTTCTAACCAGAGTTAAGAAAGAGTTTCTATATATTGAGGCTTACTCGTCTGCGACCTACCGGCTTTAAAGTCAGTCTCTGGTACAGCTGAAAAGAGGACCAACATGGCTATTACATCAACTGGGGACCTAAGAGAATCACCATCCTCAGTAACAGGCATCACTCCTTCATATCACAAAAAAAAAAAAGAAAAAAACTTTAAAAGGTAGAACTCCTGAGTGTAAAGTTCCCACCCTTTGCCATCTTCGAAATAAGGATCTTGCACAGACATTTCCCACACCCTCCCACCTCTTCATCACTTCTCACTGCTGGTAAGAAACCCGTGACATCTGTCCACTGAGTAACAATTTTCTTCATTCCAGCAAACATTGTCCTGACTCTGTCACTTCCCATCCTTTACCCCCAACCTTCCAGCCAACTCTTTTTCTATACAGCAGACTGAAACAAGAGAATGGTCATTTGATCCAGAGTCCTGCTTTCCCTGTGAAAAATATTAGATGATGGGCACTGTTTTTCTTTCTTTGCTCATTTGCTTGTATGATTTTTCCCCCCTAAATACAGAATCCTCTGATAATTGTGAGGTCATCTGCTGCACACTATGCAAGATTCCTTACCTCATTTATTGACAGACACTGTAGGAATTCATGCTTAATACATGTTTTTCTGCATCACTCTTCATCTCCAAACAACCCACCCTATAACAAACACTGCAGATTGCATCAGCTCTTGGCAGTGGTTCACTAAACCAAACCTGCGCCTGCAAGTTACGCCTTTTACAGCAATGAAGCACTGATTAAGCCCTCACTGGCTGACACCCACATACTTTCCCAGGCATTCTAAGCATCAGTTAGTAATCTTCCAAACAGAATCACTCTCAAGCCTGTTGATGCTGAACCTGTGGTAAAACAAACAGCAACACAGCTGCATAAGGGGCGTGCTCATGGTTGGGGAAGCGTGCTATGGGACCCAACAATAATAATAATAACAATAATAAGCACATGAATAAACACAACATGGTGGAAACAGTAACAGCTCCAGGGACGTCACTGACTAGTTAATCAAACATGGGTGGGATGGTAAGGGTTAACACAGTGGAAGGTGAGGGTTTGGCAAGGTACAAAAGAAATGGCAGGGGGAAACAAGGTTCACCAAAACAAGCAAAAAAGGTATACCCACTTTATGGCTAAGCACCATCTTTGACAAACAACAACAACAACACACACACACACACACACACACACAGGGTGCAGGGTTACACAAAGGTGACTATCTGACATCTGGTTCTGCACGCAGTACAATTCATTTGTACAGATACAAATCACTCAGAACACAGTCACAACTGGTACACCAGAGCTACTATCAGTCTTTCCTCTTTGCCGTTTTTGTGCTCTCTTCTGTGCCTGACTGCTTCTAATCATCAGTGTAAAAACTGAGCACAGGCTTCTGCTCATGATTCTCAGGAACACAAACCAGAAAGCACATAACCCTCTCTCTCATTCACACACTCACCACAATCACACAAATCATACAATGATCACAATAAAATGTTAACGCATGAATAAGAACATACAAATTCAATATTCTATATGTATAAACGCATCACCATGTCCCTCATAATTATGAACACACACACAATGATTTCAACATGTTTACGCATGCAGAATCACATATACAAATTACATGTTAAACAGGCATAAACATATAACCATTTCTCACAATCACACACACACAAACTCTCACAAACACAATCACAACAAAACACACACATTCTCTCTCATGAACACAGCCAACCAAGTTATGTGCAACACACACACACACACACACACACACACAAACACACAGAAACAACCACCACAACAAAAACACACACACA
Source organism: Babylonia areolata (assembly GCF_041734735.1). NCBI lineage: Eukaryota > Metazoa > Mollusca > Gastropoda > Neogastropoda > Buccinidae > Babylonia > Babylonia areolata. The sequence goes on from NC_134885.1 coordinate 24,640,144, forward strand.
GAGACACCTACTCGCCCCCACCACCCCAGTCACTCACCTTCTCCTTGCGGGCGGACAGAGAGGAGGTGGACCCAGACAGGGAGGCATAGTCAGCAGCAGCAGAGATGATGCCGACCACGGGAGGCGCCACAGCCGACTCCAGCATGCTGACAGCAGCCAGAAGAGGAAGGGGGGCAGGGAGGTAGGAGGACGAGGCGGAGGACGAGGAGGAGGGAAGGGGAGGGGGAGGGGGAGACAAGAGACAGGGACAGTGCCAAACACAACAAGCCGTCAGAACAATGCAACTCAATCCACTGCCGTGCACACACGCAACACATGCTATGACACTCATCGTGTGCACTTACAGAAAAGTAACAAAACAAAAAACACCGTACAAGAAATTATAATGTAAGCGAGATAAGAATCAATTCATAAAGAGGGACATATAGAAATCAGTAACATGAAAAAAACAGAAAGGAACATTCACTTGACGTGGTGAAAAAGTATATTCTTCAATGCATGAAAAACAAACATGCGAACCAAGACAACTAACACCATTCATACGACAGTCTTACTGAAACTGGTACAAAAAAGACGTTAGAAATGCAGAAAAAAATAATAAATAAAATAAAAAATTTTCAAAAAAAGACAGAGAGAGAAAAGAACATTGATACAAAACTGAAAACCAATCAATCCTATATTAGATTCAAATAGGGCAATTCTAAGCATGCTTTTGTTCGGAGGTAAGGTACATTATGACATACATTCACCTATATAGGGCTTGGAATGCATATGAGCAGTAGAGGAGGAAGCCCAAAACTAAACAGTACTAATTCCCACATGAACATTTAAATTATTCCCAACTGGAAACAAACCACTCTTTTATCATTCTACAGCAGTCAAAAACTGAACTGGTTTAACAAGGGTGTCAGTTGCACTTGTTTAAAAAAAAAGTGTTCAGGAAATAGTAACAAACAGTCACACAAACACTTCATCATCAACATTACAAGCTTACGATTATTCATCAACATCTGCTATCTCACAAACCTTACCTAAACAAAAAGGGGGTGGGGGGTGGGGGGAGGAGAGATTCTATCAATAAAACTAAGCTTTTAGCCTAAGATTTCTGATTTCCTTTCTTCCACAGTGAAGAGCCACATATGTAGGCTCCTTATTTCCTTTTTTTTTTTTTGGGGGGGGGGGGTCAGGAAATTCAGTGACCAGCTGAACATCTGTGCTGTTATGATATAGGAACATTGATGCCAATTTACAATCAATGTTCTGGAGTATACCTTTTAAAATTAATCTTTAAAAAAAAAAACCTTTAAAAACAATACTACTAGAAATAAAATGATCCTTTTAACATATAAAGATATCATGCTTCAGGCACCATGCCATCATCACAACAGTCCTGATTCACTCAAGTCACACACCTGACAAACACACAGACAGAGGTTTGATTTGTTGTCATTGTCTGCCTTGTGATTTCACAGAAAAGGGCCGAGTGTTTCTGCCATCACCTTCAATGCCATTCTTTTGACTATCGACCAACACCATAACACGCACACACACACACAAACACACATACATAAATGTGTACTGTTCAAGGTGATAAATGCTGGTGATGAGCAAAATCATGCAACTCAACAATGACTCAAAGCCGGTGCCCACTGGCAATTTGGCATCTGACATACACACTGTCACTGAACAGCATGTGTGGAACGATGCCACACATCACCTCATGCCAACTTAAGTGGCAAAAGAGGAGTTTTCCATCCCCCCCCCCCCCCCCCCCCCGGGAAAAAAAAAAGTTGAATTCAACACAAACGGAGTAATTAGTTTGTCTTTTGTCTTTCAATACAAACACACACACTTCATCCTTCGCTTCATCCAGTCACATCTTGGAGGTCATCACTGTTCACGTCATTTAAAAAAATCACACCATCAACACACCGTAGAAAACTATTCCAGACTACAAAGAAGAGAGTTCAACCAGCAGATCCAAACTATTTACACTATTTACACCAAAAAGCTCCCAGCAGGTGAAACCTACTATGTCAAGGTAATTACAAGAACGAAAAAGAAAAAAAATCAGCAGAATAAAATAATACTTTTGTACACATCAATTTTTACAGTCCACGAAAAACTGAGGTCATTGGTATAAAGAAACAGACTTCCCGACAAAACAGAAATCTGAACACAAGTGATGATTGCTCAAGTCTGGAAGTGTAAGTCACAGCTGAACACAATCCTCCTCCACACCACAGGCAAGGAAAACCAAGGTGGGAGGGTGTGCACAGACAAGAGACTTACAAAACACACAGAGACTATTTACAGCAAATGTGCAGGTCACATCAGTGCTGGGAAAACCTTGGACCTGACACAACTGTGCAACACTGTACACCAAAAACAAGTCCAAGGAAGGGTGTGTCTGAACACACATACACACAGGACAAGATGATGCATACAACAGGGTGTGTGGTACAGGGCCCTGAGAATCACAAAGAGAAAAAAAAAACGAACTTGCTGCCATGGCTTCTCCAGTAAAGCTGGTGACTGTGGCCCCTTCTGTGCACCGACACGCCACAGGGTGAACAGTATTGCCTGGTCAAGGAGAACTATCAACACCCCCACCCCCTCCCACCCACACACTGCTAAACACACAGGGGAAAATGTGTGCACAGAATTCATCTCTGTTGGTGATAAGGATGCTCCCACAAGGTGTCTGACAGGTTACAATCATGCTGTGCATCCTACATGTACACTCCAGCCAAGCTGACCACGATGACAATGAGAACACCTCAAGATGCAGTCTGACAGAACCAATGCTGAGGCAAACATTCGATGATGTAGTTCAAGGCTAACGCGAATATCATCCCCAGATAATGCTGACAGTCTGTACACGGTGCTGGTATCTTGCAATCTGATGGCTTACTCGCCATGTGATGACATCTTAAACTCCTAACTTGCGAACATCACTTCATCTGCCAGAAACACAAGATAGCATTTCAGTTATACAATAACAATACCATTCACATCATCAAAACTTTGCTAACCAACAGAAACAGCCAAGAAACATGACCACAGTCAAGTAATACTCAATTCGCCACAGAAGGATGAGAGGAGAAATAACACAAAAGCTGAGCAGTATCACTGACTTAATGTTTCGGGGGAAAAAAAATTGGTTATTGGCAACACTTTTATACTGAGTATTGCTTTCAAAAACTCTGTTCACCATAGATAAGGGATTGGGGGGAAGCAAAATCAACATAACTGACAAGAATATCATGGACTTGGAAAGTAATCAGTTCACCAAGGAAGGGTGGGAAAGATATGTGGCGGGGAGGGAACAGATCAACACACCAGAGAAGAATACTGTCAACTTATTTCACCACAGCACACGGACTGTAGTAGGGGAAAACAGGACTTCTAAATTCAAGAACAGCACGAAGAATGGTTGATATCACCGATGTGGCTATCCAATCATCACATAATGTAAAAAAAAGAAATCAGTGACTTTGGACATGGGATACTGCACCACACAGCAGTCAAAGCACAACACTACAGGTCAACACATCTGCAGTGTTCAGAATCACCAGCTTCCACAACAACAACAAAAAGAAAAGTTGCTCCCAGCACTGCTCTAACCTATCCTTTTATTTATTTATTTTCTTTTTTAAACTCTCAACCACCATAATCATCAATGACCGCATATATTTATGTATGTGTGTGTGCAGCTGTGTGCACACAAGGCTCTCCTTGGAATGCCAGATGACAGGTGCGATAGCCGAGTGGTTAAAGCATTGGACTTTCAATCTGAGGATCCCGGGTTCAAATCTCGGTAACGGCGCCTGGTGAGTCAAGGGTGGAGATTTTTCTGATCTCCCAGGTCAACGTATGTGCAGACCTGCTTGTGTCTGAACCCCCTTCATGTGTATAGGGAAACACAAGATCAAATACTCACGTGAAAGATCCTGAAATCCATGTGAGTGTTCGGTGGATTATGGAAACAAGAATACACCCAGCATGCGCACCCACCTAGCGGAGTATGGCTGCCTACATGGTGGGGTAAAAATGGTCATACACGTAAAAGCCCACTCATGTGCATACAAGTGAACGTGGGAGTTGCAGCCCACAAACAAAGAAGAAGAAGAAGAAGGATGTATGCCAGACGGACCTCCAACCCAAACATTTAGGACCATGAACAAGGCAACCTTCACCAAACTAACACTGAAGCTCTGAACAACTTGACCTTGTGGGCTTTACTGCAAAAAAAAAAAAATTGTTCAACTCCACTTCAAGCTCAAACTGTATCAGTATATGTACACATATACTATGCATGGCTTCTTCACCAAACTCCCCCCCACCTCAGCTCAGGTTTTCTTTCTCCCCTTGTTTTCTTCACAAGTATAAACCATGAGATCTAACAACATGGGCCTCAGTAACTCTGCTAGTTCTCATTTCACATAAACAAAAGAGCGGGACAGAGATGCTTTCTCAGTACTACTTCAGCATGTTCTACTTTTCCTTCGGCACAGCAATGCTGGATAGAATTGTTTCGTGGCCTTCATCCATGCAGTGTTACATATCCCATGACTGGAGATCAGTCGTGACATAATAAACCTTGCTCTCCCTCCACCCCTGTTCCCCATCCCTCCCTTTCAGCACATCCCATCTAGCAATATGTGGTGTTTACAGTTTGGATACTGCAGTCATTGCTACTGTCTTCAACTACACCTTGCACATCAGTGTGCTGATACTGTAACAGCCCTGGCAAGTGTTTCAAGTTCTTTCCAATGTTAAACACCTGACCACACTCTCAGTGATGAAGGGTGCTTCATTACAATACAACCCCATGTTCATTATCAAAGCACTGCATCAACCACACTTCACCAAAACTTTGCACACAATGTTGCATAGAATTCAGAGTGGAAAAGGAGTATACATAATACTTTCTTAAAGGTAGCACAATAAGTGTAGCTTTTCATTAAGCTTTAATTGAAACTGAGTGATATACCCAATGATTAAAAAAAAAAAAAGTACCTGATATAATGCAAGTGATGGAAGTGGAAGAGGGAGGTGTCCTTTTTTTTTTGATTCTTACAAAACTGTATTTATCATAAACATACAGCTTAAATTACATCTGCAACTGCCTGTACAAGTAATAACAATAAACGTCCACAGACACAAACACGCAGCTCACACATCTTGACTATCAACATGTAAGAGCAATGACCTGTGCAAATCTACATCAGAATTTGTTTTTCTTTTTCTTTTTTACTGCTCTGTGCAAATCTACATTGGATTTTTTCTTTCTTCTTTCTTCTTTTTTAACATGGCAAGCAGAGGGAGGAATGTAATCAGACAGCGAAAGGAATCATTCTCTGTATCACTATTAGACAAACATTCCAGTCACACAGATTCCACCAGTCCACTTTGTGAATGATAACTGTGTCCTTCCACCACTTCTTTTGTAGAAACAGAAAAAATGTAAACCAAAGGTCATCAGTCAAAAAAGATTGGCACTGGTGACACAATTCACTCACATCTTAATTAACATTCATCAACTCTTGACTGATCTGAACTCATAATAACGGACATAAATACTGGAGCGAGGGGGGAAAAAAAAAGAAGAAAAAAGCCAGGGGTAGGGAGGGCAGAAATGATCACAATGACCTCAAACCAATCACAGTCTGATGCAAGCTGATTTTTTGTGTATATTTTTGTTGTTGTTTTTTGTTTTGTTTTGGGGTTTTTTTCAACGCCAACAAGCAACAAACCAATTAAGTCAGAGGAAAAAAACAAAACAAGGAATAAACGACTGGGTTGCTTAAATCACAGGTAAGAAGACAGAAACTGGCTTTGTCATCAACAGTGCGGTAAAAAGACATCACATCCACACTCATGCAACTTATAACAGCCAGCCAGGCAAACAGCGCAAAAAGGTGCAGTTGGAATGGAAAGAGTCGGTCAACAGAAACAGGCAGAAAAAAAAACAAAAGATGGCAATGTATGGCACTTTCTCACATAGAACACTTAATGTATCCACTTGTATGTGTATATATATATATATATATATATATATATATATATATGTGTGTGTGTGTGTGTGTGTGTGTGTGTGTGTGTATTCATTCACACACTGTCTTTGTGACACAAACAGCAAAGGAACTGAACCAAAAGTCACCTAGTTGCCTTCAGTGACGGGAGATGAGGGCAGCACCTGTCAGGGTCAACACAACAAACACCCACTGGTCACACACTGACCCCCAGCCACACACAACCCCTAATTACTTGACCCTTCTTTTTCTCCTTCTGTTACAAAAATATCTATTTTATCCATCTTTTTTTTTTATATAATCAAATGCCTTCAGCAAGGACAAATCAAACAAACTGTGATAAAATAAATAAATAAATAAGTAACAAAAGAATGGGAAAAAAAAACCCAAAGAACATAATTCTAAATAACTTAGAGTTCTCTCTTTCTTCCCAGATCAGGATGAAGGTTAAGGTTGGGTGGGAGGGTTTGGAGGACGGGTACAGCACACACACACAAAAAAACCGGAAAATAAGCAGAGTAATGGGGCACAAAAATTAAGAACACTACCACTTTTTCTGTTTTGCTTTTTTAACATGACATGTAAAGTGAGGTGAAACCAAACAGAAAACACAAACAAAAAAATAATAATAAAAATTGGAAAGGCAATGCGTCATTACTGGCCAACAGCACCGAGACACTATCCAGCAGTCCATCGTTGATAAAAATGGGAAGCTGCTACTCCATACAACTAAAGGCACTGGACACTAAAAAAATTTTTTAATGTTTCGTTTTCTTTTCTTCACCTTTTGCTTTTTGGGGGTAAAACACAATCTGAAAAGGATATCTAACAAACAAAAAAAAACCCTCAACCAAACCATGTTAGTGTAGTCTAAAATAAACTGTGCACTGGTATAATCAACTGAAGAATGAAGCAACATCTGTAAATCATTCCGCAGCAGTTGTCAAAACCAAAAATCAACCACACGAACACACACACACGTATGCATACACACACAGGCCGCACTTCGTGTACAAGGCATGTCAACAGTTAGGGACAGCAATCCTCCAATCCACACAAACAACAGCATGACAACAGCCGAGATACACACAAAAAAGGCACCTCAGGGATTATTATACACAGATCATTCAACAAAACAAGGGAAAAGTTTTCCAGACTGGTCTCCTCCAAAACTCCACACGCATGTCAAAAGCTGTTGTTGCGAACAACCAAAAGCTCCATGGTCACAAAGCAAACAAGGACAGCCAATGCAAAGTTACAAAAGTCACTAGAAGTGGATTGGCCACTACAATTCAAGGCACACAATGAAAAAAAAAAAGAAAGAAAGAAGAGAGACATACAGACAGACGTAAAGAGAGAAAAAGGGTTCCAAAAAAAAAAAGGTCAACCCATCAGCGTGTGCAGTTTTCAAGTTTCCCCCCACCCCCAGGAGGGCAGGCGACAGCAGCAAGGAGAAGAAAAAAGAATCAGAATCATCCAGGGCCCACTGTGCAATGTCTACAGCATGTCCACACATTCACCTCTTCCATGCTCTCTACCAGCACATCACCACCTCCACTAAATTGTCATCCTCAGCTTTTGACTTGCCAATCAGCAAAAAAACATAAAAAAAAAACCAATAATAATTTTTTTTTTCTTTTTTTTTTTTTTTTTTTTTTTACAATTCTGCTTTTTATTCATGGCATATATTACTTCAATAAAGAAATTCACTATTTTACAAACATAAAATTCTGTCTAGTCCCTTCAATAACAATTTCAGTAATTTTAAACACACTTGAATCATTTTCACCATTATAATCTCTAAAAAATGTTGTAAACATGTTATCACAATGCAAACCAAAGTGCTGGTGTATGACTGTCTTTGAAATGCTTGAATGAAAGATTCGTGATTTCAAGAATAGGACAGCTAAATCTTATTTTTGATGACACCCATCTCTATAAATTAAGTTTTGCATAGTAGTTGCCAGCTTGAAATGTTTGTGCCTGGTTAATATTTTTCTTTCTCAATCATCCACACCAACACAAAACAAACAAAAATAGTTTCACTAAATGCTTGAGAAGTTCATTCTTTCAGCACATAACAACTGACAGACAGAACAAAAAACACTCACAAAGTCATTTCTTTCTGCATGTTCCCCAATTCAAATAAAACTGGCACATACAAATTTGACAATGATTAAAACAAGCTGTGCCTTCTTTCGTACCATTTATCTTTCAATTTTCATAATCATCTGATAACCGATTAAAGTGATTTTCTTAAATCACATTCTTCAAATAGCATGATTTTTCAGCATGCTTTGCAGTTATCTGGCAACGGATTCAAACAAAACATGTTCTTCAGGTTATCGGATTTCCTTTTTTTATTTTGACAGTAATTGTCCTCCACAACCAAAAAGAAAAGACAACAGCACCATACTTCAACAATCAGAAAGGTGTGGATATCCGACAAAAGAGTGTGACTTTTGCTCATTTGCATGTGACAGCAAGGAGAGAGAAAGAGGGGGAGGTAGGAGGGTGATGTTCATGTCACAAGCCACCAATGCATTCTTCAATGCTCCACACCCATCTCCTGTCCCACACCCATCCCCACAACATGCCCACATCACCCTTCCCCAGAAACACACCTCTAAGGAATGAAGGGGGGGGGGGGGGGGGGGAATTCCAGTGAAGGAGAGAACATGCACAGATGGCAAGAGAAATGCTCCCCTCTTTTTTTTTTTCTTGTTTCCCCTTCTGTCACTCACCTAGTAAAATCCCTCCAAAAGACATGCATGATTGTATCATATATATATTGTATAATACTGTCTTGTATTATTGTATTACACAGTACTCCATATATTGTATTGTATTATATTGTACTGTATTGTATTGTATTGTATTACTTTTTGTCACAACTGGTTTCTCTGTGCAATTTCAGGCTGCTCTCCCTGGGAAAGCCACAATGCAGCATCAAACTTTATTCCTTTTCTGCAAGTGCAACTGTTTTACTCTCAAAGTGGATTTTCCTACAGAGATTTGTAAGGGACAGCCCTTTTGTAATGTGTTGTTTATTTTACGTGCACAAAGTACATGTTGCACATGGGACCTCAGTTTAAGACCTCATCTGGATGACTAATTGCCACGTCTTTTCTTCCCACATCAACACACTTTCCCCAGGTGTGGAGGGGAGCTTTGGGTTACTTTCATCTGAGCATAGCAACATTTATACTGGGGTAACAAGAGCTGCGATGATCTCAAGCTACACTCTAATCATAGAAGCTGTCAGCTCTGACCTTTATACACAGATCAAAGGAAAGACAGAAATGATCTGATTACCGTTTTCCCCTCCCATCAGTCTTCCCCTCTAAATCTCAACATAAGTTTCTGTAACGACTCTCAATCTACCCTTCTCCTCTCCCTCTCTCTCCCCTACCGGTCAACATGCATCCAGGGCTAACAAACTAGCAGACCCGAGACATCACACAGAGAAAGGAGGGGGGAGGAGAAAAAAAAAGGTCAAGGTCACTGAAGGTCAAGGTCAGACATGTCAAGGTGAGCTTACCTGTCAGCTGGTGAGGAGGAAGAGGAGCTGGTCAGACTGTCAATATCTGCAACACAGTTCACAGCACACATAATACAACGCATGCCAAACAATCTCCCTCAAAATTGTTACATTACATGAAACAGTACTGACGGGCACAACAGCCAAGTGGACTTTCAATCTGTGGGTCCAAGATTCGAATCCCATGATAGGGGTAAAAACAGTCATGCACATAAAAGCCCACTTATGTACTGTGCAAGTGAATATGGGAGTTGCAGCCCACAAACAAAGAAGAACGAAACCATATTCATAATCATATGACTGAAACACCCAATGTGACTGATACAGAACTGATGACCCAGTGTGACTGTTACATCTCTGTGGGGGCCCTGCGCGCCACCACCAGTCAGCCCATAAGGCAAACTGAGCAGCAGAATAAGTGATGTTTTAGTTGCTCACTGTCAGCGTGGCGTGGCAGAATGGTTAAAATGCTCAGCTGCCAATACAGAGTCCTTGAGGGTGTGGCTTTGAATCCCGCTCCCACCCTTTCTCCAAAGTTTGACTGGAAAATCAAACTGAGCATTCAGTCTTTCAGATGAGACAATAAACTGAGGTCTCACGTGCAGCACGCACTTGGCACACTGAAAAACAACCCGTGGCAACGAGAATGTTGTCCTTTGGCAAAATTATGTAAAAAGAAATCCATTCTGATAGGTACATAAATACATAAACATGTACTGAAGGCCTAACAAGCATGCTGGGTTATGCTGCTGTCAGGCATCTGCCTAGCTGATGTGGTGTAGTGTATATGGATTTGTCCAAACGCAGTGACGCCTCCTTGAGAAACAAACTAAAACTGAAACTCACCATCAGCATCGCTGTGCGTCATGAGGTCGTCGGTCTCTATTAGCACGTTGTCCTGCATCATGTGCCTGAGGAGGTCCTGCTGCAGAGTGTTGTTCAGCTCTGTCTGGTGCAGCTTGGCCTGCAGCTCCCGGCACTCAGCCTCCTTGGTGGCCAGCGTCAGACCCTGGGCACACCCAACAACAACATCACTACACTGTTTCCTCGTTTCCAGCATTTTGCGAGTGATGGGCTTCAGTCACTCAAACCTGTTACTCACCTGCTCATCAAAAACATATGGACGCACATATCAGCAAACATAAATCCTCACATGTTCACCTAAACATGCAAGCAGTAGGAACAGCAAGAAACGGGAAAAAAGAAAGCAACAAAGAAATGGTGACATTGAGAGCCAGAGACACATGACTCAACAAAAAGCAACAAACATAGTGCCACAGTGAGAGCTAGAAACACAGGAAATGAACAGAAAGAAACAAAGACAGGGCGACAGTGAGGCCCAGAAACGGAGGACCGGACAGAAAGCAACAAAGACAGTGAGAGACAGAGACACAGGACTGAACAGAAAGCAACAAAGAGCGAGAGCCAGAGACGGAGAACTGAACAGAAAGCAAAAAAGACAGTGAGAGACAGAGACACAAGACTGAACACAAAGCAACAAAGACAGGGTGACAGTGAGAGCCAGAGACAGATACAGGATTGAACAGAAAGCAACAAAGACAGTGAGAGAAAGAGAGAGAGTGACAGAGGATTGAACAGAAAGCAACAAAGACAGTGACAGCGAGAGAAAGAGGACTGAACAGAAAACAATAAAGACAGAGAGAGGCAGAGAACTGAACAGAAAGCAATAAAGACAGGGTGACAGTGAGAGACTGGGACAAAGAACTGAACAGAAAGCAACAAAGACAGTGAGAGAGGGCTGAACAGAAAGCAATAAAGACAGGGCAACAGTGAGAGACAGATAACTGAACAGTAAGCAGCAAAGACAGTGAGAGACAGAGATACAGGACTGAAAAGAAAGCAACAAAGACAGGGGCCTAGTAGGAACAAAAGAAAGAGAACTGAACAGAAAGCAACAAAGACAGGGGCCCAGCAGGAACAAAAGAAAGAGAACTGAACAGAAAGCAACAAAGACAGGGGCCCAGCAGGAACAAAAGAAAGAGAACAGAACAGAAAGCAACAAGGACAGGGGCCCAGCAGGAACAAAAGAAAGAGAAATGAACAGAAAGCAACAAAGACAGGGGCCCAGTAAGAACAAAAGAAAGAGAACAGAACAGAAAGCAACAAAGACAGGGGCCCAGTAGGAACAAAAGAAAGAGAACAGAACAGAAAGCAACAAAGACAGGGGCCCAGTAAGAACAAAAGAAAGAGAACTGAACAGAAAGCAACAAAGACAGGGGCCCAGCAGGAACAAAAGAAAGAGAACTGAACAGAAAGCAACAAAGACAGGGGCCCAGTAAGAACAAAAGAAAGAGAACTGAACAGAAAGCAACAAAGACAGGGGCCCAGTAGGAACAAAAGAAAGAGAACAGAAGAGAAAGCAACAAAGACAGGGGCCCAGTAGGAACAAAAGAAAGAGAACAGAACAGAAAGCAACAAAGACAGGGGCCCAGTAGGAACAAAAGAAAGAGAACAGAACAGAAAGCAACAAGGACAGGGGCCCAGTGAGAGACCGAGCTGGAGACAGAGAAAGAGGACTGACCCGCTCGATGGACAGCTGCAGACAGTGGTCAATCAGGTAGCGGGCCTCCTCCACCCCACAGGTACTGACCAGCTGTCCCACGTCCAGGGTCTCTGCTTCCTCCTGACATGTTCCAGGTTTACTTTGTGTTATACTTCACACCGCTGCATTTTATGACTGACATTTATGCATGTATGAATGCATGCTTTTTGATGTATGTCAACAACACAAATTTTATCTATGTCTTTGAACATTTGTATAATAAAATCTCTTTTGTCTTTGTCTAAGCTAAACTGACTATTCACTATTGGCAATATGTCTATTGTTTGTATATGTATATGAATGCATGTCTTAGCAATGTGTGGTTATCAAATTAAGTATTTTATTGGTAATTTGGGCATTGGGTTTTGTATTTCATTATTTTATATATAATCTGTTTAATTCCCTTTATTTTCCTTCAGTTCTTATTCATTTACTTATTTTAAATGGGCATCTATAAAATCTTGATCACTGGGCACAACAAGGATCATACGAGCTTATACTGTATAAAGCACATATTGATCATGAATATGTATCCTTATTCAAACATGGGCACATGGTAAAACTTTGTGTCATAACATGGAGGTAATGCCTCGCTCCTCTGCATCTACAGAGAAGCAAATTCAGTAGACAACAAAGAAGACAAAATCCAAAGCTTCCAAAGTTTAAACACTCGCTTCAATTTGACTGAATGTTTACTGCATTACAGTATCTGAACAAGAATACTTGAGATTTGTGAACTACTTATTTAACACACATGTATACACATGCAGAAGACTTATCACAAGTGAATATACACATAGAGGCATACAAACATCTAAACTATCTTTCTTCTTCTGTCTTGATAAACACACACACACATGATGTACACACACACATAATGCATAACACACACACTTTCAAACACAGACACAGACACACACACAGACAAGTGCTCTCTCTCTCATACACACACACACTTTCACACATACACAGACACGCACACACCTTGTTTTCCTCCATCTGCATGATGCCCATCTGACAGTCAGTGATGTTGTCTTGGGTGAAAGCCACCTGTTGCTGCAGACCCTCAATGATCTCCTCCATATCCTGTACAGCACTTGCCTGCACATAACATCACCATGTATGTAAATTCTAATGAAACAGGCAGCCTAATCAAACTAAAGACAAAAAAAAACGTTCAATGAGGAATGTTGAGACTTTTGCTTGTTAAGGTTAAAAATCAAAGGTCCCATAGCCTTTTGATCACAGCTTCTCATCACGAAGTTGAGAGCACACACAAACACACCATCAAAGTCACACACACACACGCAAACACACACACACACCAGCTGGTGAGGAAGAAAGCCACTGACCTCCCCAAGATCTGCCACCATCTTCCTCTTCTTCTGGTAGTGCTCCAGCTTTCTGGTCGTCTTGTCCCTTTGCTGCAACACAAAGAATCCAACCTTCACCTCCTCCCAACAAACTTTGCCTCACCTCTCATGGGAACTCAGTCCTAAGTAATACCACATGCCTTTCCAAAAAAAAAAAAATAAAAAAATAAAATAAAATAAAAAAATAACCCACACCTAAATCAAATTTAATCATGTTGCTCATAGCCCAGCTGACCTCAAAGGGGCCATTTCAGTTCTAATAATGACTTAAAGAACTGGTCAAGCATTAGAAGCACATAATTTTCTTAATAAAATGGGAACTTCTTTTCCTCCTTTCCAGAAACAAACCTGATAAGAGACTGTTTCTCTCATTTGTATAAACATAGCTATGACTGAACTAATTTCATTCATTAAGCAGGAGTATTATTCGTTCTTAAAAAATTATATGTACAATATACTTCAATAATTTTTTTTTTATCTCTTATATAAATCATAAGATTGACGAAACAATCCTTGTTCATTACACAGGAATATTTTCCCTGGAAAAATACAAAGGAGATTAATATGAAGTGTTGTGTACACAACCCAACAGGTCAGTGCCCCTGCTGGCCAGTGACTGACCTTCAGCCAGACCTCCATGTCTCTCTCCATCAGAGTGATGGTTTGCTTCTTGGTCACCACCGCATTCAGCTGCACACACACACACACACACACACACACACACACACACACAAAGCAGTCAGGCCAAAAAAGCATACAGTGCGAATCAAAGTTACATCAAGGCAAAGGATATCTATTATCCCACTGTATGGGGCAAGAACAAGGCTACCTTTGAGCTGCAAATACTGAAAATGAAATAAAACACACAAATCAATTAACCAACATCACACAAACAAATGAACATTCATGAGCTTAAAAAGATAATTTCATTCTATCCACATATATTTAAAACAGCATAAATAATAAGCAAAAATAAAAGTAGTGGATGCCCAAGATCTTCCTGTAGCATCTCATTTCAGTTGCCATGTTGGGCATCCACTACACACATCATGTGACAAATGAAGAGGTCTGCAGCAAGATCTAACAAGCAACAGACCTCATGATGACCTCCTCATAGTCATTAAGAAACGGAAAATGAAGTGGTATGCACATATTTCCCACTCAACAGGACTCGCAAAGACCATTTTGCAAGGGACAGTCATGGGAAGTCATAGAAAGCTGCAAGAGAGACACAGGAAGAGGTGGGAAGACAATATCCTAGAACAAACAGGTATGAATCTGGCAGAATTCCAGACAGCAGTGGAGGACAGAGACAGGTGGAAGAGTGGTGGCGGTGTCTTCACTGGTGCCCAGTGGGATCAACTGAAGTCAAGGGATAGGTGAAGGTGATAAATTATAAAAAAAAAAAAACAACCCAAAAAACAGAAAATAAAAACCAAAAAAGCCCTGCCCTATGGAGAAGCCAACTCACATGTTTCTCCAGGCGTTCCCACTTGTTCTTGGCAACCTTGGGAGAGAACTCTGTCCTTCGAGAGCGGAGTCGGCGCGACAGAAGGGGGGAGACGGGCTGGGTAGGGGGCCGGTCGTACCTGGCCACACGCCCTGCCGTCTTGTTAGACATGGGCTTCTGCCGTTTCCTGAGTGCCTCCACCTGGCAGGGGTCACCCATGACAGACAGCATCACATGTCTATCTCACATGTTGGGATACAGATACGGGTAATTTTATTCAAGAAAGGCCATGGCCCCTTTTAAATGGGTAAGGTGAACATTAATGAACAACAAAATCATTGAAAATAGTTTGATCAAACAAATTACAAAAGGCTACAAATAACCAAGAACAAATTAAAGATTGTATTTTAAAGGCTTTTTCAAGTACAAAGCAAGCTGCCTCACTACATCCTCTTGAGCTGATGGTGTGTGTGTGTGTGTGTTTCACAAATGGGGCAAGTCCATTAACTAATCCCCTGCTGGATTCTAACTTGGCCAAATGTACAACCTGGGTTCATTTCAAATTAGTCTAGAACGACCCCAATATCCATGACTATGGGGTATGTGTTGGGAGGGGGGAGGGGTGGTTGTGCAGACTCCAACAAGGACGGGTCAGTTTTGTCTAGCTGAAAGTTTACCCTGGGGGTCATTCCAGGATTGTCAACACTGACCTCAGGGTTAATCTGAGCTGGCCAGATCTGACCCGCGGGTAAAAATCTGCAATGGTATGAAAAGGCTGCTCCAACCAAAATAGCTCTCTCCTTCCCTCCCTCTTTTCAGTCTACAGTTTCCCGGCTTTCTATTTACATGTACTTTATAAGTTTTGTTCTTCGTACCTCAGAGAGGGAGTTGTGGCTGTACATGTGTGAATGACTTATGTGAAAGCCCTTTTATTTGTCTCTGGATGCCTGACACAAACCTGAAACACTCAGTAAGAAACAGCTCAAAATGGCTAACATGAGCATTAATGAGATTTCTAAACTCATGCCTTCTCACCCCTCAAAACCCCACCTCCCCAATGCCAGTCAGTTTTTTAAGGTAAAAAACTTAAGACTGGCATTTGATACTTTTCCCCCTTCTTAATGGAAAACGAAAACATCTGGGCTAGGATTATAATTCGCCCTCTCTATCCCTCTCTGTTTTAAACAATATTTATGCATGTATTTATGGTTTGTTTTCTTTTTTAGTATATAAATTCAATCATTGTAATGTTATGCTTTTGTGTGGTATGCCCCCACACCCCTTTTTTTTTTAAATGAAGGTAGGATGAAAACAAGCCAAACGTGCTTATTCTTTTTTTTCACCATGACAAAACATTAACTTGCTTGTTTGTTCATTCTCTCTCTCTTCCATATATAAAAAAAAAATATATATGTATATATATATATATACACACACACATATGCGTGTGTGTGTGTGTGTGTGTGTGTGTGTAGATAGATAGATATAGATACAGATATAGGTATATATATAACAGCTGATCCTCCACAGCCCCAGGAGTAGCTGACCTCTTCCAGAATAGTCAATTGTGAACACTTGTTACAATACTGCTTTAAGCTCACTTACAATAAATACACAGGAAACAAACTGGTGAAAAATCAATGTGAAAAAAATGACAAAAAGGAAAAAAAAAAAATTTTTTTTCAGCCAATGAAGAAAGCACATGAAGCACTAAGAACAAAAAAAAAGGCAAAAAAAAAAAAAAAGCAGCAAAAAAGAGTCCTGGTGCTCCATGACCTGCATGCAACTGAGGAAAAAAAAAAAAAATGCTGACCTCTTCCTGCTTGCGGCGCAGGATGACCTCCTTCTGCTGCTTCTCCCGCTCCAGGGTCTTGATCAGGTTCTCCTTCTTCACCTGCTCCCGCCTCATCTGGCCCACCTCCCGCGTCCGCCGGGCCTCCGACTGCTTGCTGCGCTCCGCCTCCTCCTTTACCTGCTTCATCAGCTTCACCTGCACACAGGTAAGGTGGTGGTGGCGGTGGTGGTG
Organism: Babylonia areolata; assembly: GCF_041734735.1. Lineage (NCBI taxonomy): Eukaryota > Metazoa > Mollusca > Gastropoda > Neogastropoda > Buccinidae > Babylonia > Babylonia areolata. Next base: position 24,657,135 of record NC_134885.1, read on the forward strand.
AGTTCTGTGTGCACTTGCCATTGCTCAAACAGAGATGCCAATGCTCTGGCAAGTGTTTGTAGAAACAATCAGGAACTTTGGTAGGAACATTTTGAATTTGGTAGGAACACTCGGACTCTGATCGGTCCACTCAGTGTTTCAATGTGAACACGCACACGATCAGCTGAGCATCATCATGTGAGACCAAGGTTAGTAGTGACTGCCCTCGTGATCGATAGGTCTACAGTGTTTGGGTAATGTTACGAGAGGAAAGAACGTGGCTATGTAGTCGAAAATGAACTCGTCTGAACAATTCCGATATTGGCATATCGTCAGAACAAACTGTGATCAAGCGTAACAAAATACTGTGAAATCATAACAGTTGGCATTTCTGCTTAAATGCAGACATACATATACATACATTCATGCATGCTCACACATGACCAAACTACCCATATACACACAAATGCATACCCATATACCCCTCCCCAACAAACCCACCCACACACGACCACACATCCCCAAACCCACCCACAAACACAGCCCTACATCAACCCATTCAAGCTCACGTTCACCCCACCAAACCAATCAACCACACACACCCACCAACATACCCACCCATGCATGCACACATATCTCCAAACCACCTACATTAACCACACTCCTACCCCAATACCCACACTCCCACCCATGCATACGCACATCCCCCCTCTCCCCCCAAACCAATCCACAAACCCTCACTCATACTCATCAAACCACCCATATATTCCCCCCCCCCCCACGCCCCCACTAAACCTACCCCAAACCTACCCATACACACACACACACACACACACCCATAACCCACCCAACCATAACACAAATATCCTCACCCCTCACTCTGCCCTCTCAAACACACCCACATCTCACAGACCTTGGTCTTCTTCATCTCGGTCAGTTCGTGCTGCAAGGTCTTGAGCTGTTTCTCAGTGTGCGAGTTGTTCTTCACCATCTTGGCGTGGTCCCTGCGTGCCGCCTGGATCTTCTTCAGCTCCAGCTGCAGGGAGCTCAGCTTCTTCTCAAACTCCGCCTTCACCTTCTTCGTCTTCTCTTGCGTCACCACCTCTATCTTGCCTGAGGAACCACGTGCACAAGTGGTACGGGTGTGAGGGGGGTGGGGAGTCACATCATCAAAATAACATTTATATACATGTTTGTGTGCGCATGTGATTAAAGCCTCACTTAATGACTTTATGGAAAATGAATAATCACTGCCCACAGGCAGCTGTTAGTTGGCTCTATCCAGGAAGACAGCCTGTTGTGTTTGTAAAGAACTACAAGTTTGGTTTCTGACTGAGGATAAGAGCTATAAGTATCAACAACAGCAAGGAGAGGAGGGTTTCACTATTATCATCATTATCATCATCATCATGACTTGTACAGACCAGCACACGGTAAGGTTCTATATAAATCAAATTCTTTTTATCATTATTAATATCAATATCATCATCATCATTTATCATTACCTGTATGGACCAGCACATGCTAAGGCTCTAAAAACTCTAATTCTTTTTATCATTATTAATATCAATATTATCACTACCATCATCATCGTTAACAGCATTATAATCATCATCAGTTATCATTAACTATACTGACCATCACATAGTAAGGCTCTACATAAATCAAATTCTTTTTATCATCATCAATATCAATATTATTATCAACATTAATATCATCATCATCATCTATCATCTGTACAGACCAGAACATGGTAACGCTCGATATAAATCAAATTATTTTATGATTATTAATACTGATACTATCATTATCACTATTAAGTATTATCATCATCATCATCATCCATCATCACCTATGTTGGCCAGCACATGGTAAGGCTCTAAAAATTATTTCTTTTTATCATTATCAATATCATTATCATCACTATTAGCATCATCATCATCATCACCATTACCTATATTGGCCAGCACACGGTAAGGCTCTATATCAATCAAATTCTTTTTACCATTATAATATTAATATTATCATTATCTCTATCATCATCATTACCTATACTGGCCAGCAAAAGGTAAGTCTCTATATCAATCAAATTCTTTTAACATCAATGTCATTATCATTATCATCATCACTATTATCATCATCAATCATAACCTATGTTGGCATAATCCTCCTCTTCCTCTATCATTACCTATGTTGGCATAATTATCATCATCCATCATTACCTATGTTGGCATAATTATCATCATCCATCATTACCTATGTTGGCATAATTATCATCATCCATCATTACCTATGTTGGCATAATTATCATCATCCATCATTACCTATGTTGGCCAGCACAGTGTCCCTCTCCACCTCAGTCTCCTTGATGCGGGTCTGGAGCTGCACGATCTTCTCCTCGTAGTGCGACCTCATGGACTGCATGTTCTTCTGGGTGCGCTCCAGGTCCTCTATCAGCCGCTGCTTGATGGAGATCTCGCACGTCAGCTCCGCAAGGTCCTCATGGATGTTGTCAGAGTCTGTTGGTGGGGAGGCGGGGTGGTAGTGGTGATGGTTGGGGTGGGGATGGGAAGGGGGTAGGGTGGGTAAGGTGGGTGCAAAAAAAAAAAAAAAAAAGAAAGAAAAGAAAAAAAGCATTATGTCAGGCTGAGGTTGTCTGTCTCACTAACATGTTTTTGTTCTTCTGTCCTGAAACATTTTGGTTACCTGTGTCCTCAAAACAAACAAAACCTAACAAATAAACCCATTAGGTTAGGTTGTGGCTTTGTCACTTACTGTCTGTTTCTGCTGTCTCCTTGAAATACTTTGTGTCACTTGTGTCCTCAGAAACTGTGTTTAAGGATGGCATGTGGACTGAGGGAAAATGTCTTTCAATTCAAGAAATGAAACATACAGAGGACTACACCAATAAGTCAATGTACACTGTACCCTGTACAGCACCCAGCATACAACTGCCCTATGATGTTCTATTTCCAAAGACTAAATCACCCATGATGTGGAACACCAATTTATAAAGTCCTTTGTTCAAGTATTCACTCCTTGTGCATTCACACTGCCAAGGCAGCCCTGGAAAGCTGGAGAGATCGACAAGTCAGAATGAAGAATCACACAAAGGCAAAATATTTCATTGCCATTGCAACACAGTTCCTTCCATTCTGTATTACTGTGCCCATGTAAAATTTTATCAGCCGGTTCAAACCCTGCAATTTCAACAATGCACACATAGTTAGAGGATGTTTTGCTTTGTTGATGCGTCAATAAATGCCCCAAGAAAACATATCAATAAGTTTTTGTGTTTTTTCTTTATGCTGTATCAAGCAAACATGTCCTCTATTCAATTGTGTTAGTACAACTAGCAGCAAGAATTCCAGGTTTTAAGGACAGCATAATCCTTGTACTCAAGGAACTAACCAAAATGACATGGACCAACAAATCAAAACTCATAAAAAAAAGGTTATGATGCCACAATAGACACTGCGCGCAAACATACCCATAAATTACACATAACCAAGGGCAATTAATCAGCTGACAACTAAATTCAACACAGGTCTAAATAGCAATAAAATTTCAATGAAAAAAAGAAGTACTTTCTGTTCATTTTCTTGTGTCTTGAGCACAGCATAATGTCAAATATATGCATAGACAGGCATAAAATTCTTAGAAATCTCCAACTAATCTTGCACTGATCTTCTTCTTTTGCAATAACTAAAGAAAAAAAAATTAATGCAATAAATTTATCTAAACAGAGTAAACACTATGACTGACACACATCAACAGTATTTTCTGTGCTTATTTCCATTAATTATCATACATAACTGCCTTGCACATTCATAAAATATATGCACACTCCCACATACATACATAAGAAAAAGCAATTATAATTAAACATTTATCACCCCACCATCCCTCCTTCCTGTACAAACTGTGCCAGCACAAATCAACAACTTTGTAGAAATTTTCAAGTCCAATATCTATTCAAGTAGAATTAAAAGCATTTTATGGAAGAAAGTGTGATGCCTACTCGGCAAGAGAAAGGCAAAAACAAGATTTTTTGTTCAAATGCAACCTCAGAAACATTATCCTTTTTACTGTCACCATGAACACTTCATTCTGGAGACAATCATTTTGTCATCATCAACATCAATCAGCATCATTCATTCAAGACAGAACACCAAACATACATACACATACACACACACCACACACACACACGCACTAAAAGTAAATTAATCTTAACTTTTCTCCTTGAAAAATTCTCTTCACTTGCAGAATGACAAATAAGCACAGAAACACGCAAAAACAGATGATACCATAAATAAATAAAATAAACAAACACAATAATACAAAAATGATTTCTAAAAATTATTAAAAAACAATGAATATAATGAAACAAAATAAAATGACATTAGACTTGAAAACAAAAAAACCCACACTATACCTGAAAATTAAGATTCTGGCAAAGGCAAATAAAAAAAATGTTTAAATAGAGGGGAGGTGTGAGGTGAAAAGCAGGTTATGCAAGTCAACAGAAAGCGTTCTTTGTAATCATCTTCACCACCTACACTTCTAAAGAAACATGGGGAAAAAACAAACACACAGAAACAAACAACTCAGCTACAGCCCCAGGCAACACTACAGCACTCACTGACACTCAGGGTTCCCACAAGTCTGAGCAAACTTCCATCTCTTTTCCAAAACCCTCTGTCACATTTTCCAGTGCATGCAATTTACATGCCTGTATGCACAAGCACAGACACAGAAGAATTACCATACATAGTGAGAGGTTGTGAGAGAAAGAAAGGGACAGGAATGACAGCACTTTAAACATTTACTTCATTTTCTTTACTTTGACTGTTGTTGGTTGGTTTGTTTTGGTGGAAGGTATCATGAAAATTCCAAGAATATTCTAGACCTTTGCAGACTTTCATGACTCTGTAGGAACCCTTAACACTGCAGTCATCAGGAAACATAGTGAACCCTTAACACTGCAGTCATCAGGAAACATAGTGCCAAGGGACATCAGACACAAACAAAAACTACTTACGCCCCCTCCACATACACCCGCCCCCGAAACAACAACAAATAGAATTTAAAAAATCACCTCTTTTTTTTTTTTTTTTTTTTACACTGACAAATCATTTCCCAACACTTAATACTTTCAGCAGAATACTTTATTTCTTTGTTGTGGTCACTTAATTTCCTTTATTTTCTGATTTATTTCTTCTGTAGTTATACTTCCGGTTTCATTTTACTATCTTATTAGTGGACTAACAACTGAAGTAAGCAAGGTGAGATATCAAAAGACAAAAAACAGAAGACATAACAGACACAAAAAAAATATCAAGTGGAGAAGAAAGAGGAGGAAGGGCAAGAGACAAAAGGAAACCAAAACAACACAAAAAACCCCTCAAGGACGGCAGCTGATAAGAAGAAAAGATAACTAAGTACAGGTGGCGTGCATGTCCAGACGCAAACGTCTGCACTTGTGTCTGTCTTGCTGTGATCATGTCTGAACATGTGCAAGCATGAGCCTGTGCGCACTCATGTGTGCACAAGAATGACAAACAGCAATCCTTTGTGTGCACAGTTTCAGTTTCAGTAGCTCAAGGAGGCGTCACTGCGTTCGGACAAAACCATATACGCTACACCACATCTGCCAAGCAGATGCCTGACCAGCAGCGTAACCCAACGCGCTTGTGTGCACAGAAAATGGCCCCCGTAGTGTCAGCACTGAACACACATCAGTAAATCTTTTTCACATCTCTCTTTTTTTTTTTTTAATAACAACTACTCCACTCACATACTGGCGTATGCTCCACACCCACCCCTACTCCCACTCTCCCTTCCCCCCCAAAAAACACTACCAATGAAGAAAACACCCCAAAACAAGAAGAGAAAAAAGAAGGAAAAGATGTGCAGCGTGGGTCATCATTGGGAGGGGAGAGGAGAAAGCTGTGCCACCCCACACCACACGTCTTACACTGATCACACATCTCCTCCTCCTCTTCCTCCTCCATGTCCTCTGAAATCCATATCCATCAAAATTCTCTTTCGTTCTTCTCCTACACACTTCAAGAAAAATTCCACAAGCAAAACATACACAGGTCATTAAAAAGAAAGCGTGTCACTCTGCACATATGTGAAGAGGAAAGGTCATGTCAAGTTTCACATCTGAAAATGTGTGGCGATGAAACAAATGCAATACAACATGCAAGAACAAAAAATCTAGAGTCACATCAACAAGCAGGAACATGGATATTATTACCACTGGTTCATGAAATAAAAAAAAACATAAATGAAGGTGGTTTGCCACACATATGTCACAGCTGACATACAAAAATTGTCAAAATCTGAGTGACAAAACAGCCACCATAATCATAACAAGAAGCAGCTGGGTATGTGATGACTATAAGAGCCATTGCTAGGCATGCACACATACAACCATGTGTGAATGCACACACACACACACACACTCAAACACACTCACAAACAAACAAGTTCCAACAACACACAACAAGATTCCCAAATGCCACACAGCACTTGCTGAACACTGCAAAGAACTAAAAATAAGATTCTCAAAGTACAACAGACAAGCAATCACACCACAAATAAAATATAAAAAAAATTGCAGTATCATATCTCTATGAAAGAACACCCAAAAAATCTCTGATCAGAAAATCAACCAAACACCACACACACAAGGGGGAGATGAAGCAAACAAGGACGCCTAACACAACACTGGCAACTGAACCTTGCCACAGAGACCAGCTACACAACTGAAGACGTGGAGGACAGAAATAAACATGGAGAGAACTATCAGGCAGTGACGGCCATACCTGACCAGTACATCCAGTAGTCCAGGATAAGCTCCACTATGACACAAGTCGTAACAGTCATCATATCTCAGCGCACCAGATGAATGTGTATGGGTGATAGAAAAAGGGGGCTAGGTGGGGTGACTGGATGCGCATGTATGTGAGTGGATGAATACATGTTATACAGAAAATGGATGATGATCGTTCTTTGTGGGGGGGAGGGGGGGGGGGGGGTCCTTATATTTTTCAGTCTGAATGACAAGTGGTTTTCTTATTGAGTCAACACTAATCTTAGTAGCAAAATCGTCATGATGAATTAACAGTCACACCCTAAAAAGTAATTGTGCTTCACATGCTTACTGCTAGATGTGCTCAAGCCAAAAGACAAATTTCTCTGAAATTTAAAGACAGTAAGTTTATCTTCTCTCCACAACACCAACAGTACATGGGGGGTAAAGTTTACAAGTAAATTTGTTCCATTAACTGACAAGAGAGGCAAGGCCTTCAAGACTCACTTGTGATAGATTAAGTCCCCTTGCATTAATTACAGAGTAATTTCCCTTTTTTTACTATCTGCACCAAACGTTTGCAAAATAAATAAGAATTCCATGCTCAGCAAAAGAAGTTCCCGTTTGAACAAAAAATGATAATAATGACTGCTCTTGTTGTTGTGTCAGAATATGAGATCAAAGTGCCAAGTTTAGAGAATACAAAAAATATAAATATAACAGTAAATGCAGTTTGCATATAATTAGGCTTTTTTTTTCTCTTTTTTTGTGCCCATCCCAGAGGTGCAATATTGTTTTAAACAAGATGACTGGAAAGAACTGAATCTTTCCTATTTTTATGCCTAATTTGGTGTCAACTGGCAAAGTATTTGCAGAGAAAATGTCAATGTTAAAGTTTACCACAGACACACAGACACACACACATAGACAACTGAACACCGGGTTAAAACATAGACTCACTTTGTTTACACAAGTGAGTCAAAAAATCAAACAACCCTCCCCCTATTCTATGATTTTTATTTTGAAGTCCATTCAGTACTTTCCAGTTTGTGTCTTCATCTTTGTCAGTTTGTGATCCCTGCAGTGGCACAGTCAAAACAACAGCGCTGCTCCAAAATGATGAAAAGCTGCAATCACACATCCTGTGGGCAAATGAAATCAGTTTGACTCATCTCCCACTCTTCATCAGTCCTTGCACTGTCAGTTGTATCATCACAATTTAGTTCAAAGTACTCTGTCATTTATCTGGCTTTTTTAGTGCTCTGTCATTTATCTCGTTTATTGTTCAAATCTCCAGTCATTCCAAGTCATGAAGTTCTGTCGGTTTGGGATGTGACCACTGAAGAATTTCTTTTTTTTTTTTTTTTTAAATAATGTACACAATGTACCTGTTTAGACAATGTATTTCCAATAACAAAAAAACAAACAAACAAATCGAAAGCAGAACAAAAAAAAAGTATTTAAAAAAAAAGAAGAAAAAACCCCAACAAAAAACCTCCCAAGCTGTTCCTGCTTTGTTGAACTGTTTCTCGTCATTTCACAAATGACAGTTCATCACCAGCTGGAGGTTTCCTGGAAGACTGGAACAAAAAACCTTTGACACACAACCATCACCACTGTGTATGAAACCTTCTGTGGGCATGACACAGTTTCTGCAGAGAAAGCACCACCAACACCCTCATGTAATTAACACAGACTCCACCAATGCTGATACACTTTTGTGTCATCCTGTTCAGTGATAAAAACAGTGGGATGTGAAACTCTCTGCTGACCACAGCTTCACTTCCAAACAGAGTATAGCAATGCTAAGACAATATACCACACACACACACACACACACAAAATCTCCTCCATTGCCTCACCTCTTTCCGACTCAGACTGTGAGTCACTCTCTTCCTCATCTTCTTCCTCCTCTACTTCGTCCTCCTCATCCATGAAGCCCTGTAACACAACAGTAATCATTACCATCATCCTCATCTTCATCATCATCACCAAATTTTACATGGATTCAACAAGACATGGCTGAACTGGGCTTTTTTGTGTGCGTGTCTTTTTAATGTTAACTGACCTTTCAATGCATGTTAGGATACTCTCTGGCTGATTTTAAACCCGACATGTTTTACAGCCCTGAAAAGGCCCCTCCACAGTCAGCTGGGCTATAAACAACATGGTATCATTTGACTTGATCATCACTGCCAGTAAACTTAAGAACGCATTTTGTACTTTCTTCTTCTTCCACTTCTGTGTTTTGGGGGTTCAAATCCCACATTCACTCATCTCCACTAAGGAAAGAAGAGGGAGGGGGTGGGTGTTCAGCTACATGTATGACTGTCCACACCCCAGCCAACATACTCCTACTTTCAGGGTGCATTTGTTCCAGGGCGTGACGTTTTTGCACTTCTTCAAACCATTTTCAGCCTGTGGTGACTTGTGACATTTGCTGAAATCTGTTTTTAACTTTTACTTCACTGAAGTGGTACACTGATTCCTAATTAAATTCAGTTTGTTTCTGGACTCGGTAATGAAAAATCTTTCCTTTGCCATGGTAGTTTCTGTTCCAAAGAGCATTTCTTGATGGATTCAATTTTTCTACCATGCAAACGCTCAGAGGGGAGAGAGCTGTCTAAAACTTTGAATGTCACAGCATTTGAAATGTGTCACTTCTCTTGTTATTTTTTATATATGTGAAGTGATGGCCTATATGTGGAGTGATGGCCATATGTGGAGTGATGGCCTAGAGGTAATGCGTCCGCCTAGGAGGCGAGAGAATCTGAGCACACTGGTTCGAATCATGGCTCAGCCGCCAATATTTTCTCCCCATCCACTAGACCTTGATGGTGGTCTGGGTGCTAGTCAATCGAATGAGACGATAAACTGAGGTCCCGTGTGCAGCATGCACTTAGCGCACGTAAAAGAACCCATGGCAACAAAAGGTTTGTTCCTGGCAAAATTCTCAAGAAAAATCCACTTTGATAGGAAAAACAAATAAAACTGCACACAGGAAAAAATGCAAAAAAAATGGGTGGCACTGTAGTATAGCGACGCGCTCTCCCTGGGGAGAGCAGCCCGAATTTCACAGAGAGAAATCTGTTGTGATAAAAAAGAAATACAAATACGAATTTTGTGTTTCTCTCGTAGTTGTGTTTGTCTATCAATCTACTTTTGAGAAAATGGCCAATAGTTGATGAAGCTCAAGAAACCACTAGCTGCACAAACAAATAATTAAACTAACAAGACATCAAAACAGAAGAGGAAATACCCAAAGTATACCATATTCTCAAATCATCCAGCCTTTCCCCCCAACCCACCAAATCTTACATGACTTCATTTTTTGTTGTTGTTTTTTCGGATGTCTCCTTTATTTGTCATCTTCTAAAACTTATTAGCAAATAAGATTGAAATCTTGTTTGTAAATGATTCTAAATTTGTTTATTTGTTGTTTTTTTCTAAAACTTAAAAATCATCATCATTAAGAAAATGTTTGGCCACTTTCAGTTCCTCTATTTGATCATTCAGATTTTCTCATACACACATCCTGTTTTATAAGGAAATCTATAAAATGAGAACACTATACTGCTAATACTATTTTTGATTTATGTTTGTATCTTTCAATGTACTATCTTCTCACCCACCTCCCAACATTCCATGTGACCCCAGTGCACTTGATAATAAAGACATATTCTATTTACTAATACTAATATTGCTATTGCTATCAAATATACTATTACTACTACTAATAGTAATAAATATTTTCATAGCACTAATTTTTGTGCAGAAACAAATAAAAGCCATTTCACACCCAACTTTGACATGAATGCATAAAATCAATCAATCATAACTCAGAAACAAAGGAATGAAAGACAAGGAACATCAACCAAACATGTTAACTCACAGTCTCTTCATCGTCCGACTTTTCCCGGCTCTCTGTGACGGTGTGTTCAGCGTTCTCCGTGCTGCCGTTGTGGTGGTGGCTGTCCCCGTCCTCACCCCCACTCTCGTTCTCTTTGTCGCTGCTGCAAGCAAAGCCCGGCAGTGTTAAAAGTCAGCACTTTTCGCCTCCACCTGTGTCATCACACCGTTCATGACTTGAGCTTATATCACTACATGCTCTGTCTCTCACAAGTACACATACATACACTTGAGCAAATGCACACACACCCACACTTACATGTTACAGGCTGTGTGTCTGTGTGTGTGTAGATGCGTGTTTAAGAGAGTGTGAAGTTTTGTGCATGAACTGTGTGAAAAGACTTTGTACAATGCTTCGAGTTGCAATACACAAGATCGTGCACTATACAAAAACAGTTCATCAACATCATCATTATTATCACCCATGAAAGCCTGGCTCTGTTTGCAAAAAGTGATGAGAGATAACGATAACAAAAACAAATCTGTTTTATAAGGGAAGTGAAAGACACATAAGCAATGATAAGATAACCAAAGTCATCACTGTTATCATCACTATCATTACCCATGAGAGCTGGCACGGGAGGACAGCGTGCGCTTCTTCTTCTGCTTCATCTTCTTGAGGTCTCGCTTCGCCTCCTCCAGCAGGGAGGCTGCCATGATATCGGGGGAGGCGGGACCCTCAAATCCCCCCATGGACGACGTGAGGCTGGACGTGAAGCTGGACATCATCGACATGGCTGTCGACATCCGTGGAGACCTTGGGGAGCGCAGCGTCTGTCGTCGTAGCTGCTCCACCGTGGCATCTGATTCTGTCAGCTTGGTTCTGTTTGCAAGTGATGAGAAATAAGGATAACAAAATTTGTTTAGTGATGAGAGAAGTAAAATAAGCATGCTTGGAAGTGATGATAACAAAAGCAATAGCGAGAACAAATTTGTTCAATGAGGGAAGTGGACTAAACATACTTAGAAGTAATGAAAGATAGCAATAACAGTAGCGAGAACACATCCATTAAATGAGGTAAGTGGAATAAACATACTTGGATGTAATGATAACAATAACAATAGCAAGAACATATCTGTTCAATGAGGGAAGTGGAATAAACATACTTCAAAGTAATGAAAGATAACAACAAATTTGTTTAAAGAGGGAAGTGGATTAAGCATGCTTGGAAGTGATGATAACAATACCAATAGTAAGAACAAGTTTGTTCAATAAGGGAAGTGGAATAAACATACTTAGAAGTGATGAAAAATAACAATACTGAATTTGTTTAATGGGGTAAGTGGAATACGCATTCTTACAGTGACGAAATATAAGAATAATGGTAATGATAACAAATCTATTGAATGAATCCCTGCATGTCTGAAGATTATCCTTTACGCTCTTTTGGTTGAGTGATACGACTGATATTAAACTCCATTCTCGACAAACACACACAGGCAGAACATAGTGAACAGTAACTTTCAATCAACGGTGAATTCTCCATCCTTTCGGTCTTTTCAAGTTTGAAACAAAAGAGCGAACTTCCCATTCAAGCACTCCACCAAAAACTTTACATTCATTTCCACATAAGTTAATATCTAACATTCAAGAAATTCAAAGGCAACAGTTTCAGCAACAAAATTCACCATTTTACAACCCATTCTGACATACTGACACAGACAAAAAGAAACATAAGAAAACTGACAGAATACACGTCTGCCTCATACTGACTTGAGATCTTCGATTTCCATGAGATACTTCTTGATCTGGTTCACAATATCTTCATTGCACACTTCCCCTGCAACAGACAGGCATACATGGACACATCAACACAGGAACTTTCACAAGGAAAAATGAAATGAGGGTGAAGAAGAAACTAGAAATACAAGGGCTTCATAAATACATGAAAATATATGCGAAGGATGCAAGCTGTTTTTCTGCCATAAACCATCACTTTCAAGCTAGCAAGTGTGAGTGGACAGATAAAAGTTGTTGTTTTTTTCATGATGATTACATTGATTTGTTTGCTACTGAGAAGATCACTTGTCGAATACACATGTCCAACACTTAAGCAAGTATTAAATTTTTTTTTTTTTTAAAGAGAGTGAAAGGGAGAAGATGGTAGGTCGGGAGACCTGTGGCTGGACAACAAAAAAAGTATGATGGATACGCTGATTTACTTGCTATAGAGAAAACCACTTAACCAATATACCTGACCAACACTCAAACGATTCTTTTAAAAAAACAACAACATAAAGCAAAAAAAAAAAAAAAAAAAAAAAAAAAATTGAAAAAGACAAAGGAGGGCAAGTGGGGAGGTCTGGCTGGACAGACAAGAAAAGGCCCATATCCAAGGATGTCAAACATCCTGATTTATTGGTCATGTGGAAGACACTTGTCTGAAACTCAAATAAGAAAAAAAACACACACAAGGAAACACAGGAGAGTGGGTCAGGAATGGATATGTTCTGTGGGCCAGCAGAACAGACAACAAAAACGGGCCTCACCGTTCTGCCCCATGAGAGAGGAGGTGGCAACTCATCAAACACACTCAAATTTGCACGAAAATGGCATCACATAAAAAAAAAGAAAAAAAAAAAAGAAGAAAAGAACAAAGTAAGTCCAGAAATGTTGGTGGGGTACAGCAGGTTTTTTTGTTTGTTTTTTTTTAATTCTGAAAGAACAACTTTTAATTCTTTCATCTTTCACCCATTCATTCCAGTATATGTACAGCAGATGTTGTCACTGTTAACAATGAGACACCATGGCTAATCAGTCCACACATTATTAGCAAAAAAAAACAGGACAGAGTGGGTCAGTCAGGGAAGAAAGGGTTCTATGAGCCAGCCAGAACAGACAACAACAAACAAAACAAAAACCAAGCCTATAGCTGACCGTTCTGGCCCATGAGGGAGAAGGCAGCAGCCTGGGCCATGAGCTGAGCATTGTCGGCCTTGAGGGCCTCAATGGCCTCGCTCAGCGACTTGATGCGTTGCCGCAACTTGTCGTTCTCCACCTGCAACATGCCGTTCTCCGTCACCATGTCGTTGATGCTCTCCTGGCCGTCCGCGTCCACCGTTCTCTTGCCCTGTCAGCCACCACACACACACACAGTTTTCAGTTTCAGTTTCAAGATGTCAAAGCACGAGCAGGCAGACACATATATGCTACACCACATCTGCTGTAAAAAAAAAAAAAAATTTTTTTTTAAATTTTTAAACACCAGCAAATGACTGACCTTCATATAAATCCAACAAATTGATCAGGCCTTGAGAAAAATACATAGCAAAGGGTGTGATGGTGTTTGTGTCACTTGACATTTGACAATGGTGCTTAGTCCAACTAACTTCAGACATAATTATCAGGACTGCCCAACTAAATAAAACACTGAACGGTGTTCAGCACAAAACTCTGATCAAAACAAACACAGTTCATGACATATCATCTTAACCATTAAGCTCCTTAAGGTAAATAAGACTAGCAATATTACTTCAGAATATACAAATGCAAAACAACACAGTTCATGACATACCTTAACCGTTAAGCTCCATAAGGTAAATAAGACTTAGCAATATTACTTCAGAAAAATCTTTAATTGTAACTTTTTTACAGACAGTACTGCTGGTAAAAAGCTAACAACTTTTTTTTATATTTCATATTGATAACATTCACAGAAATCACTACTTGTAAAAAAAAAAAAGGTAATACTGCTTCTTTCAAAATATTACCAAGTAATAATTGGAGCCACTATGGCAGAATCAGTTAGGCACTGCACTTCTGATCCAGTGTTAACCAGTAATCAGTCTTCTAGGCTGTGTTTCAGCATGGTGGCATGGTCTTGTGAAAGGCACTTACTCTGATTTTCATCAATCCATCCAGGTATATGAATGGTTACGTGACTTCAGTTGGGGAAGATAAAAAAGATGGGAGGGAGGATTAGACAGGAATTCACTGCCCCAAGGGCTGTAAAACGCTATGGAACCTTTAACTTTTCAAATTACTTGTTCATAGACAACCTTGCTGGTAAATAAATTTAAAAAAAAAAAGAAAAAAAAAAGCTAACCTTTTCTTTAAAACCTAAATCATCCATTTGTATGCCCAGACACTACTCTGGTTTCACTACTGAAGCCAGAGCTGGTCACCACCTACCGTCTTGTACTCTGACAGCTCCTGCTGCAGGGCCTGAATCTCGGCACGGAGGCTGGCGATCTGGCGGCTGGCCTTGTCCTGGTTGGCGATCACCTTGTTCTGGATGTTGCGGGCACGGTTGGCATACTTCAGCGTGTTCAGCGTCTCCATGAAGTCACGGTCCGACGGGGACACGCAGGCGATCATCAAAGTGCGACTGGGTGGGGAAAGAAGTGATGGCAGTGATTGAAAAATGGCACTGTGTCCTTTCAGTTCACATAACTGGTTGTAATTGCAAACAATGTAAATGGTTCACGGAAAGCAAACTGGGATGAAACTGCCAAATTTGGGTTGTAATGTTTTAATGATCAGAACTGGATGTTGACTGATTGTGTCACTCATCACAAATCAGAAAGATAATTCACACAAAAGAGACAAAGCCTTCAACTCACATGTGATAACCAGTTGTGAACCACAGAAATTATGGAATAGAAAAACAAGTTCTCATCATTTTTTGTACAGACAGGTTTTTCTTGTCACTGCAGTAAGCAGTACTGTAACCTTTAAGTTTTACATCTGACTTGAATTTCAGTAAGGATGATTGTTGTCATCATGGCCAGTCATTACACCAAGTTTGATGAAAACTGGCTGGAAGACATGAGCTTTTTCTGTTTTGCCAAATACTGACCTTGACCTTTGACTTCTAACCCTCATCATCATAAAGGGGATGACTGGAAAGGTGTTATAAATACCTACCATCCTACCAAGTTTGGTTACTATTCTACTTGTGCATGCTAAGAATATTCCAAGGTTAAAGTTTACAGCGGACACAGATACACAAATCCTTCCACATGGACAATCAAGACCAGGTGATTACACAGATTCACTTTGTCAACGTATGTCAGTCACAAATCTAAATCATACATCCAAACTTGTCAAATCCATCGAATTTAAACGTGTCATGACCCTTGATCACCCCATGCCCACAATCAATTCAGACAGAATCAAAGAAACACAACACTCTCTTGTTTCAAAAATGCATAACACACACACACACACACATACACAAACTTTTTTTTTTCTGGCTTAATGTCACTTGCATGGAAAGATGTTATATCAAAGACTAAACCAACCAACCAACTATCCACCCTCAAAACTCAGCACCCCCAATTTATACAACAAACAGTGGCATGTGTCTGACCTGTTGCCCCCCAGAGAATCCTGTAAGAGGCGTGTCAGCTTGGAGTCTCTGTAGGGAACGTGGCAGCCTTTCTTCAGCTTGTCTCCCAGAGCAGAGATAACATTGCCCAGGGCCAACTGGTAAACAACAACACCCACAACGTTTTCATCACAAATATAACCTTTCTTTTTCTCATCTTTTTTTTTTATTTTATTTTTTTACCTACACATATATTAAATTCAGTCCATCCACACACCTGTAGAGATAAAACACGACACTTGTATTCAAGTCTGCTGTTGATTACTTTATATGGAAAACTTGAGTTGTATCCTTTCCAAAGTTCACAGAGTATTAAAACTACTCGCAGTTAACAGCACTGAGTAACTACGTGTAAAGCTTACTGAGTAAGTACATGCCAGCACACATCAGCTCTGATTTTCAACTTGACACTGACAGGCTGGTGGCATGCACTTTGAAACAGTCAATTCTCTTCTATTTGAATGCCAACACAGAGTCTTGAGTCTTTAAAGATTTTAAAATTTTTTTTTATAATATTTTTTTTAAAAAAGGTCATACATTCTGGGACAAACACAGACCTGCATGTCCCTACCCCTCCTGCCCCCTGCCAGTGGTATCCTGTCAGTGTCACACTCACTCACTCACCAGCCCACAGTTGATGGAGATGCCCTCTTTGGCCCTGTCGCCGGTGGCCCCTGTGCGCTTCAAGCGCTCCGAGCCGGCCAGGTCCACAAAGTGAAACTTGGCTGTCAGTGTCTCAAACTCTGTGCCCGCCGAAAGGGTGGAGTCCGTGTCTTTGCCGTCATCCATTGCCAGGCTCTGTTACACAACAATACCATGGGGGTGTGTTCTTTTTAGTTCTATCGGTGTAAGTCTGTGTGTGTGTGTGTGTGTGTGTGTGTGTGTGTGTATGTGTGTGTGTGTCTGTATATGTGTGTGTGTGTGCATGTGTCTGTGTGTGTGTTTGTGTGTGTGATACAAGCATGAATGAGTTCATGCATGTACTTGCACTGATCAAAATCATCAGCCATGTGGACTGAGAAGAACAAAGAACAAAACAATAAAACCAAAAATCCCTCAACCAGTGTTGCTGTAAACGAATGTTCAGAAACACTGGAATATTATTCAAAGTTTTAAAGCAAAACAACTTTTTTTTAATTCAAATTTCACATCACATACTGCCCAAATGTAATCATTATATATTTTCATTCAACAGACGTGTATCATTCGATAGGAAAAACAAATAAAACTGCACACATTTATAAAAAAAAACACACAAAAAACCAACAACAACAACAAAACAGTGTGGTGCTGTACTATAGCGACACGCTCTCCCTGGGGAGAGCAGCCCAAATTTCACACAGAGAAATTTGTTGTGATAAAAAGAAATACTAATACAAATACAAAATGATTCAACATTTTTCATGTCATTTTGATATCTATTCAAGCCTGTTGGCACAGGAGACTGTATGTGTGTCACTGTGTATACATGTTGTTGCTCACTGATCTGTAAATAATTTCAGAGACACATGCTATTCATGTGTCTAACCATCATTATCATATTACATCTGGTATTATTAATATCATTATAATTTTTTATAATCATTATTAATAAATGTCAGTATTATTATTATCATTATTATTATTGTCATTATGATGACATATTTTCAACCTCCTCAATTCATAACCACAGACGGGAGAAGCTGATGTCTGCAATACTGAAACGTTCAAGGCCAGGGTCCAGGGTATCCTGCCCTCAGTGACACCCTCACATAAGATAAGTGGAACCAGATGTACCACCAGCTATCCCCCAGACATACTCCCTCCCCTCCCCTCCCCACCCCACCCCCCCTCCGATTCCCCCCAACCCCCATGTCTCACCTCATCCCTGACCATCCTGTGTTGCTTAATGTGCAAGGTGAAGATGGCGTGTGAACGAGAGGATGACACGTTCATGTTGGTGCTTGCCGTAGTCCGCGACAGGGCCCCAGTCTTGAGGCACTGGATCGTCTGCAAGAAGGCCACACACCCTTTAGTTATTTTATGCAGTGCATTGTCTGCAATAAGGACACACACACACCCTCATGTGGGGCATCATGTCCTAAGTCTACATAGTCACCCACTCGCACCAGGTTTCTCTGTGCATTGTCCTGTCCCTTTCATACGATGGACAGTCTGCATGCCCACTCCGACTAATTGATACGGATACATATTTTGCACCTTTCCTCGGTTAGAATCCAAGCTCAAAGTGCATTATAAACATGGAGCCATTTGCACAACAGTCTGCCTAACTGGGTAAAGCCGACTGGCAGCTGCCTTTTAAGTATCATCATTTGTTTCCTGTGTCATTCAGTCAGGCTTCAGTCATGAACACACAGACACACGCACAGACACAATATATACTACATTATTAGAGTGGATTTTATTAAGAAATTTTGCCAAGGACAACTCTCCTGTTACTGTGGGTTGTTTTACGTGCACAAAGTGCATGCTACATATGGTACTTCTGTTTATCAACTCATCTGAGTGATAAGTGTCCAGACCCGCACACATAATTCTGACTCAATGGAGTCTTGATGGCATGAACTGCTGCCATCACTCTGCACATTACTAAGTGTGCATGTGCGCGTGCATGCGCGCGCACACACACACACACACAGAGTATTATGTCACTGAAATGTATCCTTGAAAACAAAATCTAATGGTTCTTATGGGAGATGACTGGTGAGAGTGAACTTAAGTCCATTCCTGTGAAGTTGCTTCCCTTGGATTATTTTTTCTGTTGTCAGTTGGACTTAGAAAGAATCTAATGTTTACCTTAAGTCAATGATCAGTAAATGTTTTGTGTCTATGTGTGCAAATGCTCCCAAAATGTTCCTAAAAATGTGCATAGATATTTCAAGCTTATTTACCACTGAACTGTGCATAGATATTTCAAGCTTATTTACCACTGAACAGTGTATAGATATTTCAAGCTTATTTACCATCAGTCTGGAGTAGTTTTAGAAACCAGTTTGGAGAAGTTCTGGAAAATACTGTAGTGCACTTAAAAGCAAATCAACACTCATGAGTGATAAAATATGTGGTGTACACTTTTTTTTTTTTTTAATGCTGGATTGAATACCTTGCTGGGATTATCATTATGCCATAATCTGAACTGGGTGATCAATACATCAATGTTGTCATTTGCTTATAATTCAATAAAACCTGGCCTCTTTACTGCTCTTTGATGCAGACTTCACAAAAAAACACAAGAACCAATTCATAGAAGCATGCATGCTTCTTTAAAATGGCAAAAAAATTGAGTGGTTGTTTAAATTAAGCAGGCTGCATATAAAGCCTACCATTGACCTCTCACTGAATTTACTAACAGCTGTTTCAGGCACATGCACAGCATGAACAGCTTGAAAAATACATCTGAAAAATCAATGTTTCAGCTACAGTCATTCCGTGGTTTATAAACGACAGCTGTAATTTGTCGCTGTGAAAGGTAGAAGGGCATGTACAAGAAAACACCTCTGATACCAGCCGCCGTGGCGAAGTGGTTAGCGTCGCGGACTGACGGCTGGGAGGACGCGGGTTCGAATCCCAGCGGAGGTGGGTTTTTCGGCCCGTGGCCGGCTCCTACCCAGAGTTGAGTATGCTGTGGGCTTAAATGGGGAGACTGGGACCACACAGTCGAGTGTCATCCACTTCAAGGATGCGTCTTTGGGTGTGTTGCTCTAATTACCTGACCAACACTGCAAGTGTCTGTATCTCTCGGGCCTGGTTAACGCCGGGATATCATTATGACAGGAAGCGTAGAGTACAGCCTTGTCACGCAGTCCCAAACCAAAATGGACCTCCATAGCAATATCGTCATCATCATCGTCATCCTCCTCCTCCTTCATCGTCATCAATATAAAAACAAAATAGTCTCAAAGTCTGTGGCCTTTCATGCCCTGCTCTCATGGTGACCTCAGTTTCGATGCCCCTCCACTCTCGTGCTTGGGGTGAGTCCTGTCAATGTCGTCAGTGTCGGCAGATTCATGGGGGGCTGTTGTTTGAGGGACGTGGTGGCGGTCTCCACTCTGGGAGAGACGCTCACTCAGTCTGGCTCCGCGACTAAGCCATTATTGTCGTTAGTAGGGGGCTTAGTAGGTGGTGTCCTAAGTACGTTAAAAACAGAACAGGCACCACCGAAGTGACTCAGCAGCAGTGCAGGGTCTCCTCTGGTGTGCGCCCTCCAGGCGACCTAACATCGATGGTTCCCTGTGGACTGCCGACGCTGGAACTGCGACGGACGAACCCGGGTGTGGCCGTGTACGGGGGAATCTAAATGAGCGGCGTGGGAGTAATGCCACTGAAACGGTGCAGATGATGGGGCAGCAAAAAAAAAAAAAAAAAAAAAAAAAAAACACCTCTGATTATGAGTGGTGCTCATCACACTGACTGCATACACCGCTGTTTCCTGAAAATTCAACATCATTTTCATCATGTCCCCAAGACAAAAACTGTGCAAGTTCCCAAGCGGTCCTTAACTTTTTGTGAACCCTGTATCTTGTTTGGGTTATTCAACAATCTTGAATAGAAAAAAAACGCCACCCCCCTCCCCCTAAAAAGTGCAATGTCTGTGAACAGCATGCACCATCAGATTCCAATTCTGTCATATCCATAGGTAAAGTATTACAATTAACAGCAAATACTGCTGAGAGAAGAAAGAGAAATGGGGGAAAAAAAACGATTACAGGGAAGGGTGGAAGGGTGAGGATGGGGAAGCAGAAGAAACATGTCAGTCTGCTTATCTTCAAGCATTCCAAAACTTTCCTAATCTACCTGCATCGAACATAATAATAATAAAAAAAAAAAACAATAAAAAATTAAAAAATGAAAAAAGCAACAACAATAATGCAGATTGATGTTCACACCTCCCAGGGAGGGTGCTTGTGGTGCTTACGACAAAAAGTTAAGGATACACACATAAAAATAAATGAATCGCTAGCATAAATCATACACGAACAAGCGTGTGCACACACAAACATGCAAACAAGCACACCAAACAAATGTGTCCCAATGGTCAAGAACCCAGTGAAAACTGTCGGCCAGGAGATCACTTACATCTTCAAGTGACTGAACTGGTCGAGTGGTCGTCCCAACACAGTAAATTCCTCCAGATGCATCCTCGTGGATCCGTATGAAAGACTTTCGGCTCTGGAAAAAAAAAGTCAAAAGATATAGACAGTACATATAATGATATATATGTCATTGTGTGTGTGTGTGCTCACACACACGTGCATGCATGTGTGTGTGTGTGTGTGTGTGTGTGTGTGTGTGTGTGTGTGTGTGTGTTGTGTTGTATGTGTCTGAGTGTGTGTGTGTGTCTGTGTGCACTAAAAATTTACTTGTGTGCACACACACGCGCGCATGCGTGCACACACACACACACACATCCACACACATTTTGGAATGGTTGCTTCAGTTGTTCTAGTTATCATAACTCTGCATATCCCCCTTAAATACCATCCCCACCACACTCTCATCTTCTACAAACAAAACACACACACATGACACGTCTAATATCACTCAAAGTGAAAAGACATTAAATTAAAGAAAGAAAGACACACACATATACACACACATACACACAGTCTTTTAAACTCAAAAACTTTTTAAAAAAGACATTTACTTACCTAAGCTGCTGAAACATCAATTTCAACCACCCATTTTAACCACCAACTCCCATTCTCACACCTGCTTTTCCACTCACACACACACACACCCATCAAATCACATAATAACAACCTTTCTCACTTCCTGAGTACGGCTACACCACACGTAGACATATATGCCAAACATACATATGCTTCATTATATTTTTACCCCTTTTATGTCAAAAAAAAAAAAAAAAAAAGAAGAAGAAGAAAAGAAAAAGAACAGAAAACAAAAGAAAAGACACCCCACAACAGACACTGCAGCACCTGCCATCACCCTATGATGATGAAAGCCCTTAACGACCTACCTGACATTTCTGTTCAAACGGTAATAAAGCCCTAAAGGTCAGATCCGCGCTCTGCCGTTCATAAATGTCAGCTTTCTGACGCTGCTGCCATCATGCCACTTGACTGTTTCCTTCCTATTTCCTTCCACACTCCCCCCCGCCCCACCCCACCCCCTTCCCTCCCCCAACCCCACACCCACATCTCTCTGTTCTTTGGAAAATGGTTACTGATCAACAGAAAGGGAATAGACAGACCAGACAGTGGATAGGTATATGTACAACCCCCACCCTGCGCACCCCCCCCCCCCCAAACCCCCACCTCACCCCACCCCCCAATTTCTTTTTCAATGATTCCAAATTATTTTCAAGATCAAGGTAAAGTTTGAATGACAAAGCATGTGTAGGGTGTGTGTGTGTGTGTGTGTGTGTGTGTGTGTGTGTGTGTGTGCGCTTGCATCTGTCTGTGTGTTTGTTCTGGTTGCTTTTTTTTTTGTTGTTGTTGTTTTTTTGTTTTTTAACATATACCTATTTTGGAATATTTAAACTGACCACACCTTAATTATGAAACCACACTTTTTGAGTTTTGACACTCGAGTTTGCTCTTTGTCTCTCAGACACACACACACACACACAAACACACACACACACACATACACAAGCACACAAACTCAAACATGTGCTCACAGACACACACACGCACACACACACACACACTGTGACACACATATCCTCTCCTCACCCTGATGTCTGGGTCTCGGGTGGTATCCAACAAGTCGATGATTTCCTCGTTGTACAGCTGCAACACACAAAACAGGAAACAATTAACAATAATTCCCTTCATGTCAACCACACACACAATTCTTTTCTCCTTTCCTTGTGACTGGACACATCTGCATCATATAGGAAAGTGAATAACCAGTATCTACAATGTCTTCCTGTTCACAGAACTTCAATCCGACTCAAATGCACACACACACACACACACACACACACAGAGTTTCAGTTCCTCAAGCAGGCGTCACAGAGTTTGGACAAATTCATATACGCTACACAACATCTGCAAGCCAGAGGACAACAATTTTTTTTTGCGATGGATTCTTTTTCAGTGTACCAAGCGTATGCTGTACATGGAACCTCGGATTACCATCTCATCTGAATGACTAGATGCTTACTTTGATTTTCCAGTCATACTTTGGAGAAATGGTGTGAGCGGGAATTGAACCCAGACCCTCGCAGACACTGTATTAGCAGATAAGCATCTTCATCATTCAATAACCTTTCTCTGCTTCCTTAATTTTGGTGGGTAAGTGTCTGAACCAGAAAGATGTTACTGTATGAATGCAGGAATTGTGGAATGGATGGACCAGAGAAGAGGAATAAAGACAGCTATGAACTGTAAAAAAAAAAAAAAAAATAATGATAATAATAAAGCGTCTGAACCATTCTGCCACCTTCCTACACACACACACACACACACACACACACACACACACACACACACACACAATTTCTAATAATAAAAAAAATAAAAAAGAATTGACTGATCCTCTGTACTGTCTGTTCCAGCTGTCACAGACTCCATCTGACAAATCTTGTCAGCCATCTCAAAACAAGGAGTGAAAGAAAGTAACACATATATGCAACATTTCTTTGATCTTTGAACAGTATAATTCTGTGGTTCACCAGCCATCTCATGATTCATTTTATGTTAAGTTGGAGTGGAGCACAGTGTAAACTGTAAGCTTGTTGCTGCTCAATGTTTCACATGTGTTTTGTACTTCTCAAGTTCCAATTCAATTTCAAGATTTGTTTAAACCAAAGACTGACAGTGAAAGGGTAATATGAGAGGAAAAAGGTCTAATAAAAAAAATAATTAAAAAGAAAGAAGTTATTTTTCAAAAAAGAAAAAAGGGTTTGATGTCTCACTGTCATCAAGGCAGTGAATTTGCATTAAAGAAATGGCACAGGAAGACGGCGCCCAACCGTTTTCTTCCACCCTTTTTTTCTTCTTTTTTTTCTCATAACCTTCCCCAGATGAAGTCACACCTGGGTGGAGTGAGGAAAAGGGAGGAAAAAGTACTTTCCCTGGGACACAACAAGCAAAAACAGGGCCTTGCATCCTGATCACAAGTGGATTTAACACCTAACCAACTCTGCCACAACACCTCAAGTCTATAAAATAACAAATATGAAATAACAAAACTGAAGGGAAAAAAAACTAAATGGAGAAAAATAACTTCACAAAAGCATTGGTAAATACAATCAATGTTCTTTATTTTAATTCTACACAATTTCATGAACCAGTGGTAGCAATTTTCAATGCCGTAAACATAGAAGCTGGGCTCAGTGGTCAGAGAAAATGTGTCCAGGTCTATTATCTGCTACAGAACTTGTATTGTTAGATCAGTTACAGGTTCTGCTTTCTATGTTATAAGATCTCACTTTGAAGAGAGACAGAGGGAGAGAGAGAGCATATATATGCAAGTGTGTGACTGTGTGTTTGTCAGAGTGCATCTGTATCTCTATGTGTATGAGAGTGTGGGAAGGGAGGCATGCGATGACTGTGCACACACAGCCGTATACCACAGCATACAGCATTTTTTGTATGAATATCATAACAGCAGCTCAGTCTTCACTATTTTTTCATGGCTCTTTTAGTCTTTACCTAGAGAAGACCAATCTACACGTTGTAAAGAAAACAAATCCAGATTAACACCATCTATATAACTTAGAAGTCTGTCTTGTCTGATACAAACAACACATTGCAACACTTTCTTTCTGACAGAAATAGCTCTTCTAGTCATAGTGGTTGTGCATCAACAAGTAACTACAGAGATCCCTGCCTTTTAGAAACTGAGAGTCACTCTAACCCCAATACAAACAAAAAATAGAATAATAATCTTTGGGTGGCTTTGTCAGATCTGTGACTGTGAGTCAGTGATAAGGTCAGAGATAAGATTACAAATATAAAATCTACACCAAACAACCACATTACGTCATGGAAAGTAGCTTGCTTATGCTTTGCATATGTTTTAATTGTGGTGAGTCATTTCAGAGATAAAAACAAAGACAGGTTCTTTGCAGTTCACTGTGCAGCCAGCAAGGAGGGGAACACACAAACTCATGTTCTGCTGATTGATGTGAAAGCACAGCAAAAGTCCACAGCTGTGCGCAATGTGAAATACTCACACTGCAGCCAGATGGTAAAAAAACATCAACCACAACATTGCCTCTTTCTGTTGAAGATTTTTATGGGGTGGGGGAAAAAAAACATACTGCCAACAAAGCTGCATCTGTCTGCATACAAAACTGTCCATCATTGCAAGTCCTGCACACAGATTGTCCAAGTCACCTTGTTGTGAAAAGACAGTAACCAGTAAGGAGAGAAGAATGAAGAATGCATACAAATCTGTGGGTCGAGTTTAAAATGTTTGTGCTGGTAAAACCTCCAGCTGTTTTTTTAAAAGGAATACTGAAGCTGGTTGATGCATGATAAATACAAGGTGAAGAGAATTACAGGCATGTTCATGGTGTTTATGTTAGGAGAGAGAAAACAGAGTCTTAGCGAAAACACACACTCGTGTGTGAGGGAGAGAGAGAGAGGGAGAGATAGAAAGAAAGCTTGCATATATGCATGCATGTGGGTGCTGGAGGAAGGAGTTAATGGAAGTAGAGGAAAGAGAAAGATGAAGAACACAGGAGACAATTTATCTTCAGATTGTATGTATTTTAACTCTTCAGACTGTATTCATTGTAATCTTTTAAAGTGCCAGTATGGAAACATTTCATAAATACTGAGACAAGCAAGTGTAGGATGAACTATGTAAACCTATACTTGTTTAGTACACACCAGTGTGATCAGCATGCTAATTCATTTTGCTGATTTATGCACACTTAGAAAAGTATGCAAATATGTCTTGACCTTGACTGAATGAATGGGCTGAATGAATTACTCATGAATGTGCACAGATAAGAGACAAAACCAAAAGAGATTTTACTGCACCAGAACCAATATTCAAAGACAGAACTTGTGGAGATGCACTTGCACTTGAGTTTGTTCAAGTCACAAGTAGGGAGGGAAACATTTATAAAGAACAAGCTAAATGCATGATACTGACATTTTCAATGTCCTTCTGCCTCATAGTTTCATGGCTCCTTCTTAGTGCAAAAAATTGGATCAATGAAGTATTTCTGAACTGAAGCTGGTTAATACATAACGTAAGGGGACTGCAGAGAGGGAACAGCGAGACAGAAGTCAAGACACAGGCCAATGAAGAAACAGTGGGAGTTAAAAAATGCGCAAGCACGCACACACACACACTGCCTCTCCACACACCAACGCCATAAAGACGCCACTGACTGACTGAAAATGGCTACCACCGATCGTCCACGCTACCTTATCCACCAACCACAGAAATGGTCCCTTTGCAATTTACATGACCTACAATTTACCCCTCACTGTAAACAAACGGCAAAGCCACAGCGTCCCTTCAAAAATCCCTGCAAGGTACAAGCAGACACCCTGTATACCCCGTGAACTAACTACCATGCAGCCCCATCGCACTGGTGGATGTTAAGTCAGTCTGTCAGTTCCTTAGCTTCCTTTCCTATCAGGTTATGACACTGTCTGATGATGCTAATTCAAAAAGCGCAACTCCAAGACTGATGGGAAAGTTACTGTGAAAAACAATGACACAAAGAAAGAAAAAGCCAGACATTTTGCACAGGGGCATGGGAGTGGAGGTGGTGGGTGGCAGGAAGGGGATGAGGGGGAAGGGGATGAAAATGGCAACTGGCCAGTCTTCTTCACAGAGGCATGCAGTGACACTCCATCAAACTTCATCAAGAACATGCACATGTGAAACATACTGCTTGGCTGACTTATTCATGGAATAGCAGACTTATCTGTGGTATATTATAATAATAACATTAACATTAAAATTAATACAAGCACACTAAAATTTCACTGGTATTTCTCTGTGACAGGGGCTCTTAGTGCATTCAAGAGCTGCCATAAAAAAAAACACACACAGCAAGCAGAAGAAACAGAAAACTGAATCATGCATTATATCCAACAGAAGACAATGCCTGGCTAAAGCTACACTTTTTTTTATACCTGGGCAAACATGGAATTGCCTTTACAGCTATGGGGTAAGGGGGTTGAGGGGTGAGGTGTGTGTGTGTGTGTGAGTGAGGGGGAAGGGGGTTGGGTGTTACAGCAGCTCATCACCAAGTGTAGATTACATGACAGCCCCCACAGTGCGTGCCACTGGTGACAACTGTGCATGACGTCAGTTGACCCGCCTTTCAGTCATCAGACAGACAGAAAGACAGGGCACACAGCGAACACACAACACAGACAAGAACAGCTGGCAACGAGAACTGTGTGAGCATAATGAGGCTGACCACATGTCCACACAACAAAAGATCGATGCCCACACCACCTGTTCCATTCTCCCCCCACTCCCCTCCCCATGCCCGTCCTAAACGAGGGTGGCTGCCGCGGGTCACTGAACCCCCACCCCCTTCCACCCTTACCCTATGAGTGAAGCCACCACCTGTGATCGCTCAAGTGGTTCACACCTTTTGCCCTTTCCTTCTCCACTACCCTCTCCCCTACCCCCACCACATCTGTCTGCCTTCACTGGGGGCCTTGCCTTGGGATCAAACACAGTGTCTGTTTTTCATAAATTGTCTGCCTTCTCCATGGATCTTTATGATTGGGATCAAACATGTGCCGGTTTTTCTATCAAATTGCCTTCTCTGGGAATCTATTGCCTGGGATCAAACACGGTCTCTGTTTTTCTGTTAAATGTCTGCAATCACTTGGGACCTTTTTGCCTTGGATCAAACGCAAGTGTTTAATTTTCGATAAATGTCTGCTTTTTCCAGGGACCTTTTTGACTGGAATCAAACACATGCCATTTTTTTAATGAAATGTCTTCCTTCACCAGGAAACCTTTTTGCCTGGGATCAAACACAAGAGTCTGTTTTTCATTAAATGTCTGCCTTCTCAAGGGATCTTTTTGATTGGAATCAAACACAAACACGTGCCTATTGAGTATTTTCCAATCAAATATCTGCATTCACCAGGAATCTTTTTGCCTGGGATCAAAACAAGTGCCTGTTTTTCTGTTAATATCTGCCTTCTCTAGGGATCTTTTTGATTAGAATCAAACATGTGCCTGTTTTTCAATCAAATGTCTGCCTTCACCAGGAAACTTTTACCTGGGATCAAACACAAGTGTCTGTTTTTCATTAAATGTCTGCCTTCTCAGGGGATCTTTTTGATTGGTATCAAACATGTGCCCTTATATATATATATATTTTTTTTTTTTTTTTTTTTTTTTTTTTAATGAAAAGTCTGCCTTCACCAGGAAACTTTTTGCCTGGGATCAAACACAGTGTCTGTTTCTCATCAAATGTCTGCAATCTCCAGGGATCACCTTGCCTGGGATCAAGCATGTATGTTTTTCAGTAAAACTTTAAGGGGGTGAAAAAGAGAAGACAGACATGGGGGCGAGAGGGAGTGGTGCAGTATTCTAGGGCACACAATGAAAAGATCTATAATAGCCTTGCCCCTGTTTCGACTGGTTGAGCATTCATTAAAGCACTGGGGGCAGAGTAATGGAGGTCGCAGAGGGGGTGGAGGTGGGGGCGGAATTCCAATCTCTTCCTCTTCCCTTCATCCACTGCGCAATAAGAAAGTGGACCAACAAGCTGAGTGTGAGTGTGTGTGTGAGTGTGAGTGTGTGTGAGTGTGAGTGTGTGAGTGTACGTGTGAGTGTATGTGTGTGAGTGTGTGTGTGTGTGTGTGTGTGTGTGTGTACTTATCCTATCACAAACAGCTGGGGGAGCTCTGTGGAAAGAAAGGTCACACACTGAAGTGTATGCTGCTCTTTTACAGCTGACAGTGTGTGTGTGTGTGTGTGTGTGTATGTGTGTTTGGGCCTGTGTCTGTGTGAGTGTGAATGTCTGTGTGTGTGTGTGTGTGTGCGTGTGTGCGTGTCTGTCTGTCTGTCAGTGTGAGTGCATGAGAGAGAGAGAGAGAGAGAGAGAGAGAGAGAGAGAAAGACAGTGTCTCAGTGAATGTGACACATTGAGTGCCCACTCACACCTGTGTGTGTACTCTGCAAACATATACATCTAATTAAAGTCCTCAAAAACGTTTACAGACAATGACACAAGATTCCAAACAGAAAGTCAACCTTCCTCTCTCTCTCTCTCTCTCTCCACTCATTCTCTTTCACTCCTGTCCACCTCATCAGTGTCAGCCCCCCACCCCCCACCTTCTCATCAACCAAAAGCACATGAAACAATGTGACAGGTGGTCTTTGCAAGCAAGGGCTGACTGTTCTGTGCACATGTGACTCACACAGCAAACAGTACCTGGCCGCAGACCAACAGGGAAAGCAGGGGACACAAGATATTGCATCAACAGAGGAGGGAGAAGAGCACTAACAACTAACAGCCTCCAAAGGGACAGTTTTCCAACACCTGAAAACTGAAGGGCTACCTACGACGGAGACAGTGCAAAAGACAAGGGGTGGGACAAGGACCTGTGTCAGTTTCCGTTTCCAGGGGGCGTCAACTCAAACCATGCGGACCGATCCATGCAAGCTACACTACACCTGCTTTAAAATGAATGAAACAAAAATAAAATGGAGTATAGGGCAACCACTGTAAAAGTGGTGGTGCTATTATTTCCCCAGTGCCCAACCACTGTAAAAGTGCTGGTGATACTTTTTCCCCAGCACCCCACTGCTTTCTCTGCCTGACTTTTCCTCATCTAAATTTCCTTTTCATGAATGTGCTTATACGTCAATCTGTGTGCAAACACATGCATCTATGTGTGTGTGTGTGCGTGCGCACGCGAGCATGTGTGTATGTGTGTGCATAATGTGTGCATGTGTGTGTGCATGCGTGTGTGCATGCGTGTGTGCAAGTGCGTGTGCAAGAGTATGTACGTGTGTGCATGTGCTCCCTTTCATGAAAAGAAATGTGATGATCATCAGCCAACATATGTTTTGGTGTTCAGCTCTGTGCTCGCACTTGAGTGTACACGTTTTTACAACCCTCCTCAATTTCCATTTATTAAGTGAAAATGCTTTGTTTCTGTTTTTCTGTCTCTCATGCTCTCAGTGTATAAAAGTGTGTGTAAAAAAATTCCTGCTTGCATTCTCACACAGGTGAGTGAGAAGAAGTAGTATGCTCAATACAATCAAACCCCCTGCATGCTGGCAGGTGTTTATATACTAACTCATCCAATCGTCCCCACACTTCTTCGCCTCGGTGGGGTTACGAGGGGTTGCCACCTCCCTTAAAACACAGACATCAGTGCGCAACCATCAAAGAGCCCCAGGTGTGCCTTGAAGCCCAAAAAGAAACTGGCACAACTAAGCCCTACCTATGCTTCCACAGTCACTCAAGACCTGTGAAACCAGTCTACTCTGCACACACACACACACACACACACACACGTACCCTTCACATTTCACACCTTTGTGACTGTCGACTTCAAGGCTATCTCCTGGCTCAAAGTATGTAAGGGGCCGTCAACGACTAAAGAGGGCATCTGGTGACTAGCGTGAGACTGCGAACTGATACTGTCATTAACTGATGAAGCTGAAGAACAACACATGTGCACACACACACACACACATGCACTGTGTATCAAACTTTCTCCTCCATCACCGCACCTCTCTCGAACCCCCCTCCTCCACCCCCAAACACTTCTGCAATTCCCATTACTTTCATATAGTTAAAAAAAAATTAATTGAGAAGTTACACTACATCCGTTCTCAAATAGGCCTTGACATTCAAAGAGATTATCAATCATGTGACATTTTTACAGGTGGCAAGAAAGGAGTCTCACAATGTTTTTTCAGTGACATTTGTTTGTCTGCAGCTGTCTGTTCCCACCCCCGACCCTCCTCAACTCCCATCCAAGGGAAAGAAGAGACAGTGAGGTGATGTGAGGACTGACTGGGAAGTTTGACAACCACCGACACCCTCTGTAGGAATTCTGTGTGATGCCCCCCACCTTTCCTCCTCCCTCTTTTCTGACTTGTTTTGTAATAGGCAGTTCTGAATGTTAGGTATCTTTCGTTGTCATTGTTAATGAAACACACAAACATTAAAATTCACACTCACAAAAACACACACACACTTTCGCACGCATGCATATACACACTTACATATGTATGAATCCCTTTTTTTTTCTTTTTCCTTTTTTTCCACTTTGTTTTTTGCTTGTTTTTTTTTTCCAAACTCAAAATATATTGATTGGATGCAAATTAAAATGTTTTTATTTGTTTGTTTGTTTGTTGTTGTTTTTTTACTAACTCATATTTTGATGGGATGCAAATAAAACATGATATTCATCTCTGAGACTTACAAATGAAGAGCCATGTGAAAAACCTAATGGTCAAGACAATATATATTTTGATTATTCATCCACAAAATACCCATGACCTGGCAATTGCATTCAGGTAAAATGCAGAAACCATTGTGTTTTTAAGCATTCTCTCTCTACACCCAACATCAGAGACAGACAACCCCCATCCCCCACAACCCCAACACCTGCTGGCAGATGACTACCCTTGATCTGGGCATTGACATTCAGCCAGAAAAAATGCAGGAACTACTGTTTTTCAGCTTTCCTTCTGAATCCTGAGCAGTCATCAACGCATCTGAATTTAACACAAGACATCAGTGAGCCACTGTCAAAGAGCTCTAAGTGGGCTTTTTTGTAAGCCTTCTCTCTGAACCCAGCCCCTGTGAACAGCCAAACAGTCAAGGTCCAACACCTGCTGTTGATGAAGACCTGTGATCTGCATGTTCGCATTCCGGTACGAATAAAGTTGGAGAAACCATTATGTTTCTTTTTAAGCCATCTCTCTCTGAAACCCATCCATCGTAGAAAGCCAGGCAGTCTGGATCCAACACCTGCTGGTTGACATCCAGGCCACACACACACACACACACACACACACACATGCACACACACACTCACACACACAAACACACCTGTTGCAGTCTGTGGAAGAGGGATGATGACTCACACAACCCCCAGACTCACTGCCTGCTAACCAACAACCACTTTCACTTGGCAGGGAGATAAGCCCCTAGCCTCTCAGTTTTATAAAGAAGGTGACTTTCGGAGCGAACATATGGACATCTGGACAAGATTCCATTGCAGTCTTCGAGAAACACTCTTCTTCTTCATCATCACATTTCTGCCTTGATCACAAAATATACAGCACCTCCCTGCGCACACGTTTACACAAAGGGGGCTTTCATGTGTGCAGCCATTCCTCACCACACCATTTAGGCAAGGCAGCTCATCCCCAACTGTTTAGAAGGCGTTAAATGATGGATGTTTTTGAAGGTTCAAAAGCCAGCTGGTAATTTTTCTCTTTTCTTTACTATCTTTTATTTTATTTTATTTTATTTATTCTTTTTTTTTTACATGTAGTCATCTACTAAGAAAGAAAAGAAGAAAAGAAACGAGATCTGGAAAGAATGGGGACACAAGCTGACTTGCACATACTGACCAGAGCCAGTAAAGGGGTCAGAGGTACAACATTATCGCCTCCACATCTCTGTCCTCCAGGTGCTACCAGGGTTCCAGTTTTACTATCAAAACGGATTTTTCTATGGAATTTTGACATGGACAACCCTTTTGTTGCCATGCGTTCTTTTACATGGTCCAAGTGCATGGTACACACGGGACCACAATTTATCGTTTCATCGGAATGACTAGCTCCCAGACCACCACTCAAAGTCTAGTGGAAGAGGAAGCTGCTGAACTGCTTATATCCTGTGTGTTCACTCCACTCAACTACTACAACTGCTGCTACTGTAATGATGTTGACTATGCTGTGTTTGTCGATGCTTTCTTCACAATATTGTACTCTGCCCTAGCCAACACAAAGCAAGGTTAAACTTTGAAACACAAAACTGTACTGTTTTAAAATTTTAAATACACACACACACACACACACACACACACACACACACACACACATATATATATATTTATACACTCACACACACAAACACATATATATACATATACATTCTGGTATTGTTACATGGTTTTGTAACACTGCAGGGTGATGTCTTATTTTACATTTCACCACACTGCTGTTTTAGTTTTAGCAAACTGAGTTGGACTGGCTGTGTTGTACTGAAAATATATTGTAACATGTGTGTGTGTGTGGGGGGGGGGGGGGTGTTTGTGTGTGGTGTGGTGTGATGGTGTGCGTGCGTGCGTGCGTGCGTATGAATGTATGTATAATATATATGTTTGCTTATAAACAGCCTATATGTGTTTGTCTCTGTGTGTGTGTGTGTGTGTGTGTGTGTTGTGTGTATATGGCTGGGTGTGGGCATGGGAGAAGCCTGGAGCATAGAGAAGGCTGCTACTTCAAACAAAACCATGACAAACTTCAGTCCTGGACAAGACCCTAAAACACTCTAATCAGAGACTAACAACGCTGGGTGAGACTGAAAATAACTCTACACAAGGTGAATAACAGAAAGTACAGGGTATAAAGAGGTGGTGTCTAAGGAATACAAAGCAATTTACAGGAAATAAACATAGCGTTGGCAGAATAAAAAGTACTGCTGCACAGTTCAGTCAGGTAAGCACCAAAAAAGCAACAAACTCCACTTGCTGTGAGTTTTGAACCACTGCTGCGAATGACAAAAAACTGGCATTTTTGTTATCCATCCTAGCTTGGTGTAATACTGGTGGTGTCAGTGCAGCAGTGTTAGACAGGTCCCCTTCCAACCCTGTCCAGGGACAACTACCCCCATCCCCACATCCCACATATTTTACCCGACATCAAAAACCCAGAATGTAACCTAAATAAAAGGCTGTGTGGCGGGAATTTCAAAATATTTTAAAAGATTCAAAAAGGCACTCTTCAGCATTACCACACAACCAATAAAGGAGCAGCAGGGTGTACAAAGGCTGTCTGTATGTGGGTGGAGGGTCAGGGGGGTGGGAGGTGGAGGGGTATGTGGCGGGGGGGGGGGGGGGGGGGGTTGCTGGTGGGAGGAGGGGTACAGGACAGGATTATCAAGTCATGGTACTGTCATAACCGCTATCATAAAAATCATACCAGGCAGTGTGGCGGAATCTTATTTCTTTTGTATCCATCTCCCTTCAGCCAAACATTCCTTAATCCTTTATAGACCCACAAGTTCATGACCTGACCCAAATCAGTATGGAAAGACAGGCATGGATTTCCGCATTTCTACACCAACAAAGAGGTGGAGGAGGTGTACAAAGGTCGTCTGTGTGTGTGTGTGTGTGTGTGGTGTGTGTGTGTGTGTGTATTTGGAGGGAGAGGGTGGGGACTGAAGAGGGGGAAGCTCAGGCCATGATAATGAAGTCATGGTGCGGTCATAATCCCTGTCACACCAATCATTCCAGATAAGCCAGGCTGAGTAATGGTTCACACACACACGCACACGCACACACATACACACTCACGCACACGCACACACACACACACACACACACACTCACGCATGCACGCACACACAAACACACACACACACACACACCGAGTAATGGTTCACAAGCAAGGCGCACACACACACACACACACACACACACACACACACACACAGCATTCTTTAAGCAGTTCTTGTTCATAACTGAATAAAATAAATCACAAATAATGCAAGCACCTCATGCATAATTCATGACACCTGGTTCCTACACAGCTCAGTGAGCGGGTCCAAGGCAGATGAAGCTTGAGATTCACAGGGCTTCTGTTGTATTCAATTATCAGTCATCCCAACTGTTCAATGAACCTAAATATAAGGCAGTGTGGCAGGAATACTTCTTTTTTTTTAAGTGAACTGTACCTTTCCCATTCAAACATTCCTTAATATCATCCTTTACAACTTTATAGACCCAAACGTTCATGACCCAAATCAGTAAGGAAGCCAAGCAGGGATTTCCCTCCACCATCCCACCAGCATTACCCTACCACAAATAGAGGAGGGGGAGGGGTACACAAAGGCTGCCTCTGTGTGTGTTTCTGGGGTGGGTGCAGGAACAGGTGGGGGAGGCTCAGGCCATGATAATGAAGTCATGCTTCTTTCATAACCCTGTCACACCAATCATTCCAGGCAAGCAAGAGTGAGTAAACCACACACACACACAGACACACACACACACAGACACGGACACACACACACACACATTCTTTCAGCAGTAATGCTTTATAGTTCATATATGCTCTTTCCCTCCTGTGTTTGTCATGTCAAGGCTGTCAGCTTGTCATATAAAATGATGCCGACATGCCGGCATCCTATGCATAATACATGACTACTGATTCTTACACTGCTTAGCAAGCACAAGACGCAAAGCAGACGAAGCTTAAGCTAGGAGCACAGAGCATCTGTTCTATTCAATTATCAGTCAGTTATCCCATTTTGCTAGTGTATAAATCATGCCAAAACAAAAAAGTGTGCATGTAGGTGCATTCATTCGGGCAAGCAGATGTGTCTGTGCGTGGGCATGTGTGCATGTGTGTGAATGTGTGCGTGTGTGCATGTGTGTGTGTATGTAAGTGTTTATGTGCGTGCAAAAGAGAGAAAGAGACAGAAGGAGTTTGTTTAGTGGAAGAGCGAAGTTTTTATCAGTGTTGCGCATTGCTTTGCAACAACACTGTCATGTGTGTTTATGTTACCTGTATATATGTGTGAGTCATGCAAAATTACTGTTTGCAAAATTTTACTGTTCTGCTTGTGAACTTCACTACACTAATAATTTCCCTTACTGAGGTATATGTAATATCAATCTGATTCTGATCTCAATCACTGGGTATACTCAAAGAAACACCTGGAAAGGCAGACCTGACGAAGGACACCTGGGGGAAAGAAAGACAGCAGAAGGCAACACGCTGATGCCAAAAACATTACCCTGGATGAAAGGAAATACTCGACTCACCCAAACCTGTTTAATGCAGGGGTCATCGACAGGTGAACTTAAGAGACACTCCCCAGCTGGGATTACCATTGACAGTTACCTCTTAGGTATATATACGCACGCAGAGTTTACTGTGATTTTCAGTGGCAACATGTGTGCGTGCTTACTCTTTTTTTGTGTGTGTGTATGTGTGTGTGTGTGTGTGTGTGTGTGTGTGTGTGTGTGTCTGTTGTGCTGGGGGTTCTCAGACTGTGTGCTGTTTGTAAAGCAACTGGCCAGTCTAAGAAACATGCAACAGAAGCACATTTTCAGAAAGGAAGGTGGCAGATTGTTAAGACGCTCATCTGTCACTACAGTGTCCGCGAGGATCTGGGGTTTGAATCCCGCTCTCACCCGTTCTCCCAAGTTTGACAGGAAAATCAAACTGAGCATCTAGTCATTTGGATGAGACGATAAACACAGGTCCCATGTGCAGCAAACACTTAACACACTGATAAAGAACCCATGGCAACAAGAGTGTTCTCCTCTGGCAAAATTCTGTAAAAGAAATCCACTCTACTATGCACGTCCTCAAGGCCTGACAAGCGCACTGGGTTATGCTGCTGTCAGACATCTGCCTAGCAGATGTGGTGTACTATACATGGATTTGTTCAAATGCAGTGATGCCTTCTTGGGAAACTGAAACTGAAAACTGAAACTCTGTGTATGTCTGTGTGTGTGTGTGCGCGTGTGTGTGCGTGTGTGTGTGCACTCATGAATGTATGTAAGTGTATCTATGTATGCAGAGCATGTGTGTGTGTGTGTACATACAAAGTAGAAAACAGCCATTAAAAACTGTTGGATGTGTTTTCCATTTCAGAAGGAACAGAATTCAAAATACCTTTACCATTTGTAAACAACACACAGAAAAAAAATCAAAACACCTTTACCATTTGTAAGCAACAACAGACATAAAAGAAGAGAGGATGTTAGAATTCAACCATTATCTGACCCTCATCTGATCTGTTTTTGCCAAAAATAATACTGCTGTCCACAGCCAGCCAACAAAAAAGGTTTACTGTTGGATGAACTCAGTCCAAGTTGGAGTGGAAGGACAAGCGGTTTTTTTTGTGTGTGTTGTTGTTGCTTTTATACAAAAATGGGACTATCATCAATGACAATTTCGCCAGCTACTTTGTCATAAAGTACCATCCATCCCCCCCTCCCCCCCCCAACCACCTGCACCCTTCCCAACTTCACTTACCCATCAGATTCTCTTCCCACAACTCTTCTTTTTTATTCTTTTTCTTTGTTTTTTCCCCCACAACTTTTCAATAACAAACCAATCCATATCACCCCTCATCCACCCCATGCACAATAAAAAAACAAACAAAAAACCAAAGAAAATATACACAAAAAAGCAGTCTACAAACAAAGAAAACAGAAAAAGCAAACAGAAAAAGCAATCTACAAACAAAGAAAACAGAAAAAAGCAATCCACATAAGAACCCCTACATAAGCTAAAAAAGCTTCGGACCTTCCTTCTCGGATCACAGAAACCCCACAAGCTCAACAAAACCGTCTGTCATCATTTTTATGCACACTCACACCGCACCCCCCTCTGCACCCCCCAGCCCCCATCCCCTCTCTGTGTCCCCCTCTTGGCCCTATCCCTTCTCCAAACAGGTCGTCAATGGCCCTCACAGCCCCCCCGTCCACACGCCCTAGGGGTTAGAGTCGCTGCCGGCTTTATGCTCCTGTTCATCATGGGTCAGGGGGTCGGCAGAAAGCCACAAAGCCAACTGTTGCCTTTTGATCTGCGCCCCCTAGTAATCCCTACTGCTCTCAAATCACTGCACTCTCTGCTGTTCCATTTCTTATTCTGGAGGATTGTGGCATTGCCTATTGTGTTTGTATATTAGCCTTTTCTTATGACACGTAGCTGATCAGGACTGGAATGGAAAGAGGGCAGCTGGTGGGGATGCGGGGTCATGGGGGAGCTGGGGGGTTTGGGGAGGGGGTGGTGGAGGTGGCTGGGAGGGAGGTATGGATTGTCAAGCTGTATAAATTCTTTTCTGACATTTCAAGGTTCAGTCAAGGCAGCCACAATTCTTATAAAGAACCTGTGCTCAGGTATAGGGTCGAGCCCTGCCTGTATCATCTTTCCTTTATCAACTAGTAGAGCAATGCTAGTCAAGAGAGTGAGATACGGAAGGGGGTGGGGGGTGGAGGGGGGGGGGGCAGTAGAGGGAAGAGAACCAGAAAGAGAGAGAGATACAGAGAGAGAGAATCAAAACAACTGCCACACTGACAATGACATGACACAGTAAACTGATCTGTTCTCAACTGGCACTGCCAAAGTCCACCCATCTCCTTCAACATTATTTCTTTGATATGATTATTTGGCCACATAAACTAAAGTGCACACGGTGCTTGGACAGTTCTTCTCCATAGGTTGCATTAACAACTAACCATTTAAGTCAAAGCTCCCAGACACTCATCATCATCATGCTAAAGTATTATAAACTGTAATGTTTTATTCAGGTTGAACTCCTATATAAATCTGTACTCTATGTTCCCATTTCATGTGCACTCTGGCGTATGACAACCTTGTGACTGAGTTACAAAAAGGGAAGATTTGCTGGTGTAAGACCTGACAAAGAAATGCATCCCTAACACTTTTGTTCAGGCCTTGTCAACATGGTAAAGGATATAAAGGGAAGGAGGGTTAACCAACATGGTTACAAAAATGAATAAATCATATCAACCTGACAAAGAAACGCAATCCATGGATAAGGCACTGTTTGGTTTTCACCAAGGTTGTTGGCAAAAACACACACACACACACACCAACTTTAGAGGGTTAATTAAACATGAAAAGCCACCACAACACAAAGCACCAATTCTCCTCCTCACCACACCCCAAACAAACAAAAAAAGTTACACGAGTGCCCTCACCTCCATGAACTGGGCGTTGACCTTGAAGTCTGGAGGCGGGAGGCCATTTTCAAAGGCTTGCCGCCGACGGTCCTCGATGCCAATGAACAGATGCTCTACAGCGCGGGGAATGATGCCCACCTCCTCTGGCTGAATGTTGACATCAAACCCTGTGCCCATGGTGTAGGTCTTACCCGATCCCGTCTGGGGGGAGGAGCAAATATTGAGTACACATCATTTCCCTGGTTGTTTCCCTCTGTCATGTGAGCATGTGATCATGTTACTAGAAAGTAAATTAATATTTCATAACTGTTCGGATTCCTCTAGCAGATGTTTATCATCAGCAAAAGTTTCTTTTAAGTGTGTGTGTGTGAGTTTGTTGGGGTCTTTTTTTTTCTTCTTTTTTTTTGTCTTCTTCTTCTTTCTCTTTCTTTATACAGAGGGAAGCATAGGCATTGTTGTTCTTTCTTTCGTTTTTATTTTTGTCTATAATAGTAGAAGCTTGATATTCTGTTCAGAATTACTAATATATGAGCTCTGCAATCTTTTTTTTTTCTGGGGGGTTGAAGAGGGGCGGGGGGGGGGGGGGGGGGGGGGGGGAGGGAGTAGGGGAGAAGAGAGTGGAGGGATCAAGACCAACTCATATGGGACAATTTACAAGCATGTTCTTTTACACACATGCGCGAGTGCATATCTCTGTGTATACATGTCTGTATCTGCTATGTAAAACACCAGTATAAGCTCTGTCTGTGTGACAAAAGCCACTTAATAAATGTGTACTATCATCATCTGATACATGAATTTCCAAAATGAATATCAAATTATAATTTAGTCACTGTCCAAATTTTACACAAAGCTTCCATGACTCATTATTATCCCTTATTAGTTATTACTCTCATCATCATATAGTCATAGTTGCCTCAACACACACACACGCACACACAATTAACACATACATGAATGCACACACACACATGTATGCATGCATAAACATATACACTCACACTCTCACATACAAACACACTTGAACAAACACATTCACACAACACCTACCTGCCCATAAGCAAAGACAGTGGCGTTGTAGCCCTCAAAACACCTGCCAACAAAAAAAGACAAATGCATCCTCCATCAATGATCCATGACAAAGGAAACCCATCTTACATCAAACCAGCAGCTTTTGAAAAACACTGACAGTTGAATCTGAATTACAAAAAGAAAGGGTAGCAATGGAATAAAGCTAGAATTTTGGCAGCTGAAGATACGCCTTCACCCCCAAAACACACTCTCTCTCTACTGTTTAACCATGTTGTGTGTGTGTGTGTGCAAGTGTGCATGTGCGTGCGTGCGTGCGTGTGTGCGTGCGCGCACTGTGTGTGTATAGGGCTCGAAGCAATATAGGACTAGAAGTGGGGTGTATGCTATATGTTCATCAGGGAAAAGCAGTGTTTCTGTGAAAGCATTTGATATATGAGAGGAAGACAAGGGAATCCACACCATGTCTGTGCACTTGCATGCATGCATGAGCGCTGTTATCAGTTCCGGCTGAGTTTAATCTGCTAATGTACAGCTTCAAGTAAGTTCTCGAACCTATGTTTGGCCATCTGCATCAACTGTGCTGCAGTCCTGCTGAAAACAAAGGTGGCTGTCTTGCATCCGTCTTGTTGTGTGCATCTT
Source organism: Babylonia areolata (assembly GCF_041734735.1). NCBI lineage: Eukaryota > Metazoa > Mollusca > Gastropoda > Neogastropoda > Buccinidae > Babylonia > Babylonia areolata. Next base: position 24,697,676 of record NC_134885.1, read on the forward strand.
TGCATATAACACACATATGCATGTGTGTGTTTGTGTGTGTGTGTGTGTGTGTGTGTGTGTGTGTGTGTGTGCGTGCGTATGTACTGTGTGTGTGTGTGTGTGTGTGTGTGTGTGTGTGCGTGTGTGTGTGTGTGCACGCACACTCACACACACGCACGCACACACACACAGTGACACATGCACACACACACAAACATGACCTCTCAATTCCAACACCCGTTCCCACAAGAGAATGATACATCATGAAGGTTGTTCCCACAGTCCCTGACATGACCACCCCTACACCACCACACAACAAATTAGCCACACCCTGCTGCCACTGTCCAACCTCATTTCCCTCCACTTTTTACACAACTCGGACCGCAATCCCTCCTTCACTCCCACAAAGACAGAAAAAAAAAAGCCACCATGACAAAAAACAACAACAAGACAACCCTAGCCTGGACAGGGCTGGCCAACCAGGCAGAAAAATGGGTGTGTTTGACCAGGGGGGTGACAAATGTACCATGAAGCTGTCAAGTTCAAAACCAGAAGGGCCACAGGATTCACAGCTAGTGTACGGGTGGACTAGTTCTATCTAACCACCACTGACAGGTCTCTGTCTGTTAAACTTTTTTTTTTTTTTTTAATTTTATTTAAAACATCTTCCATTTGTACTGGTGTGCTAAACACATCACAGACAAGACTTTTCGTTTGGGTTCAGTTTCAAGGAGTTGTCAATGCTTGCAAACTGATCTTTATATAATGAATCTGCTTAAAAACTTTTTTTTCTTTTTAATATACAAAAAAAGAAGATACCTGACCTACAAATAAACCCAACATGTTGATGAGGGCTTTCTGAGCCTGCCAATGGTATACATGTACAAAGCATTTGTCTAAAACGAAATGAAATAAATAAACAAAATAAAGAAATCAGTAAATGCATTAACATATATATTTTTTAATACATATGATTAAAACAAAAGATACCAACAAGGCAAATGACTGAAATAAAAGAAAAAAAGAAGAAAAAGAATATACATGCAATTAAGAGTTATCTTAAAAAGACCTCCACCTTTATTTCTAAAAGGGCTGCATTATTCTTCCCTAGCCTGAACGATGAAGATGGCAAAATACAGGTTTGTAAACTAACATCTGGTTGCACAGACGACTTTGCAAATTAAACTTAACCAGAACAGGGAATAGCACGCACGTAGTGTGAATGCAGATGCACAGACATGTCAATGTCATTTCACAGTTTCACAGAACCAATGACTCATTTAAAACAACAGGAGTCCTACCTTTAGTTTTCCGTCTGTTAATTTTTTTTTTTAACTAAAAAAAAAATAATTAAAAAAAAAAAAAAATTCAGTCAGTGCCAAATGGCTTTGAGTCTGAGGCTGAAATGTTGATGATTCAGGCACTGAGTCCATTAAATTACAATTATTATTGACTGGTGACTCAAGCACCACAGTTCACTGGAGCGTGTCAAATGATGATTCAAATGCATTTAGCCCACTCAAATACGGCAGCAATGAAGCATTATGTTTGTGCACAATAAACTTGAAGTATGCACTTTAGCACCTGTGTGCAAAGTATGTAAACAGATCTGAAGTTCACAAACACCCACACACCACAACACACACACTACATTCACACACCAAAACACACACACAACATACCAATCAAAACACACACACACACACGCGCGTGTGCGCGCGCACACACACACACACACACACACACACACACACAAACAAAACAAAACAAAACAAAAAAACAACTCAACACACACATACACAAAAAACAACAACTTTTTAACGTGCATACACACATGCATACACACACATACACCACACTTTAAAGTTTAATAAACACTGTAAGCACTAACTAACCCAATCATAACATAAGTGCAATTTTGAACTTGACCCACATCTAATGAAATACAGAATTCACAAAAATAAGCACATGGACAAAACAACAACAAAACAAAAATTGTGATTCAATGCAGAAAGGACAAAGACAAAAGACGGGTGCAATAGCTAAGTGGTTAAAGCATTGGACTTTCAATCTGAGGGTCCCAAGTTCAAATCTCTGTAACGGCACCTGGTGGATCAAGGGTGGGGATTTTTCCGATCTCCCAGGTCAACATATGCGCAAACCTGCTAGTGCCTGAACCCCCTTCATGTGTACACGCAAGCAGAAGATCAAATACGCATGTTAAAGATCCTGTAAATGTAATCCATGTCAGTTCGGTGGGTTCTGGAAACAAGAACATACCCAGCATGCACACCCCCGAAAACGGAGTAAGGCTGCCTACATGGCAGGGTTAAAAAACGGTCATACACATAAAAGCCCATTTGTGTACATGCGAGTGAACGTGGAGCTGCAGCCCATGAATGAAGAAGAAGAAGAACACACACACACACACACACACACACACACACACACACACACACACACACACACACACACCACTTTAAATACACACTGTAAACAAGTTATCCCCATCAAAACAAAAACCTGCAATTTCTAACTTGACCCACATCTTATAGCAAACAAAATTCACATAAATCATCACAAGGACATAATAACAACAACAACAAAAGGGAAAAAGGAAAACAAAACGTGATTCATTACAGAAAGGACAACAGACAGAAACACACACACACACACACACACACACACACTTCATCGTGACAACACATCACTGAAAAAGGAAGCAGAATGAAGATGACTGATGACAGCATGGCTAATCATTGTTGATGACTGACGGCAGTGCCCTGGCTGCCAAAGTATAGTTCCCACTTCCTCTCTATCACTAGTGTCAGTGTCACAGCACATCACGTAACAGAGCATGTCATTTATACTGGCTTGATGCTATAAGTATAATCTACACACTCTCTCTCTCTCTCTCTCTCACTCTCACACACACACACAACAAAAAAACGTGCGCGCAAACACACACACACACACACACAAAGAGAGTGACACAAACATGCATGCATATTAATTTTTATTATATATATATAATACATGTACATCATGTACACACTCATCTAAAATCATTTCCACTCTGTTTCCTTTTTGAAGTGACTCCATATGTGTGTGTGTGTGTTTCTTTGTGGTGTGTGTGTGCGTGTGTGTGTGTGTGTGTGTGTGTGTGTGTGTGTGTGTGTGTGTGATTCACTGAATTGCACTTGCTGTTTAATGGTGGTCTGTTGTCCCTGTTCAATGTGTATGTGAGCATATGCGCATGTGCATCTGTGAGTACATATGCGAGCATGTTTGCATGCATGTGCCTGTGCATGCATGCATTAAAGTGTTCATGTTTGCCTGTGCATACATGCATCACATCTATCTGTCTGTGAGTGTAAGACAATGACACACACTTTCTTAGTTTCTGATAAAAAAAAAAAAAAAAGGAGTACAAACTAACAGTAACAAAGGCTTAACGACCGCACAGAAAAAGAATTCTCACAGATGAGTCAACCAATCACTCCTAATCCTAATGGCTGCCCTCCCCGGTACATTTTCGTCTGTAAAAAGGCCTCTCTGACTTATTGCAATATAGGATCGCATTCATCCAGCAGATCCTATGATGCCTCAAATAGCATGCCTGTTTCCAGTGTTTGGCACAACAGGATGCATACATTTGCATTTAGCCAACAGCTCATCGAATCATAGATCTCTCTTCATCAATGCTTGCTGCGCCTGTGATTTGTCCCTGGTTGATGGAGAGAGAGAGGGGGGGGGGGGGGGCGTGTGTGTGTGTGTGGGGGGGGGGAGAGGTGTCAGTGTGTGCGTGTGTGTGTGTCTGTGTGTGTGCCTGTGTGTCTGTGTGTGTGTGTCTAAGTGTATCTGTGTGTTCGAGTGTGCATACATTTATTATGTGTTTGTCTGAGTGTGGGTGTGTAAAATTTATGTGTGTGTGCATGCATGTCCATGCATGAACCTGTGCATACTATGGCAATTATGGCTTCTCAATGTGAATGATCGCTTCCTGTTTCATGAAATGATAATCATAATAAAATTTTCAACAAGCAGTTCACCTTCAAAGTTCAGTCTGACCAGTACCATGATTTGTGGTTCTAATTGAGTAATTCTCATACTTTAAGTATTCATCATCATAACATTTACACCTGTCCTGTCTGTGTCCATGATAATTTTCCTACCAGATTTATTTCAAAATGCTCATCTCCAATAATTAGTTTGTTATGCACAAATAAACATTCTGAACTTACACAAAGGTTGTAAAACATAATTTCAAAAGAAAAACGTAGATCACAAATATCACGGTTTCAGGAAGAAAAAAAATCTTAACTGAACGTAAAAGAGGTAAGAGAGCTCTTGTAATACAAGCATTTCATAAGAAAACTTCTGTTCAATACTTAACATTTCTTTTTAAAGCTAACATTCAGCCTTTCAATGAATGAACCCTGCTGAGCAGTAAAGATCTGCAATGAATGAGCTGAGAATATCCTTACATGAGAATTAAAAAAATACAAGCTGATTGCCTGTACATCTGAAAGGAAGAATGCAAATCCTCAACTTGTGAACCTATGAATCTCAAACAAACTGTCTCCGATGAATCAACTAATTCTATCACAGTATCAGTATCACCTATATTTCTCTACCTGAATGTGTGTGTGTGTGTGTGTGTGTGTGTGTATGTGTCCGTCCGTCTGCCTGCCTGCCTGTCTGGGTTCAGTGGGCCTGTACCACCTAAGTGTACACAGTGCCATGCACACGTGCATCAGGCATGCATGTCATATATTTATATATGTTCGCATCTCAGTGTTTTCATGCATTTCTGCAAGTCAGATCAACGAATGTGCGAAACATGGTGTGCATTTTATGTGTCTGCATACGTATCAGTGCTGGTGTTTCAGTGTGTGTGCATGCATGAATGCATAAGTGTCTCCACTTCAGTCTTGCAAATTTGTAGATGATGTTACATTACAAATTAATAATAATAAATAATAATAAAAATCACATTAAAAAAAAAAACATCCCAAAAACCCATCACACACACAAAAGTCTGTGACATGCACCTTAATACACCCCCCCCCCCACTCCCCCACACCCCCACTGCCCCCCTCCCACAGTGACTGACCCCTCAATGAGCTGCCTGACACAGGAGTTGTAGATGGTGTCCTGCACGGTGGCATGTCAAACACATAGTCAAAGGTGAAGGACTTGTCCTTGCCCAGCACCACCTGGGGCTCCTTGGGCACCACCGACGTGCACACCTGGCACATGTCCACCTTCTCCCGCCCATTCTGGGGCCGAATTCTGCAACAGCAACAAAAAAGAAAGGTTAAAGGTCTCTTAGCCATTTACAGCCATCAAGGCACTGGAAATCAAATACATTGTGTCTCAGGCTCGGCGTAGGAAGGCAGGGCCCAATCCACTTCCTTCTGCCATTTTAACTTTCCCCAACCTAAGTCAAGCTCCTGTTCACACCTGGGTGGAGGGAGGAAAATTGATTGCCTTTCCCCCAAGGACACACCATACGGAAACGAGGCCTTGAACACTGATCACTAGTGAACACTATATCAGAATCCAGATGTTCAATGCTTCAACGATTCTCACATAGCCCCTCATCAGCAACAAAACAAGGCATCAAAGAAACAATGCCAGACTTATTTGAAAGGCTACGAGTACTACCAATGACATTATCAATATCATTATTATTCAGGGTCAATGCTTTGTGACAATTTATTGAACACCTGGAACATGTCCACCTTCTGAAAATGAATTCTGCAAACAATGCATCAAACAACATGCAATACTGGCCTGATTCATGAAGGAAGGCTGCTACCAACATTACTAATATCATAATCATTATTCATGGACAATGTTTTGTCTTGATTTTCTTTCCTCAAGACAACAGATGCAGTGGCCAAATGGTTACACTATAGTGCTGGTTTCTGGCCCATGTTTCCTAAATTTCATCCCCAGTTTTGGCATACTTGGTGGGTTGAGTTTGGGGATTTTTCCATATCCCAAGTCAACAGATGTACAGACCTGCTAGTGCCTGAACTCCATTTATGTGTATTCACGTGCTGAAGATAAAATATGCATACATTAAAGATCCTGTAATCTGTGTCAGCATTTGGTGGGTTATGGAAACATAAGACATATCCAGCATGCACGTCCCCAAAAATGAAGTATGGCTGCCAACATAGGGAGGTAAAAACAGTCATTCACTTAAAAGCCCACTCCTTACATATTCTTATATGAGCGAATGAGGGAGCTAAGTCCATAAACACAAAAGAGGTTTCCTTCAAGTTCAAACACTCTTCTTCTCCAGATGATGTTCCTGCACAATCTAAGGTAACATTTCTCTAAGTTATACATCATAATGATAATGATATAGGTATTATTGTATGGGACTGGAAGGTGGTTCCCCAATGTTGAAGAGCTGCTTCTTGGTAATTCTTAATCACATATATATATATATATATATATATATGTGTGTGTGTGTGTGTGTGTGTGTGTGTGTGTGTGTGTGTGTTGGAGACGAGTGCTCAGTCTTATGTATAGAGCTGTAAATGTGGGGATTTCTCTTGCATACAGGCTGCAGAGTGTCCCCCAACCTTGTGGTGATAACTCTTGCATGTGTTGAAGTCTAGTTCTCTGCCGATGGAAACCAATGATGAAAAGGCTGACAAGTCCCACGAAGACTTAAACTACTAAATGCATTCAAGAGCTGAAACTCCCATGTCTACTTAACCTTTGTCTTTACTCATAGTGATATATATTCATACTTCTGGAGACGTTTCCCCTTGCAACACCTGTGGGAAGTGTTCTCCCATATGAGGACACACACTGACAGATAAGCCTGCCTGCCTACTCTTCCGTCGGTCCAACGGGAGACTCTATTAATTAATTATATATCCATAAGTTGGCTTTTATGTGTGACAGTTTTATCCTGCCATTTAGTGATATACTGATATTGGGTGTTTTCATGGATGTGCATGCTGGATATGTTCTTGTTTTCATAACTCAACACTGGATTTCAGGATTCAGTGTGCATGCTTATCTACTGTGTTCTGTGCATGTACACACAAAGGGGGTTAATGCACTCATGCTTGTAGAATGTAACAAAGCTGTCTGCAATAGTATAATTTTGGTCTGGGCGATCAGAAAAAAAAAATCCATCTTTAATTCAATAGGTGACAAAATATGGAATTGAACCACAAATCTTAAGATTCAAAGTCTAATTCCAAGCATTCGGCTATTTCCCAAATTCTCTCCCAAAGACAAAATGGCCATCATTTCTTTGAGTTGAGCTTAACCTGTATACCTTCCTTGTTAATTACCTTGACTTCAGTGAAGCTGAACACCATTTACAATTAATTTACCAATATGAGTAAGGAGTTTTCAACTAGTTTCTTGTACAAGCTGTAGTTCACTAGTAGTTGTACCTGTTTCAGTTTCAATAAAACTGATCAGTCTGTTTCTTGTACAAGTTGTAGTTGTACCTGCTTCAGTTTCAATAAACCACATTTTTCTTCCATATCAAACTATTTCCTTTCATCTTTGTTTCAGCTGGCTGAAAATTTTTAAAACATTAAAACCTATATTCCTGGCGCTGATAGCTGGTGACTGGTAAGAATTACTCAAAACAAACTGTGTGCACTTATATGTATGTTTGTATGTACATGTGTGACTGGACTCTGTGCATGCATGTGTGTGTTTCTCATTCTCTTAAGTCCCTGATTATTGCCAGTATGCTATGACACCATTTCTCATTTCAGCTGAAGGAAAATTTGGGAAAGCCTATTGATGGGTTGACCCATCATGTAGGAAATTTTATATGGCCACAAATGACGGCTTAACCCATCATGTGGGCAGTGAACAGGTTAAGACTGATGACGTTTGAATTGCATGGACATGTTCTTCTAAAAGGTGTTCTCTATTTAAAGGTT